>NC_079189.1:307921113-308232035 GCF_029499605.1 Hyla sarda
GCTTGTCTTGTACTTTGTAATGACACTTTTCATTTACCATTAACCCCTTAAGGACCCGGGCTTTTTCCGTTTTTTCATTTTCAATTTTTCCTCCTTAAATTTAAAAAATCATAACTCTTAAAAATTTTCACCTAAAATTATATATAATGGCTTAATTTTTGCGTCACTAATTCTACTTTGTAATGACATTAGTCATTTTACCCAAAAATCTACGGTGAAACGGGAAAAAAAATCAATGTGCGACAAAATTGATGAAACAACACTATTTTGTAAGTTTTGAGGGCTTCTGTTTTTACGCAGTACATTTTTTGTCAAAAATGATACCTTATCTTTATTCTGTAGGTCCATACGGTTAAAATGATACCCTACTTGTATAGGTTTGAATTTGTATCACTTCCGAAAAAAATCATGAATACATGCAGGAAAATGTATACGTTTAAAATGGTCATCTTCTGACCCCTATAACTTTTTTATTTTTCTGTGTTCAGGGCGCTTTGAGGACTCATTGTTTGCGCCGTCATCTGAAGTTTTTAGCGGTACCATTTTTGTTCTGATCAGACTTTTTGATCACTTTTTATTCACTTTTTTGTGGTATAAAAAGTGATCAAAAATGCACTATTTTGGACTTTGGAATTTTTTTGCGCGTACGCCATTGAATGAGCGGTTTAAAAAGCGGTATATTTTTATAATTCGGACATTTCCGCACGCGGCGATACCACATATGTTTATTTTTATTATTATTTATATAATGTTTTTTTTATTTTTGGAAATGCCGGGTGATTCAAACTTTTATTAGGGGAAGGGATAATTGAAAGGGTTAATGATTTTTTTTACACTTTTCTTATGCAACATTATAGCTCCCATAAGGGGCTATAACATTGCATGTACTGATCTTTTACACTGATTGATCCATCTCCATAGGAATGGATCAATCAGTGTTTTCGGCGATTGAATGCTCAAGCCTGGATCTCAGGCTTGAAGCATTCATTCGGCGATCGGACATCACAGGAGAAGGTAAGAAGACCTCCTCCTGTGCTACAGCTGTTCGGGATGCCGCGATTATACCGCAGCGATCCCGAACAGCTCCCTGAGCTAGCTGGGCACTTTTACTTTAGTTTTTAGCCGCGCAGCTCAGCTTTGAGCGCGCAGCTAAAGGGTTAATAGCGCGCGGCACAGCGATCAGTGCCGCGCGCTATTAGAGGCGGGTCCCGGCTTCACTATGACGCCGGGCCCGCCGCGATATGATGCGGGGTCACCGTGTGACCCCGCGTTATATCGCAGGACCGGGACTCCTGACGTACGCATACGTCATGGGTCCTTAAGAGGTTAAATTTACGGAAAAAAACAAACGTCATTTAGAGGTGGGGGATTAAAAATAAGAAACTCTATCATTTTTATGTACTGCAGTTTGCGGTAATATTGTCATATTATCTTTATTCTGTTGGTCAATTTGATTACAATGATACCCATATATAGTTTTACTATTTTATTTTACTACTTCAAAATTATATTCTGACCTGTAGCTATTATCAGTACCATTTAGGTTTAGATGGGACTTAACCCCTTAAGGACCAGGCCAATTTTATTTTTGCATTTTCTTTTTTCCTCCGCCTTCTAAAAATCATAACTCTCTTATATTTCCATCCACAGACCCATATGAGGGCTTGTTTTTTACGTCACCAATTGTACTTTGCAATGACATCACTTATTTTACCTTAAAATGTACGGTACAAACAAATAAATATTACATTTTTGGAAGGTTTAGTTTTCACGCTGTACACTTTCCAGTAAAAATGACATGTTTTCTTTATTCTGTGGGTCAATATGATTAAAATGATACCCATGTTATATGCTTTTCTATAATTGTACCACTTAAAAAAAATCTCAAACTATTATAACAAAATTAGTATGTTTGAAATTGCCCTATTTTGACCACCTTTAACTTTCTCATTTTTCCGTATATGGGGCGATATGAGGGCTCATTTTTGCGCCATGCTCTGTAGTTTTTATCAGTACCACTTTTGCTTAGGTTTTACTTTTTATACATTTTTTATACATTTTCTTTGGAATAAAATGTGACAAAAAAAGCAGCAATTTTGGACTTTTTTTTTACATTTACGCCATTCACTGTAGGGGATAATTAACAATATATTTTAATAGTTCAGACTTTTACGCACGCGGCGATACCAAATACAGTGGTCCCTCAACATACAATGGTAATCCGTTCCAAATGAACCATCGTTTGTTGAAACCATCGTATGTTGAGGGATCCGTGCAATGTAACGTATAGGAAGCTGTACTCACCTGTCCCCGCCGCTCTGGACCATCACCGCTGCCCTGGATGTCGCCCTCCATCGCTGTCGCCGCGTCCCCGTGGTGTCCCCGTCGCTCCGGACGTCTCTGCTTCCCCGGGATCCTCGCTCTCCAACGCTGTAATCACGTCATTACGCATGCATGCGAGGCCATCGCATGTTGAAATTATCATATGTCGGGGCCATCGTAGTTCGGGGGATCACTGTATGTGTATTATTTTTTTTACGCTTTTTTGGGGGTAAAATGGGAAAAACGGATGATTTACTTTTTATTGGGGGAGGGGATTTTTCAAATTTTTTTACTTTTTTTGTTTTACATTTTTTTTACTTTTTTTATACACTTTTTATGTCCCCATAGGAGACTATTCATAGCAATTAGTTGATTGCTAATACTGTTCAGTGCTATGTATGGGACATAGCACTGATCAGTATTATCCGTGATCTTCTGCTAATGTCTGCTCGATCTCAGATCAGAGCAGAAGACCCCGGGAGACGGCCGGAGCCAGGTGAGGGGACCTCTGGCCACCATGCTGGATGATCAGATCTCCGCGGCAGCGATGCAGGCGATCATCCATTCAAAGTACCGCACTGCCGCAGATACCGTGATCTGTATTGATCACGGCATCTGAGGGGTTAATGGTGGACATCTGCACGATCGCCGATGTCGGACACTACCGGCGGGTGCCTGGCTACTGAGGGGTTAATAGCAGCCGGGACCTGCTGGTGCCAGAAAGTTAAACAGATTTGTAAATTACTTATTTTAAAAATCTTTACCCTTCCAGTACTTCTTAGCAGCTGTATGCTACAGTGGAAATTCTTTTCTTTTTGAATTTATTTTTTGCAGTGCTCTCTGCTGACACCTGATGCCTGTATCAGGAACTGTCCAGAGCAGGAGAAAATCCTCATAGCAAACCTATGCTGCTCTGGACAGTTCCTGACACGGACAGATGTGTCAGCAGAGAGCACTGTGGACAACACAAAAAAGAAATGAAAAAAGAAAATAATTTCCTCTGTAGCATACTGAGGATAGCTGTTAATAAGTACTTAAAGTATTAATATTTGTAAATAGAAGTCATTTACAAATCTGTTTAATTTTCTGGCACCGGTTCATAAAAAAAAAAAAAAAATTAGAGTACACCTTTAACATAATGGGGGAGATTTATCAAAACCTGTGCAGATTCAAAGTTGCCCATAACAACCAATCAGCTTGCTTCTTCCATTCTTAACAAGGCCTGTGAAAAATGTGATTGGTTGCTATGGGCAACTGGGCAACTTTACCTGTGCTCAGGTTCTCAGATCTCCCCCAATATCTATAATATCTATTTTTGTTGGGTATTTTGTGTACAGTCACAGCTATAAGGGCCGGTCTACCGTGAGCACTCACTCACAAGTAGGATGTCACTCTTTGTCTCTGCCATAAAATGTATTGTTTAAAGAAGCTCAGACATTTCTATCTGATATCATCTTCCTGCCAGCTGCAGAATAGGATTTACAGCAGATTAACCTTTTTTGTAGGCCATTCACACATTGAATTTGACATGGATTTTGAATAGGATCCTGTTCTGAAATCTGTGTCAAATCTGATGACAATCTACGTCTAATGCATGTGAAAGAGTTTTTCCAGAAACCCCATTACATGCAACAGAAAATATCCACATAGATTTTTGGCGCCACTGTGGAAAAAAAATCGTCTTAGCAGATAAGAAGCATGCTACCTATTTCCACAGATTTTGCGCAGCAATTCCAAGGAATGGCTGCAATCAATAACATCTACAACAAACTAATGGTACATCCACAGCAGAAATTGGAGGAACAACCTCAGATTTCAGATACAAAAATACACATCACTGCTTTAACACCCCTTAGTTCCTCCGGGATGACCAATTTTGTTCATATCCATTTAGTAAACCCTTTCACAAACCCCCTGAATTATATTTGTGGGTTACATTTTCTTCCTCCTCACCTTCTAAGACCCATAACTTTTTTGGTGGGGCAATAATGGGGTAAAACTGAAAGGCTAACTTTATTCTCGGGGCCAATAAGATTCCAGTGATACCAAACTTGGATAATTTATTATCTGATTTATGAGAAAAAAAAATAGGAAACTTGAAAAAAAATTGTTTATTGCCATGTCCTGACCCCTATAACTTTTTTGATTCACCTACAGAGCGGTTCAAGGATCCATTTTTGGTCCCCCTTGGGATCTTTTATAAGCAATGAGCCGATTGCCTGCATAGATCATAGTAATGCTATTTCATAATACTGATGTATGTTCTTTTCTTTTCTTTTTGAATTTCTTTTTTGTCTTGTCCACAGTGCTCTCTGATGACACCTCTGTCAGATCGCCACGGTCCCGCTGCTGGGGAGCCCCGGGATTGCCGATGCGGCACCCCGCTGTCATTACTGCACAGAGCGAGTTCGCTCTGTGCGTAATGATGGGCGATACAGGGGACGGAGCAGCGTGACGTCATGGCTCCGCCCCTCGTGACATCACGGTCCGCCGCCTTAATACAAGTCTATGGCAGGGGCGTGACGACCGCCACGCCCCCTCCCATAGACTCGAATTGAGGGGGGCGGGCCGTGATGTCACGAGGGGCGGAGCCGTGACGTAACGATGCTCCAGCCCCTGTATTGCCCGTCATTACGTGCAGAGCGAACTCACTCTGTGCAGTAATGACAGCGGGGTGCCGCAGCGGCAATCCCGGGGCTCCCCAGCAGCGGGACCGTGGCGATCTGACATCTTATCCCCTATCCTTTGGATAGGGGATAAGATGTCTATTGGCGGAGTACCCCTTTAAGTTAAACCACAGCTGCCCAGGTAGACTTCAGTATGTGTCTTTTGCCTCCTCATGCACAGTGTTCATTTGGTGAATGTTAACATCTGCACTACTTGATGACAGAGCAAAATAAATTAGACCCATGCAATGTGGCTCAAGTCCTTCTTTATCCTGGAACACAAAGCCCTAACAGGTGTCAAGCTTATTACAGTACATTTGTATAATGCAAATCAAGACAAATTATTATGATGTTTTGTTTCTTAAAGAGTACCTGTCACCAAACGTAACTTTTAATATATTGTTCCTTATGTAATTATAGGACACTTTACTGTTTACTTGCTGTTAAAATTCTCAACTTTTATATGTTGTTAATGTGATTGAAAATATGGCCACTAGGTGGCTCTGTTCTGTTCACTGCCACAAGTCAAACAATATGGTTTGATGACAGGTACTCTTTAAGAGCCTCTGTAGCTATATTACATCATCCAACACTGTTGTGCTTTCTATTTACAGTGTGAGTATGAACACGAGGAACAAGTATTCAGCAGCACATGGCATCCAGTATGACCAGCTGAACAGGCTGAACATTATATTCTGCTGAAAGGGAAATGAAACACATGGAAGCAACTTAGTCAGAATGTTGTTATTGTTTTTTTTTCTACACATGACTATGTCCACCTGATTATTCTTATTTTTGTAAATACTTTATTATATAACAAATCTATCTATCTATCTATATATATATATATATATATATATTATATATATATATATTATATATATATATATATATATATATATATATATATAAAACTCAACGTGTGTGTGTGTACGTATGTTCCACAAAAACTTCAACGGCTAAAGATATTAACATGAAACTTGGCACACATGTTACTTATATGTCAACAACAAACATAGGATAGGGGATTTAACCCTTACTCACCCCCATTTGCCAGGGGCTGGGTTTTTGTTTAAAGTCCCATACAAGTCTATGGGAAATATATGTTACTGCATAACTTCCAAATGGCTGGTGATATTTCGATAATACTTGGTCACATGTTACTTATATGTCCACTTAAAATATAGGATAGTTAATTTAACCCTTAACTACCCCCATTTGTGAGGGTCAGGGTTTTTGTTTAACGTCCCATGCAAATCAATGGGAAATGTATGTTCTCACATAACTTCTGTACGGCTGGAGATATTTCAATAACTGGTACACATATTACAGGTCGGGATAGGAGGTCGGGGATAGGAGGACGGGATAGGAGGTCAAGATAGGAGGACGGAATAGGAGGTCGGGATAGGAGGACGGGATAGGAGGACAGGATAGGAGGTTAGAAGGTCGAGATAGGAGGTCGGGAAAGGAGGACAAGAAAGGAGGACGGGATAGGAGGTCGGGATAGGAGGACGGGATAGGAGGACAGGATAGGAGGTTAGGAGGTCGAGATAGGAGGTCGGTATAGGAGGACAAGAAAGGAGGACAGGATAGGAGGACGGGATAGGAGGATGGGATAGGAGGTCGGGATAGGAGGATGGGATAGTAGGTCGGGATAGGAGGACAGGGTAGGAGGTCGGGATAGGAGGGCAGGATAGGAGGTTGGGGTATGAGGACGGGATATGGGGTTGGGATATGACAACAATATATGAGGACGGGATATGAAGTCAAAAGCTTCCTCCTTTTTTGAACCGGGCAACGCCGGGTATTCAGCTAGTATATATATATAAAACTCAACGTGTGTATGTGTGTGTATCTTCCATCATCACGTCCAAACGGCTAAAGATATTAACATGAAACTTGGCACACATGTTACTTATATGTCAACAACAAACATAGGATAGGTAATTTAACCCTTTGCTCACCCCATTTGCCAGGGTCTGGGTTTTTGTTCAAAGTCCCATACAAGTCTATGAGCAATATATGTTATGTGTAAACTTGAAATATAGGATAGTTAATTTAACCCTTAACTACCCCCATTTGTGAGGGTCGGGGTTTTTGTTTAAAGTCCCATGGAAATCAATGTCAAATGTATGTTGTCACATAACTTCCGTACGGCTGGAGATATTTCAATACCTGGTACACATCTTGCATTTTGGGATATGAGGACGGGATAGGAGGTCGGGATAGGAGGTCGAGATAGGAGGTTGAGATAGGAGGTCAAGATAGGAGGACGGGATGGTCGGGATAGGAGGTCGAGATAGGAGGTTGAGTTAGGAGGTCGGGATATGAGGATGGGAAAGGAGGTGGAGATGGGAGGACGGGATAGGAGGTCGAGATAGGGGGTTGAGATAGGAGGTGAAGATATGAGGACGGGATAGGAGGTCTGGATAGGAGGTCTGGATAGGAGGTCGAGATAGGAGGTCAAGATAGGAGGACGGGATGGTCGGGATAGGAGGTCTGGATAGGAGGACGGGATAGGAGGTGGAGATAGGAGGTCGGGATAGGAATACGGGATAGGAGGTCAGAATAGGAGGTCGGGATAGGAGGATGGGATAGGAGGTCGAGATAGGAGGACAGGATAGGAGGTCGGGATAGGAAGACTGGATCGGATAGGAGGTCGGGATAGGAGGAAGGGATAGGAGGACAGGATAGGAGGTCGGGATAGGAGGTCGTGGTATAAGGATGGGATATGAGAATGGGATATGGGGACGGGATATGACAGTCAACGGAATATGAAGTCAAAAGCTTCCTCCTTTGTTGATTTTCCTCCCCAACAAGGATTAGGAAGGAAAAACCGGGCAACACCGGGTACTCAGCTAGTGGCATATAAAGAACATCCTCTTAAGATAAGCAGTAGTCACAAGAAAGGAACCATGGTATTAACTGTGCCATACAGTACTTCATACAACAAATACAATAAACATATGCAAATTACAAACCAATCTGACAACACAGATTATCACAGTGCAAATACTAGGCTTAGAGGTATCATGACCATATTTAGAAACCTTTTTTTTTAAATTCATTTTTGCACTTTTGTTTTTTCCACCTCACCTTCTAAAAATCATAACGCTTTCAATTTTCCACCTACAGACCCATATGAGGTTTTGTTTTTTGCGCCACCAATTGTACTTTGTAATGATATCAATAATTTTACCACAAAATGTACAGCGAAACAAAAAAAAAATATTTGTGGTGCAAAATTGAAAAAAAACCTTCCATTTTGTAAATTTTGGGGCTTTTGATTCTACGCAGAGCAATTTTCGGTGAAAAATACACCATATCTTTATTTTGTAGGTCCACATGGTTACAATGATACCCAAATTATATAGGTTTTATTTTGTTTTACTTCTTTTAACTTTTTTCCCAATACGGGGATGTGTGAGGGCTAATTTTTTTTACATGATCTGTAGTTTTTATCGGTACCATTTTTGTTTTGATGGGATTTTTTTTATAGCTTTTATACATTTTTTAGGGTATACAAAGTGATCAAAAATACGCAATTCTGGACTTTGGTAATTTTTTTTATGTATACGCCATTGACCGGTAGCTTGGACATTTACGCATGTGGCAGTGCCACATATGTTTATTTTTGTTTTTATATATATATATACATACATACATACACAGTTATGGCCGTAAATGCTGGCACCCCTGAAATGTTTCTAGAAAATGAAGTATTTCTCACAGAAAAGGATTGCAGTAACACATGTTTATTCCCTTTGTGTGAATTGGAACTAAACCAAAAAAGGGAGGACATAATGTCACACCAAACTCCAAAAATGGTCTGGCCAAAATTATTGATACCCTTATTCTTACACCTCTCAGCCAGAATGTTGGACCACTCTTCCTTTGCAAAACTGCTCCAGGTCTCTCTTATTGGAAGGGCGCCTTTTCCCAACAGTAATTGTAAGGTCTTTCCACAGGTGTTCAATGGGATTTAGATCTGGACTCATTGCTGGCCACTTCAGAACTCTATTGCTTTGTTGCCATCCATTTTTGGGTGCTTTTTGACGTATGTTTAGGGTCATTGTCCTGCTGGAAGACCAAAGATCTCGGATGCAAATCCAGCTTTCTGACCCTGGGCTGTACAGTGCGAGCCAAAATCCGTTGGTAATCCTCAAATTTCATGATGCCTTGCACACATTCAAGGCACCCAGTTCCAGAGGCCACAAAGCAACCCCGAAACATAGTTGAACCTCCACCATATTTGTAGGTACTGTGTTCTTTTATTTGAAGGCCTCATTCCGTTTTTGGTAAACAGTGGAATAATGTGCTTTACCAAAAAGCTCTATCTTAGTCTCATCTGTCCACAAGACGTTTTCCCAGAAGGATTTTGGCTTACTCAAATTCATTCTGGCAAAATGTAGTCTTGCTTTTTATGTAAGCAGTGGGGTCCTCCTGTGTCTCCTGCCATAGCATTTCATTTCATTTAAATGTTGACGGATAGTTCGCGCTTACACTGATGCTCCCTGAGTCTTCATGACAGCTTGAATATCTTTGGAACTTATTTGGGGCTGCTTATCCACCATCTGGACTATCCTGTGTCGACACCTTTCATCAATTTTTCTCTTCCATCTATGCTTAGGGAGATTAGCTACAGTGTCATGGGTTGCAAACTTCTTGATAATGTGGAGCATTGTGGACAAAGGCAAATCTACAGTAGATCTCTGGAGATGGACTTGAAACCTTGAGATTGTTGATATTTTTCCACAATTTTGGTTCTCAAGTCCTCAGACAGTTCTCTTCTCCTCTTTCTGTTTTCCATGCTTAGTGTGGCACACACAGACACACAATGCAAATACTAAGTGAACTTCTCTCCTTTTTATCTGCTTTCAGGTGTAATTTTTTTTATATTGCCCACACCTGTTACTTGCCCCAGGTGAGTTTAAAGTAGCATCACATGCTTGAAGCATTCTTATTTTTCCACAATTTTGAAAGGGTGCCAATAATTTTGTCCAGTCCATTTTTGGAGTTTGGTGTGACATTATGTCCAATTAGATTTTTTTTCTCCCTTTTTTGGTTTAGTTCCAATACACACAAAGGGATTAAACATGTGTATAGCAAAACATGTGTTACTGCAATCCTTTTCTGTGAGAAATACTTCATTTTCTTGAAAAATGTCAGGGGTGCCAACATTTATGGCCATTACTGCATATATATATATATATATATATATATATATATATATATATATATAAATAATTTTTATTGGAAAGGGGGGGGGGTGATTCAAACTTTTATTAGGGAGGGGGTTAAATCACATTTGTTAACTATTTATTTATTTATTTATTTATTTTTTAACAATATTTTTTAGTTCCCATAGGGAACTATTTCATGCAATCATTAGATTGCATACACTACTCAATGCTATACCTTAGCATAGCATTGATCAGTGTTATCGGTACTCCATTGCTTCAGCCTGCTGAAGCTGATTGAAGCCTTGAATAACCGATCGGATGGCGAGGAGGCAGGTAAGGACCTTCTCGCCGTCCTCTCAACTGATCAGGACATCGCAATTTCCCAGCGAAGTTCCCAATCAGCACCGCTGAGTTGCTGGGAGTGTATTTCCAGCATTTTAGATGCTGCAATCAATGTTGATCACGGCATCTAAAGGGTTAATGCCGGGCATTGGCCCGATCGCCAGTGTCCGATATTAGCTGCAGGTCCTGGCAGCTAATAGGAGCTGGGACCAAATGGAGCTTGCTTCATAGACCTGCCGTATGGCCGTGCCATATATATATATATATATATATATATATATATTGTTACGTTATGTACGCCGGCCGCACACGCTGGCCGTGAGCTCATGGTCTCGTTACTTGCTGCTGCCGACAGGGCTGGGACTTGCATCGTGGGACGTGCCCGCATGCGAGCTCCTGTCCGTCACTCACCAGGTGTTTCTCCTGCCCCCGCCTCTGCCTCTCTGCTCAGGCATACGTGTCCCTGTCCCCTAGGGCACGCGGGTGCCGGAGCTTTAAGATTTGATGACCTGTGGCTCATTGATAAATTCCTCCACCCTCCTCACTTCCCTGCCGGATCTTTGTTGCCTTGAGCCTGAGAGAAAGCATTCTTGTTATTGCCTTGCTGTGTATCTGATCCTTTGCTCTGTGACCTTGCTCCTTGCCGCCTGCCTACTGGCCATTTGCTACGTTCCTTACTACGCTACTGTGCCACCTGCCCTACCTTCTGCTATCATGACTATGAGCTGCCTTATCCCTCCTGTGCCTCGCATCTCCTCAGCTGCCTGTGTGGTCGAGCCATGCCAGGGGTAGCGACCTGGGTGCCGCCTGCTGCAGAAAATCCATCCTGCTTCACTCCCTGGTACGGTCTGAGTAATCTGCCACACAAGTCCAGCACATCCACATCCCCTGGGGTTCCGGTAACGTGAGTGTCAAGTCCTGGGTTTGGGAATTCTTCCACATAAGGGCTGGTCCTGCAGGACTACTGCTAATGGGAATGGTGTTCTTGCTGTGGAAAAAGTGCAGGAACTCAGTTCCCACATGTTCCTGCAGGACTTGAGCCCTGATAAACAGCATACAAAGAACATCATCTCAAGATAAGCAGTAGTCACAAGGAAGTAATCATGATATTAACTGTACCATACAGTACTTCATACAAAGTACAATGAACACATGCAAATTACAAACCAATCTGACAATACAGATTAAGTACCAGGCTCAGTTTCTTGTGACCATATTCTTAAACCTTTTTAAGAAAAATAAAGAAACAAGAAACCCCACAACCCTATGAGGGGGGGCTAAAGCATTTCAACTAGGTGTGGCCTTGCAAGGGCAGAGCTGAAAAGTATGAGTGATCAAAAGGGGCAGAACCACTGAATGTTGCCTCAAACTACAAAATTGAGCTTCAGGCTTCTCGTCACAGGTACCTTCAGGAAGCAGTGAATCCAGGAGGCAGGGTCTGTCAGGACTGTGGGAGGCAGGCTGTGTGAGTGCCGGGTGGGGGTGGGGGTGGGGGGTTCTCTATAGCCTGTGCAGGCACCATTAACACCTTAACAAAACAGGATGTACATGTATGCACTGTTTGCAGTCCAGGTGTATAAGGTGCACTTACAAGCTCTGCGTGCTTCATGCATGTATACAGGGAGGAATATTATCACCATACATATTACCAATATACTGTAACTGACCAAATACTGTATACTGAGACCATATTACCAATAATACCAGTATACATGGAACAAAACACTATGCACAGTCTAACAACACCAAAAAATATCATAAACTAAATAATACAAAGGCCAAATAATATGGGTGCTTCAGGAGCACACTATACATCACACTGTGACCGACAAATGCACCATATTAGTAAATAAAATCACTATACACCAGTGTTTCTCAAGCGGGGTCCTCAAGTACCCCCAACAGGTCATGTTTTCAGGATTTCCTTAGTCTTTCACAGGTGATATGACTGTGGTGTTGCGTGATTCACTGACCATAATTATATCACGTGTGAAAGACTAAGGATATCCAGAAAACATAACCTGTTGTGGGTACTTGAGGATCGTGCTTGAGAAACACTGCTATACACAGACAAGGCTCTAGATACAATATAAGTAATTATTTACAGGACCATATAGAGGTAGATACCAGCTGTTCACAGGCTGTGTATACCATATAAATGATTATATACAGGGACCATATTGTGGTAGATACCAGCTGTACACTGGATCTGTATACCATATAAGTGATTATATACTGGGCAATATAGAGAGGTAGATACCAGCTGAACACAGGATCTGTATAACATATAGTGATGTCGCGAACATAAAATTTTCCATTCGCGAACGGCGAACGCGAATTTCCGCATATGTTCGCAAACGTGCGAACCGGGCGAACCGCCATAGACTTCAATAGGCAGGCGAATTTTAAAACCCACAGGGACTCTTTCTGGCCACAATAGTGATGGAAAAGTTGTTTCAAGGGGACTTACACCTGGACTGTGGCGTGCCGGAGGGGGATCCATTGCACAACTCCCATTAAAAATGACATAGTTGATGCAGAGTCTGGTTTTAATCTATAAAGGGCATAAATCTCCTAACATTCCTAAATTGTTTGGAATAAGGTGCTTTAAAACATCAGGTATTATGTTATATCGATCAGGTAGTGTAGGTCTCCAGGGCAACCCCCGCTCCTCCAGCTGCTAGGACGGTGGGGCTCTCGTGCTGAGGAAGTGTCCTGGCTGCAGGACTTGCTGGAGCCTGAGTGGTGCTGACAGTTGATCCTGCTGCTGCTCCATTAACCCCCTCTCTGCTGGCCTGTGCTGAGACTTCAGCTCAACATCTCCGTAGCGGAGGAGAGTGTCTCCCCTGGTTACGTGGTCAGCCTGGATATCTATAAGGCTTTTGATTCCGTTGAGTGGCACTATATTTGGTGACTGATACGTATCCTCTGCTTCGGACCTGTTTTTTTGGAAATGCCCCCTCCCCTTGCCACCGTTTGCAGGGCCATCACCCGGACCTTGTTTCACTTAATCTGGGGCAAAATGGACAGAGTTAAACAGACTGTTATGTACAAGGAGCCCAGCAAGGGTGGGAAGGGGGTCCCCGATATCCCCACTCTGCTGCGGGCTTCTTTTGCATGTGTCAGCGTGCAGAGGACTTGGTCGGAAACGCACACGTGTGAAGGAAACTGACTGCTATTATATTACATATACATTACATTAAATTTCTTTTTTATATTACAGTCAAAATTTTTTTTTTTTTTAAATGCAAGCTATTGTGACACCAGATAGGAGTGGTGTGTTAAGTAGTTCTATTCTTATCAGTTTAATCCCTGTTATGTGCCTTTTTTTTTGTTTGGTTTTTTAAGCCACAGCACAGCACCAGAGGCCAGAAAAATTGGGCATGTACACATGCGTGAAAAATTTGGTATTGTTGCAGTCGCTGCTGTAGCAGCGGTCAGAAAAATTTATTTTTGTTTCCCAGGCACAAAGTGCCCTAAAACATTGTGGCCTGAACCCTAGTTGGTGGTGAATAAGTCACGCCAGTCATGCGACATTCAGAAGTAAAATACGGCAGCGTGTGGGCAATTTTTAGCCCAAGGCAGCTCATCTCATCATCATGCCTTTTTTAGTCAAATGTATCGCCCACTGTCAGTCCCTTCGGGAATTGGTCCTACTACTTCAAATTTGGGGCAGTGCGCGTGCAATCTAATGTGCCACCAGATAGGAGTGGTGTATTAAGTAGTAGTACTATTCCTATCAGTTTGAGCCCTGTTATGTGCCTTTTTTCAATTAGTGGTACTATGCGTGCAAGCTACTGTGACAACAGATATGAGTGGCACTGTGCACTTGCAGAAGTTGGCAGAGTAGATGCTGTGGGCCTAACACACACGCTTGCAGACAACTAACTGCTATTCAATCTATTACAGTCAAAATTGTTTTTGTTAAATTGACACTACTGTTACACCAAATATGACTTGCACTAGTGTGACACAGAGCCCTGCAGGCCCAAAAACTCCCAAGTGTTTTGTAAACTGACTGATTTTATTTCACAGCCCAAAAAAATTTTTTTTTTTCAAATTTACACTACTGTTACACCAAATATGACGTGCACTAGCGTGACACAGAGCCCTGCAGGCGCAAAAACTCCCAAATGTTTTGTAAACTGACTGATTTTATTTCACAGCCCAAAAAGTTTTTTTTTTTTTTTTCAAATTTACACTACTGCTATACCATATATGAGTAGCACTGGTGTAACACTGTGCCCTTGCAGGCCCTGAAATGCACTTGTGTGATGGAAACTGACTGTTATTATTTCACAGTCAAAAAAGTGTTTTGGGGAAAAAAAATGCAGGCTGATGTTTGAGCCCTAAAAAGGGCTTTTTTGGGTGCTGTCCTTACAGCAGAGATCAGATGAGTCCTTCAGGACTTTTGTGAACACTGAATACTGTAGTTGCTTGAAAGAAAAAAGTTTTCTACCAGTGGTTCCCAATCAGGGTGCCTCCAGCTGTTGCAAAACACACGTGTGAAAGAAACTGACTGCTATACTACTGCTATATTGCAAGCTATTGTGACAGCAGATATGAGTGGTGCCACTGGGCAAGTGGGCACAATATACCCTGTGAGCCTGCCAATCACGCTGCCAGGCAGGCAAATGCTATTAGAGTACACAGGGGGAAAACAAAAAAATGAAGACTGGTGTTCGAGCCCTAAAAAGAGCTTTTTTGGGTGCTTTCCTTACAGCAGAGATTAGATTAGTGCTTCAGAAGTGTAGTGGACCCTGAATAAACCACCTAGCTATCGCTTTCCCTATTAAATCAGGAGCAGGTTCATTATCCCTCCTCTCTCTAACCATGCAGCTTCAGAATGAAGCTAAAATGGAGTCCGTGCAGGAGGTGGGAGGGTCTGGAAGGGAGGGTCTGCTGCTGATTGGCTGTAATGTGTCTGCTGACTGTGACACAGGGTCAAAGTTTACTGCAATGATGATGAATAGGGGCGGATCGAACATCGCATATGTTCACATGGCGCGACGAACGCGAACAAGCTATGTTTGCAGGGAACCGTTCGCCGGCGAACAATTCGCGACATCTCTAATAACATATAAGTGATTATTTACTGGACAGTATAGAGGCGTAGATACCAGCTGTACACAGGGGATCTAATTTATCAAAATGTGTGAGAGAAAAACTGGAGATATTTTGCCATAGCAGTACTATGAAAAAAATTACTACCTCATATGGCATGACATAGTCATAGTAACTGGAGAAAGAAATAAAAAACTATATATATATATGTGTGTGTGTGTGTGTGTGTGTGTGTGTGTAAAAAAATTCAGTGATTTCAGTTGAATTGTTTTTATATATTGTGAGATTTACTCTGGGATTAATTTATGGATCGTCCTTTGCCGCAGCCAAAAGGACAAGTTTTCATCTCAATAAACCAGGTCCACACCAACTTCTCTTCATTCAACTGACTCTCAGTGAGGTTTATTCACACAGGTTGCAGGTTGTGTCTAGCCACTAGCTACACAATACAGACCCTGTCTGCCAACTGGCAGCTAATCCCTGCCAGTTAAATCATGCAGCCTGTAACCTTGTAAAACACAGTTCACACTTAGCTTATTTTTGTACTCCTCAGATTGACTCTGTCTCACTACTAGAGAAAGGGTACACCACTCGTTTTTCCATGGCTTGTCACAGTAACATAAAGCACAGTTCACACTTGAACAAAGTCCCATTCACACACAGCCGCCTGCCATGTGTCCTAAGAGCCACAGCTCTTACTCACAAGATCTCAGTCCTTTGATCACTGGTCCCTGTGTGTCCACCACAGCCACCTGCTGTGTGCCCATCTGGCAAAAGGACACTGTGTCTCCCCCCCCATTTACGTCCTGTGTATGACCAAGAGCATCGGAACGGTAGGCAGGTTCCGGCCGCCATTAACCCCTCAGATGCCATGATCAATACAGATCACGGCATCTGCGGCATTGCGGTACTTTGAATGGATGATCGGATCTCCTGCAGCGCTGCCGCGGCGATCCGATCGACCAGCATGGCGGCCAGAGGTCCCCTCACCATGCTCCTGCCATCACCGATAATACTGAGCAGTGCTGTGTCCTATACATAGCACTGCACAGTATTAGCAATCAAAGGATTGCTATAGATAGTTCCCTATAGGGACATAAAAAGTGTAAAAAAAAAAGTTTACATTTTTTTTTTTAAAGTAAAAAAAAGAAAAATCCCCTCCCCCAATAAAAAGGAAAATTGTCAGTTTTTTCTCATTTTACCCCCAAAAAGTGTAATTTTTTTTTAATAAACATATTTGGTATTGCCACGTGCATAAATGTACGAACTATCAAAATATAATGTTAATGATCCCGTACGGTGAATGGCGTAAACGTAAAAAATGCAACTTTTCTGTCACATTTTATAAAAAAAATTTTTTATAAAAAATGATCTAAAAGTTTTATATATGCAAATGTGGTATTTAAAAAAAGTACAGATGACAGCACAAAAAATGAGCCCTCATACCGCCCTATATAGGGAAAAATTAAAAAGTTATAGGTGGTCAAAATAGGGCAATTTTAGATTACTGATTTTGTACAAAAAGTTTTAGATTTTTTTTTAAGTGGTACAAAAATATAAATTGTACAGTGTGAAAACGAACCCCTCCAAAATGTGCAAAATTTTGGTTTTCATTAAAATTTCCTCCCTAAAATTTTTTGGTAAAATTAGAGGTTTCATTACAAAGTACAATTGGTCACACAAAAAACAAGCCCTTATATAGGTCAGTAGATGGAAATATAAAAGAGTTATGGATTTTAGAAGGCAAGGAGGAAAAACTAAAACGCAAAAATAAAATTAGCCTGGTCCTGAAGGTGAAAATGGGCTTGGTCCTTAAGGGGTTAATCTTCGGTCTAGGGAAGAACCCAGAATACACTGTCTGACTTCCTTATAAACACACTTCCCTTCTCTGCTGGGCTTCATATTTATACAAATACACCCTTTCCCTGCCAGACTATCACAATATGAATGTTTTTTTCCTCACTGCATACGTATATATGTAGAGGGATAGTACACATGATGGGGTCATTGTATGTGAGGGGCGCATGATGGGTGCATTACATGTGAGGGGCGCATGATGGGGACATTATACGTGAGAGGCGCATGATGGGGGCATTATATGTAAGGTGGCGCATGATGGGGGCATTATATGTGAGGGGTGCATGCGGCCCAGCCTCTACCTCCAGTGGCCCCCAGATCATTTGAGTTTGAAACCCCTGATATAGAAGGATAATGAGCAATTGAAGAGGGATATGAGTTATGAGGAATAATTTGTTACAATTCTGGGCATAAAGGTGAAAAAAACAGTGCATCAGATCATAAAACAAAGAGAACTGGATAGATGATTATTAAAAGGGAAAAGGGGATGAATAATGGGGATATAAAAATACATTATTAATCAAGGGATGTATGGAAGAGTTTGAAACATTCCTTGATACAGAGAGCAGGTTTGTCAGGGCATGTGTCGCACTGGTAGCTGGTCTCCCTCATTCTCCTATTCTCATAACACATCCCACATCTTTTCTGGGGTCTCATTTTTTCAGAGGGAAAATGTTGGCTTAAGACTATACGGCCTTGTAACAAATAAGATTTTCTCTTGGAAATCAATGTATGTACCTTGATTTCCTGCTTTTTTTTTAAGTATAAAGGCATTACAAAGGCAGTTGCATTAGCTAAATGGACAATTTTTTATATCAAACGCAGGCTGTGCTGACTTTGTTATATGGCTTCACCAAATAGTATGCCAAGTCCACCCCATCTATGTTCTTAGATAGCGTTTGTGGACAGTGGAACCTGTCTGCCATAGTGTCAACACACGTGTCAGGATTAAGGAAGGATAATAGACAGACATCCTTCTTGTCCCTGAATTTGACATAGAGCAGTCCCTCAGTGCATAGGCTTCTCATTTTCCCCAACTTAGCTTTGGACAAATGAGTGGTTTGGGGAGCTCCTTTTGGTTTTGCCATATAGTGCCACAAGCCACATTTTTTCTAATGGCAGGATTAAGCTTGTATAATAGTTATCTGTATATATAATACCCGTTATCCAAAAGGGGATGTAGAAACTGCCAGACAATTTTTTCCAGCTATATTGATGGAGGGGGCACATTCGGGGGAGGGGAGATGGGAAGGTATTTAACCATCCTTCCACAATTTAGAATCTGTGGCCCAGATTTATCAAACTGTGTGAGAGAAAAACTGGAGTGATTTTCCCACAGCAACCAATCACAACTTAGCTTTCACTTTACCACAGCTCATTAAGACAGGAAATCTAAGCTGTGATTGGTTGCTATGGGAAAATCACTCCAGTTTTTCTCTCAAACAGTTTGATAAACTTGGGGCTGTGTGTGTAGCCAGACTTGTTCTCACACAATGAAAAAAAATTTCATGCAAAATGTACCTGTTTATTAGGTATTGTCAGGATCCGGGTACTGTGAGGATACTGGTGGTGGATCCTCTATGTCAGTGGGGTGATGATGTGGGCCGTACCAGGGGAACGGAGTCTAAGGGGTTACTGGTATTCACCAGAGCCCGCCGCAAAGCGGGATGGACTTGCTGCGGCAGGTAACCCCCAGGTCGTTCCACCCGATAGCGACTCAACCCCGACTGACGGCTGAGATAGGCGCGGTACAAGGGATTAGGCAAGAGCAAGGTCGGACGTAGCAGAAGGTCAGGGCAGGCAGCAAGGATCGTAGTCAGGGGCAACGGCAGGAGGTCTGGAACACTGGCTTGGGACATACAAGGCTTTCACTGGCACAATGGCAACAAGATTCGGCAATACAGGGAAGGGGAAGTGAGGTAATATAGACCAAGGCACAGGTGAAGTTACTAATTTGGGCCAGGCGCCAATCAGCGGCGCACTGGCCCTTAAAATCGCAGAGAGCCGGCTCGCGCGCGCCCTAGGGAGCGGGGCCGCGCGCGCTGGGACTTGACAAATGGGGAACAGGTCGAGTAAGCAGGCTGGGATGCGAACCGCGAGCGGGCGCATCCCGCATCGCGGGTCGCATCCCCTCCAGAGACACTAGCGCAGCGCTCCCGGCCAGCGGGTCTGACCGGGACACTGCGAGCAGGTAAACGCTGCGAGCGCTCCGGGGAGGAGCGGGGACCCGGAGCGCTCGGCGTAACAGTACCCCTCCCCCTTGGGTCTCCCCCTCTTTTTGGAACCCGAGAACTTGTGAATGAGGTCTTTGTCGAGGATGTTATCCTCGGGTTCCCACGACCTCTCCTCAGGTCCACAATTCTCCCAATCTATGAGAATTTTTTTTTTTACCTCTGTCCGTCTTTGAAGCAAGAATTTCTTTAACAGAGAAGACATCGGAGGAGCCGGAGACAGGAACTGGAGCGACAACCTTGGGAGAGAAGCGGTTAAGGACAAGCGGTTTAAGGAGAGAAACATGAAAAGCATTAGGAATACGGAGAGAAGGGGGAAGAAGGAGTTTGTAGGAGACAGGATTGATTTGGCTCTTGATTTTAAAGGATCCAAGATAACGTGGTCCCAGTTTATAACTGGGGACACGGAAGCGGATATACTTGGCGGAGAGCCACACTTTGTCTCCAGGAGCAAAGACAGGAGGAGTTCTTCTCTTTTTGTCGGCATGCTTCTTCATCCGGGATGAGGCCAGTAGAAGGGATTTTTGAGTTTCCTTCCAGATGGTGGAGAAGTCCCGGGTAACTTCATCAACAGCAGGCAAACCAGAATAAGTGGGAGTGGGGAGGAGGGGGGGCAGAGGGTGACGGCCGTACACCACAAAGAACGGGGATTTGGCGGAGGATTCAGAGTCCTTGAAATTGTACAAGAATTCAGCCCAATCGTCCTGGCGGGAGGAAACAAAATGTCGCAAATAGTCACCAAGGATCTGATTAACTCTCTCTACTTGCCCATTGGATTGGGGATGATAGGAGGACGAGAAATGTAATTTTATTTTTAATTGATTACGGAGAGCTCTCCAAAATTTCGATACAAATTGAACGCCTCTATCCGAGACGATATGCGTGGGAAGCCCGTGAAGGCGAAAAATGTGCACAAAAAATTGCTTCGCCAACTGTGGCGCTGAAGGAAGGTCTGGAAGTGGAATAAAATGTGCCATCTTGGAGAAACGATCAACGACCACCCAGATGACTGTGTTGCCATGGGATATAGGCAGGTCCGTAATAAAATCCATGGCAATTTGAGACCATGGTAGCTCAGGAACAGGCAAAGGATGGAGACCGGCAGGCTTCTGGCGAGGAGTCTTGTCCCAAGCACAAACTGTACAGGCCCGAACGAAATCAGCGACATCTGCCTCCAGGGTGGGCCACCAATATAAACGAAATATGAGTTGGAAGGACTTCTTGACGCCAGCATGGCCGGCGAGGTGCGGGGAGTGTCTCCACCTGAGGATCTTGAGGCGCTGGCGTGAAGGGCTGAAAGTTTTTCCAGGAGGTGTTTGTCTGATAGAAGCTGGAGCAGAGGAGATCAGACACTCAGGAGGTACAATGTGTTGCAGGGGGCTTCCGATTCGGAAGCATCAGAAGAACCAGAAAGGGCATCAGCCCTGATGTTTTTGTCAGCAGGGCGAAAATGAATCTCGAAGTTAAAATGGGCAAAAAACAACGACCACCTAGCCTGGCGTGGGTTCAGCCGTTGGGCAGACTGGAGATACGAGAGGTTCTTGTGATCCGTGTAGATGACAATCGGGTATTTGGAGCCCTCCAGCAGGTGCCTCCATTCTTCGAGGGCTAGTTTAATGGCCAGAAGTTCACGATCACCAATGGAGTAATTTTTCTCCGCCGGAGAGAAGGTCTTAGAAAAGAAACCACAAGTAATGTTATGTCCAGTAGAGTTTTTTTGTAGGAGTACAGCTCCGGCTCCAACCGAGGAGACGTCCACCTCCAGTAAGAAGGGTTTTGATGGATCAGGTCTGGAGAGTACGGGAGCAGAAGCAAAGGCAGTTTTGAGGTGATTGAATGCCACATCCGCTTGGGGAGGCCAGGACTTAGGGTTGGCATTCTTCTTGGTTAGAGCCACAATCGGAGCCACAATGGTGGAAAAATGCGGAATAAACTGTTGGTAGTAATTGGCAAACCCCAAGAAGCGTTGGATAGCTCGGAGTCCAGAGGGGCGTGGCCAATCTAAAACGGCTGACAGTTTGTCTGGGTCCATTTGAAGTCCCTGGCCAGAGACTAGATAACCTAGAAAGGGAAGAGATTGGCATTCAAAGAGACATTTCTCCATCTTGGCATACAATAGATTTTCACGGAGTCTCTGGAGCACTAGGCGGACATGGCGGCGGTGTTCTTCGAGGCTAGAAGAAAAAATCAAAATGTCGACCAGGTAAACCACAACACAGGTATATAACAAATCCCGAAATATTTCATTCACGAAGTCCTGGAAGACAGCGGGGGCGTTGCAGAGCCTAAAAGGCATAACCAGATATTCAAAATGTCCGTCTCTGGAATTAAATGCGGTTTTCCACTCATCCCCTTTCCTGATGCGGATGAGATTATATGCACCTCTTAAGTCCAATTTGGTGAAATTGACCAATTTGGTCAAAGAGTTCCGAGATAAGAGGCAGGGGATAGCGGTTTTTGATAGGGATTTTATTTAAACCGCAGTAATCAATGCACGGCCGTAAGGAACCGTCTTTTTTAGAGACAAAGAAGACCCCGCTCCGGCAGGGGATGAAGACTTGCGGATGAATCCCCTCTTTAAATTTTCTTGGATGTAGTCCGACATGGCTTGAGTCTCATGAGCAGACAGAGGATAGATCCTGCCCCGGGGTGGAGTAGTACCAGGAAGGAGATCAATAGGGCAGTCATAAGGCCTGTGAGGAGGCAAAGTTTCTGCTTGTTTTTTTCAAAAAACATCGGCATAGTCCTGATAGGCCTTGGGGAGACCTGGTATAGGAGGAGCCACAGGGGTTTGACTGACGGAGCTGGGAGCAGACGTGAGGCATTTTTTGTGGCAAGAAGAACCCCATCTCCCCGGTGGTCCAATCAAGGGTAGGAGAATCACGTTGGAGCCAAGGCAAGCCGAGGAGAATTTCAGAAGTGCAGTTAGAGGGGACCAGAAATTCAATTTTTTCGTGATGTGGTCCAATGCACATTAACAGGGGTTCTGTGCGGTAACGAAGCGTTGAAGCGATGTAGAGAGGTCTGGCGAGACTGGTCACTGGGATGTTGAACCTGTTAATGAAAGAGGCCAAAATAAAATTTCCTGCAGAGCCTGAATCCAAGAAGGCCACAGCTGAGAAAGAGGAGTTAGCAGAAGAAGAAATCCGCACAGGCACAGTAAGACGTGGAGAAGCAGAGTTCACACCTAGAGCTGTCTCACGTTTGTGCGGAATCGGAGTGCGTCTTTCCTGGCATGGAGAACGGATAGGGCAATCCTTCAGGAAGTGTTCGGTACTGGCACAGTACAGGCATAGATTCTCATTGCGGCGGCGTGTCCTCTCTTGTAGGGTCAGTCGAGACCGGTCTACTTGCATAGCCTCCACGGCAGAAGGCACAGGAACAGATTGCAGTGGACTTGAGAAGAGAGGAGCCGGGGAGAGAAATCGCCTGGTGCGAACAAAGTCCATATCCTGACGGAGCTCCTGGCGTCTTTCGGAAAAACGCATGTCAATGCGAGTGGCCAAATGGATAAGTTCATGCAGGTTGGCAGGAATTTCTCTTGCGGCCAGCACATCCTTGATGTTACTGGATAGGCCTTTTTTGAAGGTCGCGCAGAGGGCCTCATTGTTCCAAGATAATTCAGAGGCGAGGGTACGAAATTGGATGGCGTATTCGCCCACAGAAGAATTTCCATCGACAAGGTTCAACAAGGCAGTTTCGGCAGAAGAGGCTCGGGCTGGTTCCTCAAAGACACTACGAACCTCAGCGCAGAAGGACTGAACAGTGGCAGTGACAGGATCATTGCTGTCCCAGAGCGGTGTGGCCCATGACAAGGCCTTCCCAGACAGGAGACTAACCACGAAAGCCACGTTTGACCATTCTGTGGGAAATTGGTCCGACATCATCTCCAAATGCAGGGAACATTGCGAGAGAAAACCATGGCATTGTTTAGAGTCCCCATCAAATTTGTCCGGCAGGGACAAGCGGAGGCTGGAAGCGGCCACTCGCTGCAGAGGAGGTGCAGGAGCTGGCGGAGGAGATGGTTGCTGAAGCTGTGGTAAAAGTTGTTGCAGCATAACAGTCAGTTGAGACAGCTGATGTCCTTCTTGCGCTATCTGTTGAGACTGCTGGGCGACCACCGTGGTAAGGTCAGCGACAACTGGCAGTGGGACCTCAGCGGGATCCATGGCCGGATATACTGTCAGGATCCGGGTACTGTGAGGATACTGGTGGTGGATCCTCTATGTCAGTGGGGTGATGACGTGGGCCGTACCAGGGGAACAGAGTCTAAGGGGTTACTGGTATTCACCAGAGCCCGCCGCAAAGTGGAATGGACTTGCTGCGGCAGGTAACCCCCAGGTCGTTCCACCCGATAGCGACTCAACCCCGACTGACAGCTGAGATAGGCGCGGTACAAGGGATTAGGCAAGAACAAGGTCGGACGTAGCAGAAGGTCAGGGCAGGCAGCAAGGATCGTAGTCAGGGGCAACGGCAGGAGGTCTGGAACACTGGCTTGGGACATACAAGGAACGCTTTCACTGGCAAAATGGCAACAATATCCAGCAATACAGGGAAAGGGAAGTGAGGTAATATAGACCAAGGCACAGGTGAAGTTACTAATTTGGGCCAGGCGCCAATCAGCGGCGCACTGGCCCTTAAAATAGCAGAGAGTCGGTGCGCGTGTGCCGGGACTGGACAAACGGGGAACAGGTCGGGTAAGCAGGCTGGGATGCGAACCGCGAGCGGGCGCGTCCCGCATCGCGGGTCGCATCCCCGCCAGAGACACTAGCGCAGCGCTCCTGGTCAGCGGGTCTGACCGGGACGCTGCGAGCAGGTAAACGCTGTGAGCGCTCCGGGGAGGAGCGGGGACCCGGAGCGCTCGGCGTAACAGGTATGTATTGGCAGAAAATTAGATGCCCCTTAGATGCCCTTAAAAAAGTACCAGGCATTTATCAATAGAAATATTTACAATGTATTTTAAAAATCTGGTCAAAGTGGAGGTCACCTTTCAGGTGGCATTGGGAATTATCAAAATTGTTTATTAAAATGTAAAAAGCACAATATCAATGTCATAAAATATCTTTGGACTAGTAGGACCTCAGAGTGGATTTTTTAATGATCCCTAAATTTAGGATAAGGCACCAAAACGTAAAAAATTTTCCCTCATCTACAGGATGCCACGAGTTTGGTTTGGCCTTCTGTGAGGTGAGATTAAATTGAATGAATTGTGTGGCATGTACTATAAATTGGTATGACGAGGTTTAGTTCCTTACTAAGGATGCATGCACACCAGGTTTTTGCAATTCAGTTCCCATATTAGGTTTTTGTTAAAAAAGGATTCCTCAAAACCTGACTGAACTGTATCAAAACGGGTGTACAAATTTCTACCCATATACGGTTAAAAAACTGTCAAAAATGATTTCCGGTTGCATCCGTTTTTTAAGAAAAAAAAAACGTATACGTTTTTAACTTTTCACTCCATTTTGAATAAAGTTTCTCTTGTTTGATTGAAATTCCCATTGACTTTCACTGGTTCTCCTCCTCCCGTACGATACCTGTGCTATACACCTTGGCAGCCTTCCACGTTGCCCCCGCTAGAAGTATGATTGAGCTGGTCTCAATCTTACACTTGGCCCTTATGGCCCCGTCTCTTAGTACCCGTGTACCCATTCCCTTATGGGCACTCCTTTTTCCCCTCCCCGTACCATCTTCTAACTTTTCTTCTCTATTTACAGCCTTGTACGGAACCTCACCTGCACTTCAACTCCGGCCTCTTGGTGTGGACGATTTGGACCCCCCTCGCCTCTGGGGTAAGTGGTGTTCATTGACCTGGACTGACCATGATGACTGACCTTAAACTTGTTACCCCCAGAGAAATGTGCCCAGACCCTATACTCCTTCCACAGACAGAAGGTCCATGTGTTATTCTTGCAGGAGACCCACTTTAAAGAAGGCCATGTCCCTAAATTGCACAATCAGTATTACCCGACCTGGTTACATAGTGTTAACCCTGAATCCCGCTCAAAAGGTACATCAATTGCATTCCACAGATCCCTGACGGTTAATGTCTCCTCTACATCGATTGATCCCCTTTCCCGCTATGTGTTCGCGAACTGCGAAATCCTAGGTAATAAATACACACTGGCCACTGTATATGCCCCCCATAGAGACCAGGTCCCTTTTCTCCTTAAGACTCTGGACACCTTAACATCCCTTGCCACAGGTACTATAATAATGGGTGGGGACCTTAACCTATCGCTTTTCCCTCAATTGGACTCTTCTACGGGTTCCTCTGTCATCTCCCACAGTAGACTCAGGGCCCTGAGGAGGAAATTGCATGTTCTCCAACTCAGTGATATCTGGCGGTCACATCACCCGCAGGAGAGAGATTTCTCATTTTATTCCCATGTACACCGCTCATATAGCAGATTAGACTACTTATTCTGCCCGCACCACTTGTTAAGCTTGGTAACTCACACACATATTGGTACGATGACCCTATCGGACCATACCCCTGTCTTCTGCTCGCTCGTGCTCCCCTCATTTGCCAGGCCTTAGTCCAATTGGCGTCTTAATGAGTCGCTGCTCATGGATGCTCTATGCCTCCAGGAGGTCAAAGACTCTACGACTCACTTCCTTGCTGATCACGCCTCCGACACATCGCCCCCCATGATTAAATGGGAGGCCCTTAAATGTGTGTTGCGTGGAGTTCTGATGAAACACGGGGCTAGGCTGAAGAGGGAAGCATTGGCCAAATTCCTCTCGTTACACTCGCAACTTGAGACCCTTGAATCCTTGCATAAGCGCACCCAGCAGGACATGGTCTTTAGAGACCTTGTCAAGGTACGCACGGAACTGCTGGCTCTCATGAATTCAAAACATAGACACTACAGGCAACTGACAGGAAAATTGTTCTACGAATGGGGCAACAAGTCCGGTAGGCTCCTAGCTAGAGCCCTGAAGAATAAAAGATCGTCACTCTTTG
Source organism: Hyla sarda (assembly GCF_029499605.1). Lineage (NCBI taxonomy): Eukaryota > Metazoa > Chordata > Amphibia > Anura > Hylidae > Hyla > Hyla sarda. The sequence continues at coordinate 307,947,746 of NC_079189.1, forward strand.
TCCCGGCCATCAAATCCCAATCTGGTACTATCTCATACCTGACGCCCACTATTCTGGACACGTTCAGACAATACTATACATCACTGTACAATCTGCCCAAGCCGAATGACACTACCTCTTCGGCCGCGGACAAGTCTGTCCTCTCGCAGTACATCTCTGACACCGGTCTCCCTACCTTGCCCCCGGAGGCTGTTCTGGCAATGGAGGAGCCTTTCTCTCTGCTTGAGCTAACTGACGCTATAAAAGCGATGCCGTCGGGCAAATGTCCTTGCCCGGACGACTACACCTCTAAGTTTTACAAAACTCTTCGGACTGAAGTGCCTCCTCCTTTGCTTGCGGCATTCAATAGCATTTCAGCCTCCTCTCCCCCCCTCCCTCTTTCTTGAAGGTGTATATAACAGTCATACCTAAAGACGGTAAAGACCCGTTGCTGTGTCGCAGCTATAGGCCCATCTCCCTCCTTAATTCGGATGCTAAATTGTTCGCAAAGCTGATAGCTGATAGACTTGCCCCTTACATGAGATCCCTTGTCCACCCGGTTCAGGTGGGATTCATCCAGGGTAGAAAGGCGAGAGACAACACCCTCCGCACCTTCTCTGTAATTCACCAGGCCCGTAAACGACAAACTCCCCTCTTCCTACTGTCCCTGGATGCAGAGAAGGCCTTCGATCGGATGGACTGGGATTTCATGTCGGCTTCCCTGTCACAGATTGGATTGGGAACTGTCATGCACTCTAGAATAATGGCACTCTACTCCCACCCGCAGGCACAGATTAGGCTAAATGGTCGTCAGTCGGAGTCATTTAGTGTTCGCAATGGCACGAGGCAGGGTTGCCCCCTATCTCCCTTGATATATGTACTCTGCATGGAACACTTGTTGGTAGACATCCGCAACAACCCTGACATTAGGGGGCTGATTACTGCCTTGGGCCACTGTAAATGCGCTGCGTTCGCAGACGACCTCCTGCTATACCTCTCCTCCCCCTCACCACACTTCCTTCCTTGCTCTTGACCGTCAAATGTTTCTCTGCCCCCAGTAACTATAAACTTAACGCGTCAAAATGTGAAGCCCTGAATATTACCCTTCCCCCACATATAGCACGTATACTTCAATCCTCATACCCATTCAAGTGGCAACCCACCTCTATCAACTACCTAGGGATTATGGTTCCCTCCAACCCGCTAGATTTATATCGACTTAACTTTCCCCCGATCCTACAACTAATAAGACATGACCTGTCAAGATGGGAGAGGAAAGATTTTTCTTGGCTAGGTAGAATAAAAATTCTTAAAATGAATATCCTTCCGCGTCTTCTCTACCTTTTCTCCTGTCTCCCCATCCTACTCCCCCGCACCTTCTTTAAGGAACTTACATCCCTGCAATCGGACTTCATATGGGCTCACAAACACTCCAGGTTAGCGAGACATGTCCTGATACAACGGAAAAGAGATGGAGGTCTGGCATTGCCTGACTACCAATCCTATTATCTGGCAACGGTCCTGACTCCCATCCTGGACTGTTTCCATCATTCACAAGACAAACAATGGGTTAATCTTGAGAGCCATTGGTTGGGCTGCGATGTACGGACCTTCCTTTGGAGCTCCTCGGCCTCTTCTAAAATTGCAAGAATTCAGGACCTGCCCCCGATCCTCTCCTCCATCCACCGCAATAAAATCTCTTATATGTCCCGAATGGCATTGTTTGATCAAGATGGCCTGCTTACCCCTTTATACCATAATCGAGCCTTACCTTCTGCGATGCACCAAAGCATCTTCCTCGCTTTTAGTAAACACTCATATACTACATTCATGCCCCTCCTAACACATTCAGGCTTAAGACCGTTATCTGAAATCTTGGGTGGACTTCCTCTCTCCCCGTCCCTACAGTTCCAATATTCTCAGCTGACACACTTTCACAATACCTCCAGCCAATCTTTGCGCCTACATAGGCCACTCTCTACTTTCGAAAAGCTCTGTGTGTCAATGTCGCTGATACCCCACGCTGTAAGTGTGCTCTACCCCCTGCTTTTAGAGATACATCGGTCTAAACCCCTGCCCTTCAAGGTGGGTTGGGAGAGAGACATAGGTCACCCGATTTCGGATGCGGATTGGTCGGCCGCCCTTACCAGATGCCATGGCACCTCTATCTCCTGCAAAGCACAGGAGGTTAACTACAAGCTGCTCACGAGGTGGTACAGGGTGCCAGCTCTGTTGGCGACAATGTACCCAAATGTCTCCGATGCTTGCTGGAGGTGCCATTCTGATAGGGGAACGATGGCGCACATTTGGCACACGTGTCCCTCTCTGACGACCTATTGGTCTAAGGTCCTAGATATAATTAAACGTAATACCTCTGTGTGTCTCCAGAGTTCCCCAGAAATACTCTTACTTTCTATTATACCAACATCGATCCCTAAAAATACGGCATGCTTGATCCTATTCCTGCTCTTGGCGGCCAGGACTGTGATACCGAGGATCTGGAAATCACCGAATCCTCCGTCTATTTCAACCTGGCTCCAAGAGACCGCTAGGCTGCACAGGATGGAGGAATTATTGGCGGACTCGCGCAGACAATTGTCTAAATACCAACTGATCTGGTCCCCCTGGGTAACATATACGTCCTCCTCTGACTATGGGATGCTACACTTAGATAACTAGTTCCCTTCTCTCCGACTCTGCCCCCTCTTCGTGACCCCTCACGTGACATTACTGACGTCCTGACAGTCTGATTCACAGACTACCTGACTCATGTGACCCGGAGGCGTTGGGGGCCCTGGTTGTCTTGTACTAAGAGGTTGGTACATTTTTCTTCTCCTGGTTCCTTCTCTTACTCTTCTCTCTCACTCTTCCCCGGCTCCTTCTCATCCCCACTTCCCCACTACTTATATACTCAGTTATATATATATTATACTATATATATTAGTACTCTTGGCTACTTCGCACCACACTCCATATCACTTGATCTGTTGTCCTTTACTGCACATTAGTTGTTCACAACTTCATGTAGTTGCTGTAACACGCTGAGCCCGTTTATGGACAGAACTGTATTTGCTTAGAGTGTACTTGTCAGTCTTACCTGATTATTGATGACTTATGCAATTGTTACTGTGCTTCTTGGTTCTTCTTTTATTGTATGTTGGAAAATTCAATAAAACATTTTATTATGAAAAAAGAAATTCCCATTGACTCCCATGTTAAATTTTTTTTAAAAAAAAGCGTATACGGTTTTTCACCCGGACCAAAAAATGTGCTAGACTACGGTTTTGGGTACAGGTAAAAAAACGGACAAAACCGTATAAGACACAAATCGGAGTAAACCGGATGATGCATTTGACATACGGTTTACAATGTTAAGTCAATGCATACGGTTTGCTATACGGTTCAGTACGGTTTTTAACTTGGAACCATATACGGGAACTATATAGCAAAAACATGGTGTGCATGCACCCTAAAAAAGATTTATCTCAGCTTCAAAAGTCAGCTTCACTAAAGAACTGACATGTATTCCCACATCAAATAAATGCCGCAATTTGGTGAAAATAGTAGTCCTTAGGACTTTATTCATGAATGGTGACTGCTCTGATGCTCCCACTTTACATCACTGCTAGAGGTGAAGGAAAATACAAACTCCTCTGCCGTACTTGCAGTTTTGTTGTCACAGCAGAGCATTGCAACGTTCGGACATATTCATGCTCTAAAATAAAGATGTTTTTAATAAACTAACCCTGAAATAGAAAATGTAATGCTCAAAGATGTTTCCTAATAATAAAGCTAAATAACTAGTCCTAACTAACTTTTCACCCCTATCTAACACCCTACACCTAACACAAACCTAATGCCAAATAAATATATACCCTGCTAGCTAATTAACTGATTAGTACATTTAGTTAGCATTTGCCAGGCGGGGACTACCATGATTAGTCCTCACCCCGTGAGCAGTGACACTCAGCTGTCTGTGACAGTGAGCATCATACTCCTTTCAATGCTGTTTACAAGTGGTGAGTTTGAAGTGAAGACATGTATATATGCAGGGGTCAAGTACTGGGGAAAAAAGTGTGGGATCTCACCCAAGAATTCCACTTAAAGGGGTACTAGACATCTTATACCCTATCCAAAGGATAGGGAATAAGATGTCTAATCCCGGGGATCATGCCGCTGGGGACCCCCACGTTCTCCCAGCTGCACCCAGGGTTCATTTAGAGCATTGGGTTCAGCGCTGGAGGCTCGTGATGACATGACCCCTCAATGCAAGTATATGGGAGGGGGCGTGATGGCAGTCACGCCCCCTCCGATATACTTGTATTGAGGGGGCATTACTGTGATGTCACGAGCCTCTGCCCCGCATCACCAGTCATCCAGCATGGAGGGAAGCTCGCTCCGTCACCGGATGTCTGCGGTGCTGCAGCCTATACTTTGGATAGGGGATAAGATGTCTGGGGGCGGAGTACCCCTTTAAGGGCTGGTCCTGCAAGACTCCGGCTAATGGGAACTGCGTTCCTGCTGTGGAAAAAGTACAGGAACTTCATTCCCATGAGTTCCTGCAGGACTTGCACCCATGTAATAGTGTGGCAACGGGCACCAGCCCATGACCTGTTTACACATCAATGGGTGTTAAAGGGTTAAACATAGAATGCATCAGCAGATAACAACTATTTGGCCCATCTAGTATTCCCAATATTCTGAATACAAGACAAATATTGCCTTATCAGTTCATGACTCTACAGTCTAGCTCATCTCAAAGGCAAAGGCAGCTGAAATATTCAACTCTATACACTCTATACACTGTGAGCTGAGGTCGCAACAGCATTTCCTGACTTTCGTCCCTGCCAGGCTGCTGCAGGAGACAATCTGTAAGCAGGACTGTAGGCAGGACCAGAAGGAGGACCCCTGGTGGCAAAACTTTTTATTACTAATGACATCATTTCTTGGTGAAAAACTCCAAAATTTGATGAAAAAATGAAAAAATTAGCATTTTTCTAACTTTGAAGCTCTCTGCTTGTAAGGAAAATAGACATTCCAAATGAATCATATATTGATTCACATATACAATATGTCTACTTTATGTTTGCATCGTAAAGTTGACATATTTTTCTTTTGGAAGACATCAGAGGGCTTCAAAGTTAAGCAGCAATTTTCAAATTTTTCACAAAATTTTCAAAATCTGAATTTTTCAGGGACCAGTTCAGTTTTGAAGTGGATATGAAGGGCCTTCATATTAGAAATACCCCACAAATGACCCCATTATAAAAACTGCACCCCTCAAAGTATTCAAAATGACATTCAAAAGTTTGTTAACCCATTAGGTGTTTCACAGAAATAGCAGCAAAGTGAAGGAGAAAATTCAAAATCTTCAATTTTTACACTTGCATGTTCTTGTAGACACCAGTTTTTGAATTTTTACAAGGGGTAATAGGAGAAAAAGCCCCCCAAAATTTGTATCCCAATTTCTCTCAAGTAGGGAAATACCTCATATGTGTATGTGAAGTGTTTGGCAGGCGCAGTTGAGGGCTCAGAATGAAAGGAGCAACAATGGGATTTTGGAGAATGAATTTTGCTGAAATGGTTTTGGGGGGGCATGTCACATTTAGGAAGCCCCTATTGTGCCAGAACAGCAAAAAAAAAACTCCACATGGCATTCTATTTTGGAAACTACACCCCTCAAGGCACGTAACAAGGGGTCCAATGAGCCTTAACACCTCACAGGTGTTTGACGACTTTTCGTTAAAGTCGGATGTGTAAATAAAAACATTTTTTCACTAAAGTGCAGTTTTTTCCCAAATTTACCATTTTTACAAAGGGTAATGGGAGAAAATGCCCCTCAAAATGTGTAACCCCATGTTAGGATGTAAAATGCTCAGCGGGCGAACTACAATGCTCAGAAGAGGAGTCACATTTGGCTCTTGGAAAGCAAATTTTGATGAAATGGTTTTTGGGGAGCATGTCACATTTAGGAAGCCTTTGTGGTGCCAGAACAGCAAAAAAAAAAAAAAAAAACACATGGCCTACTATTTTGGAAACCACACCCCTCAAGGAATGTAACATGGGGTACAGTGAGCCTTAACACCGCACAGGTGTTTGATGACTTTTTGTTAAAGTCGGATGTGTAAATGAAAAAAAATGTTTTTTTCACAAAAATGCTAATTTTTCCCCAAATTTTACATTTTTACAAGGGGTAATAGGAGAAAATACCCCCCAAAATTTGTAACCCCATTTCTTCTTAGTATGGAAATACCCCATGTGTGGATGTCAAGTGCTCTGCTGGCGCACTACAATGCTCAGAAGAGGAGGAGCACCATTGAGCTTTTGGAGAGAGAATAGAAGTCGGGGGCCATGTGCATTTACAAAGCCCCCCGTGGTGCCAGAACAGTGGACCCGCCCACATGTGACCCCATTTTGGAAACTACATCCCTCACAGAATTTAATAAGGGGTACAGTGAGCATTTACACCCCACTGGCGTTTGACAGATCTTTGGAACAGTGGGCTGTGCAAATGAAAAATTAAATGTCAGACACCTGTGGGGTGTAAATGCTCACTGCACCCCTTATTACATTACGTGATGGGTGTAGTTTTTAAAATGGGGTCACATGTGGGGGGGGGGGGGTCTATGTTCTGGCACCATGGGGGCTTTGTAAACACACGTGGCCTTCAATTCCGGACAAATTTGAGAGGCCATCATATGCTGAAATGATCATATTTCGGGGCCATCGTATGTCGGGGGACCACTGTATATGTTTCCTTTATGCTTTTTACCATGCAGGATTATCAACATGATATTTAATGCTTTTTTTTTTTTTTTATTAAAATGTTCAGATGTACTGTATATTCACTAGCAATTGTCTAAATGCTCCTACAATCCCCATGGAATCCAGTACTGACCCCAGCCAGCTACAGCGCACGCTTTTAAAAGTCTTTTCCGTATCTAATATAATATCACCCAAGAGTAGTAAGGCTGGGGTCAGCACTGGGTCCTATCTAACACTGTATGTTAGTTGCAGCTTCCCTGTTTTTTATTATACTCAACTGTGTTGGGGATATAAGATCAGGCATTTTATCAGACAGGCGCTTTGCTATTATTTTCAATATGATTTTGTGTCTACATTTATTGGTGATATAGGCCAGCAAGACCAGGAAATAATGGATCTTTGCCCTGTTTATGTAGCAATTGCACATCTGAGCTCATTGAGGCAATCCATTGTCTGTTAATGCCCCATTATACGTTTCTGCTAGAATCTCAGATATCTGATCTTTCAATACTTTATAAAATTCCCCTGTAAGACCATCTGGTCTAGGGGCTTTTGAGTTTAACTCTTTGATTACTTCTTATTCTTCTGAGGAAATAGTCGTATGCCACATTTCCTACTGTTCAGGCTTGATTTTTGGAATATCAATTTTTTTAAGCAATGTACTACCCCCATATTTTAATCTTTAAAGGAGAACTACGGGGTTGAAAAATGTATCCCCTATCCTAAGGAAAGGGGATAAGTTTCAGATCACGGGGGGTCCAACCGCTGGGCCCCCAGCGATCTCGCGTACGGGGCCCCGGTTCTCTGGTTAGAGAGGGCGTGTTGACCACCGCACGAAGCAGCGGCCGACACGCCCCCTCCATACACTGCTATGGGAGAGCCGGAAATTGCCGAAGGCAGCGCTTCGGCTCTCCCATAGCAGTAAATGGAGGACGCGTGTCAGCCGCCGCCTCGTGCGGTGGTCGACACGTGCTCTCTATGCAGAGAGCCGCAACCCCGTACGGAGATCGTTGGGGGCCCCAGCGGTCGGACCCCCCGCGATCTGAAATTTATCCCCTATCCTTAGGATAGGGGATACATTTTTCAATCCTGTAGTTCTCCTTTAATCTACATACAATTTTTCATAATAGCACTGTTACGCCGAGCGCTCCGGGTCCCTGCTCCTCCCCGGAGCACTCGCGGCGTTCCTCTCTCTGCAGCGCCCCGGTCAGACCCGCTGACCGGGAGCGCTGCACTGACACTGCCGACGGGGATGCGATTCGCATAGCGGGACGCGCCCGCTCATGAATCGCATCCCAAGTCACTCACCTGTCCCGGCCCCCGGCTGTCATGTCCTGGCGCACGCGGCTCCGCTCCTTAGGGCGCGCGCGCGCCAGCTCTCCGAGATTTAAAGGGCCAGTGCACCAATGATTGGTGCCTGGCCCAATCAGCCTAATTAGCTTCCACCTGCTCCCAGTCTATATTACCTCACTTCCCCTGCACTCCCTTGCCGGATCTTGTTGCCTTGTGCCAGTGAAAGCGTTTAGTGTTGTCCAAAGCCTGTGTTCCAGATCTTCTGCTATCCACATTGACTACGAACCTTGCCACCTGCCCCGACCTTCTGCTACGTCTGACCTTGCCTCTGTCTAGTCCTTCTGTCCCACGCCTTCTCAGCAGTCAGCGAGGTTGAGCCGTTGCCGGTGGATACAACCTGGTTGCTACCGCCACAGCAAGACCATCCCGCTTTGCGGCGGGCTCTGGTGAAAACCAGTAGCAACTTAGAACCGGTCCACCGACACGGTCCACGCCAATCCCTCGCTGACACAGAGGATCCACATCCAGCCTGCCGAATCGTGACAGTAGATCCGGCCATGGATCCCGCTGAGGTGCCGCTGCCAAGTCTCGCTGACCTACCCACGGTGGTCGCCCAGCAATCGCAGCAAATTGCCCAACAAGGACAGCAGCTGTCGCAGTTGACCGCCACGTTACAGCAACTTCTGCCACTGCTACAGCAGCAACCATCTCCTCCGCCAGCTTCTGCACCTCCTCCGCAGCGACTGGCCGCTCCTAGCCTACGCTTGTCCCTGCCGGACAAATTTGATGGGGACCCTAGACTCTGCCGTGGCTTCTTGTCTCAATGTTCCCTACATATGGAGATGCTGTCGGACCAATTTCCTACAGAACGGTCTAAGGTGGCGTTCGTAGTGAGTCTTCTTTCTGGAAAGGCCTTGTCTTGGGCCACACCGCTCTGGGACCGCAATGATCCTGCCACAGCCACAGTCCAGACCTTCTTCGCTGAAGTCCGTAGTGTCTTCAAAGAACCAGCCCGAGCTTCTTCTGCCGAGACTGCCCTGCTGAACCTGGTCCAGGGTAGTTCTTCAGTAGGCGAGTACGCCATCCAATTTCGTACTCTCGCTTCCGAATTATCTTGGAATAACGAGGCTCTCTGCGCGACCTTTAAAAAAGGCCTATCCAGTAACATCAAGGATGTGCTGGCCGCACGAGAGATTCCTGCCAACCTGCAAGAACTTATCCATTTGGCCACCCGCATTGACATGCGTTTTTCTGAGAGACACCAGGAGCTCCGCCAGGAAAAAGACCTTGATCTCTGGGCACCTCTCCCACAGTATCCTTTGCAATCTACCCCTGTGCCTCCCGCCGAGTAGGCTATGCAAGTTGATCGGTCTCGCCTGACCCATGAAGAGAGGACTCGCCGTAGGGAAAAAAATCTATGTCTGTACTGCGCTAGTACCGAACATTTCTTGGTGGATTGCCCTATTCGTCCTCCACATCTAGGAAACGCACGCACGCACCCAGCTCACGTGGGTATGGAGTCCCTTGGTACGAAGTCTGCTTCTCCACGTCTCACTGTGCCCGTGCGGATTTCTCCTTCTGCCAACTCCTCCTTCTCAGCCGTGGCCTGCTTGGACTCTGGTGCTTCTGGAAATTTTATTCTGGACTCTTTGGTAAATAAATTCTGCATCCCGGTGTCCCATCTCGGCAAGCCGCTCTACATTTCTTTGGTCAACGGAGTGAAGTTGGACTGTACTGTGCGTTACCGCACAGAACCCCTCTTAATGTGCATTGGACCCCATAACAAAAAGATTGAATTGTTCGTCCTTCCCAACTGTACCTCTGAACTCCTCCTCGGTCTGCCATGGCTCCAGCATCATTCTCCCACCCTTGACTGGACCACTGGGGAGATCAAGAATTGGGGCCCTGCTTGCCGCAAGAAATGCCTCACGTCTCCTCCCAGTCCCGTCAGGCAAGCCTCAGTGCCTCCTCCTACACCTGGTCTCCCCAAAGCCTATCAGGACTATGCTTTGCCTCCTCTTAGCCCCCGTCCTGGTAACACTCTGCCCCGTGCCAAGCTTCACCCTCTGCCCTCCCTCCTCATTCCCACTCCTGCTGAACTGCCTGCCTTTGATGAGGAAACCGTACAATCGCTCCCAGTGTTCTCGTTCCACGTGAAGCAACTGCCGGACAAAAAAAGGGGGAGACCTAAGGGGGGGGGGGGTACTGTTACGCCGAGCGCTCCAGGTCCCTGCTCCTCCCCGGAGCGCTCGCGGCTTTCCTCTCTCTGCAGCGCCCCGGTCAGACCCGCTGACCGGGAGCGCTGCACTGACACTACCGGCGGGGATGCGATTCGCATAGCGGGACGCGCCCGCTCGCGAATCGCATCCCAAGTCACTCACCTGTCCCGCTGTCATGTCCTGGCACGCGCGGCTCCACTCCTTAAGGCGCGCGCGCGCCAGCTCTCTAAGATTTAAAGGGCCAGTGCACCAATGATTGGTGCCTGGCCCAATCAGCCTAATTAGCTTCCACCTGCTCCCTGTCTATATTACCTCACTTCCCCTGCACTCCCTTGCCGGATCTTGTTGCCTTGTGCCAGTGAAAGCGTTTAGTGTTGTCCAAAGCCTGTGTTCCAGATCTTCTGCTATCCACATTGACTATGAACCTTGCCGCCTGCCCCGACCTTCTGCTACGTCTGACCTTGCCTCTGTCTAGTCCTTCTGTCCCACGCCTTCTCAGCAGTCAGCGAGGTTGAGCCGTTGCCGGTGGATACCACCTGGTTGCTACCGCCGCAGCAAGACCATCCCGCTTTGCGGCGGGCTCTGGTGAAAACCAGTAGCAACTTAGACACGGTCCACGCCAATCCCTCGCTGACACAGAGGATCCACATCCAGCCTGCCGAATCGTGACAAGCGCCTTCACATTTTGTTAATCCCTTTAGGGATATACGATAGTTGATTTTTATTTTCTGATCTGTACACCTGTTCTCTTACTAACGCCCAATCTTTGTATTAATGTATTGCTTGCACCCATACATTTTTGTTTACTCTAGTTTGGTAAGATAGAAACAAAATGTATGCTCACGGCACCGATTCACTAGACATGTTAAAGGGGTACAACGGTGACAAACATTTTTTTTTTAAATACACTGGTGCCAGGAAGTTAAACAGATTTGTAACTTACTTCTATTAAAAAATCTTAATCCTTCCAGTACTTATTAGCTGCTGAATGCTACAGAGGAAATTCTTTTCTTTTTGGAACACAGAGTTCTCTGCAGACATCATGACCACAGTGCTCTCTGCTGACATCTCTGTCCATTTTAGGAACTGTCCAGAGCAGCATATATTTTCTATGGGGATTTCTTCTACTCTGGACAGTTCCTAAAATGGACAGAGATGTCAGCAGAGAGCACTGTGCTCATGATGTCAGCAGACAGCTCTGTGTTTCAAACGGAAAAGAATTTCCACTGTAGTATTCAGCAGCTAATAAGTACTGGAAGGATTAACATTTTTAATAGAACTAATTTGTAAATCTGTTTAACTTTCTGGTACCAGTTGATTAAAAAAAGAAAAAAGTTCTCCACTGGAGTACCCCTTTAAACTCACAGCTAGACTCAGCCTTCTTATGTGCTAAATAACACATAATTTGACCACAGATTAATGCTTTTGCAGTATTCCACAAAAGCACTATATTTTCCTTGTTTGCTCTGTTAAAGGGGTACTCCGGTGGTCAACATATTTTTCTGTTTTTGACTTACCATATTTGTTTTGTTTAATTTCTATTCTTGTTGTTTAGGCAACTCTATTTCCGTTCTTTGTTGTCTTTTTATCCCCCTCTTTGTTTTCCTATCTTTGCTTCCATTTCCTGTTTCTTGCTGTGCTGAAAACTACAAATCCCAGCATGCCACATGCCTTGCTGGTTTGGGGCGGCTCCTTTTTTTTTTGTTCCGCCCTTTACCCACCCTACAATATTCCCGGGTCAGCCCCCTTATACACAGCACACTAATATAATCAGCCTTGGTTGGGATACACTGTCATACACACACAAAAGGGACTACAACTCCCAGCATGTGTCATTCAGGAGTCTTCAGTCTGTGGTATAACACCAGCATGCTGCCTTTGTAGTCTCCTGGGGGTTTTAGTTCACCACACCTCTATATGGCATACACCAGTGTTTCCCAACCAGGGTGCCTCCTGCTGTTGCAAAACTACTACTACCAGAATGCCCGGACAGCCAAAAGCTTTCTGGGCATGCTGGGAGTTTTAGTTTTGATACAGCTGAAGACACCCTGGTTGGGAAACAATGCACTTTATTTGTAATATACTGAATAGACTAGGTCAGTGTTTCCCAATCAGTGTGCCTCCAGCTGTCGCAAAACTACAACTGCCAGCATGCTCAAAAGCTGTAAGGGAATGCTGGGAGTTGTAGTTTTACAACAGCTGGAGGCACACTGGTTTGGAAACACTGGTGTAACATGATGTGTATGCTGAATAGGCTAGGACAGTGTTTCCCAACCAGTGTGCCTCCAGCTTTTGCAAAACTACAACTCCCAGCATGTCCAAAGTCTGTCCAGGCATGCTGGGAGTTGTAGTTTTGATACAGCTGGAGGCAGACTGGTTTGTAAACACTATCATACACACACATAACAGGAACTACAACTCCCAGCATGTGTCATTTAGGAGTCCCCCTCCTTCACACACAGAAATCATCCACAGTCCGAGATTTATTCCCCTGCAGTCTACACATCCCCAGCCCGTGCACCTTGTTATCCCTTCACATAACACTTCCTCCCCTTCACACACATCTTCTCTGTCTTCTTTCAGTGCAGACCTGCATCCTCAGAAGACAGAGCAGGGGGAAGGGAGATGAGGAGCTGTGTAGGAGCTTCTTGCTCTCAGGCACACCTGTCACCACCAGGAGGGGGAGATGAGGGGGCGTGGCCTATCTCTCATGCACACCTGTGACCACCAGGAGGGGGAGATGAGGGGGCGTGGCCTATCTCTGTCATGCAGTTTTGAAAGAACAGAGAGAAGAAAAAAAACATGACATCTTATCTACAGCTTAATCCTAACCTGTGGACAACAGTCAGAGATCCAACACAGAACTACAGAACTTCCTGGCCCACAAACAGGTAAGAAAAAACGACACATGCTACACAAATATATATTACATGTCAATTGCAAAAAACATGACATGTTGTCCACAGCCTAATCCTAACCTGTGGACAACAGTAAGAGATCCAGCACAGAACTACAGAACTTCCTGGCCCACAAACAGGTAAGAAAAAACGACACATGCTACACAAATATATAATACATGTCAATTGCAAAAAACATGAACATTAAAAGAAGAGGCAATATAGGCAAAAATCTTAACCACCGGAATACCCCTTTAAACAACAGGTACTCTGTCCACGGTAACTGCCATGTTATATCTGTTCCTTTAGGATAAGTTTCTTTAATTAAAATAACCAAAGTAAGAGTCCTCCAAGTTATATGATATAATATTTATTCATTCATTCATTTATTCAAGAAATTAATAATGAAACACCTATTTATAGTGTAAAACAGTGATTCCCAACCGCGGTGCCGTGGCACACGTGTGTGCCGTTCGCCACTGGCCGTGGTGCCGCGGGATTTTGCTGCGATTATTTATTTATTTTTAAATATCCCGCCCCGGCCTGCGCGCAGGGGGGAAGGGAAGCCTTCGTGCGCACTGCGCACACAGCGTCCCCTTCCCCACTGCGTCCCCCTTCTACCTTGCGACGCAGTGAGCCAAAAATGAGTCCCCGGGGCGGAACGATCTTCACCTGCGCCGGACTCCCGTGCCTGCCGTGGACCTGCAAGCTGCACGGACCGGCTTGCTTAAGGTACTGTACCCTTTCCACCCCTCTGTTACCCCTTCTCAACCCTGTCCAACCCCCCCCATCACCCGGGTCCACCCTATACCCCCCCGTCACTCATGTCCACCCCCCCCCTTTCACCCATGTTCACCCCCCCCTGTCACCCAGTCCGCCCCCCCTGTTACCCAGTCCGCCCCCCCTGTCACCCAGTCCGCCCCCCTGTCACCCAGTCCGCCCCCCTGTCACCCAGTCTGCCCCTTGTCACCCAGTCAGCCCCCCCTGTCACCCAGTCTGCCCCCCCTTGTCACCCAGTCCGCCCCCCCTTGTCACCCAGTCTGCCCTCCCTTGTCAGCCATGTCCACCACCCCCATCACCCATGTCCACCCCCCCCGTCACCCATATCCACCCCCCTGTCACACATGTCCACCCCCCCTGTCCACCCTCCTGTCACCCCTGTCCACCCTCCTGTCACCCATGTTCACACCCCTGTCCACCCTCCTGTCACCCATGTTCACCCTCCTGTCATCCCTTTCACTCCCGTCCACCCTCCTGTCACCCATGTTCACCCTCCTGTCACCCATGTTCACCACCCCCCGTCATCCATATCCACCCCCTCCTGTCACCCCTGTCCACCCTGCTGTCACCCCTGTTCACACCAATGTTCACCCTCCTGTCATCCCTTTCACTCCCGTCCACCCCCCCCTGTGACCCATGTTCACCCCCCCTGTCACCCATGTTCACCCCCTCCTGTCACCTTTGTTCACCCCCTCCTGTCACCCATGTTCACCCTCCTGTCATCCCTTTCACTCCCGTCCACCCTCCTGTCACCCATGTCCACCCCCCCTGTCCACCCTCCTGTCACCCCTGTCCACCCCTGTCCACCCTCCTGTCACCCTCGTCCACCCTCCTGTCACCCATGTTCGCCCTCCTGTCATCCCTTTCACTCCCGTCCACCCCCCCTGTCACGCCTGTCCACCCTCCTGTCACCCTCGTCCACCCTCCTGTCACCCATGTTCACCCTCCTGTCACCCATGTTCCCCACCCCTGTCATCCATGTCCACCCCTCCTGTCACACCTGTACACCCTCCTGTCACTCCTGTCCACCCTCCTGTCACCCCTGTTCACACCCATGTTCACCCTCCTGTCATCCCTTTCACTCCCGTCCACCCCTCCTGTCACTCATGTTCACTCCTCCTGTCACCCATGTTCACCCCTCCTGTCACCCATGTTCACCCTCCTGTCATCTCTTTCACCCCCCCCCCCCGTCACCCATGTTCACCCCCCCGGTAGCCCTTGTCCACCCCTGTCACCCATGTCCACTCCTCTACACCCCTCTGTACACTCCTCTACACCCCTGTCACCCATGTACACTCCTCTACACCCCTGTCACCCATGTACGCTCCTCTACACCCCTCTGTCCACACCTCTGCACCCCTCTGTCTGCTCCTCTGCACCCCTCTGTCCGCTCCTCTACACCTCTCTGTCCACTCCTCTATACCCCTGTCACCGATGTCCACTCCTCTACACCCCTCTGTCCACTCCTCTACACCCCTCTGTCCACTCCTCTACACCCCTGTCACCCATGTCCGCTTCTCTACAACCCTGTCACCCATGTACACTCCTCTACACCCCTCTGTACACTCCTCTACACCCCTGTCACCCATGTACGCTCCTCTACACCCCTCTGTACACTCCTCTGCACCTCTCTGTCCACTCCTACACCCCTGTCACCCATGTACGCTCCTCTACACCCCTCTGTCCACTCCTATACACCCCTCTGTCCACTCCTCTACACCCCTTTGTCACCCATGTACGCTCCTCTACACAACTCTGTCCACTCCTCTACACCCCTCTGTCCACTCCTCTACACCCCTGCAACCCATGTACCCTCCTCTACACTGTCACCCATGTTCACCTCCTCCTGTTACCCATGTTCACCCTCCTGTCATCCCTTTCACTACCGTCCACCCTCCTGTCACCCATGTCCACCCCACCCTGTCCACCCTCCTGTCACCCCTGTCCACCCCACTGTCCACCCTCCTATCACCCATGTTCACCCTCCTGTCACCCATGTTCACCCTCCTGTCTTCCCTTTCACTCCCGTCCACCCTCCTGTCACCCATGTTCACCACCCCCGTCACCCCTGTCCACCCTCCTGTCATCCCTTTCACTCCCGTCCACCCTCCTGTCACCCA
Organism: Hyla sarda; assembly: GCF_029499605.1. NCBI lineage: Eukaryota > Metazoa > Chordata > Amphibia > Anura > Hylidae > Hyla > Hyla sarda. The sequence continues at coordinate 307,963,799 of NC_079189.1, forward strand.
TGTTCACCCTCCTGTCACCCATGTTCACCACCCCCCGTCATCCATATCCACCCCCTCCTGTCACCCCTGTCCATCCTGCTGTCACCCCTGTTCACACCCATGTTCACCCTCCTGTCATCCCTTTCACTCCCGTCCACCCCCCTGTGACCCATGTTCACCCCCCCTGTGACCCATGTTCACCCCCCCTGTCACCCATGTTCACCCCCTCCTGTCACCCATGTTCACCCCCTCCTGTCACCTATGTTCACCCCCTCCTGTCACCCATGTTCACCCTCCTGTCATCCCTTTCACTCCCGTCCACCCTCCTGTCACCCATGTCCACCCCCCCTGTCCACCCTCCTGTCACCCCTGTCCACCCCTGTCCACCCTGCTGTCACCCTCGTCCACCCTCCTGTCACCCATGTTCGCCCTCCTGTCATCCCTTTCACTCCCGTCCACCCCCCCTGTCACGCCTGTCCACCCTCCTGTCACCCTCGTCCACCCTCCTGTCACCCATGTTCACCCTCCTGTCACCCATGTTCACCACCCCTGTCATCCATGTCCACCCCTCCTGTCACACCTGTACACCCTCCTGTCACTCCTGTCCACCCTCCTGTCACCCCTGTTCACACCCATGTTCACCCTCCTGTCATCCCTTTCACTCCCGTCCACCCCTCCTGTCACTCATGTTCACTCCTCCTGTCACCCATGTTCACCCCTCCTGTCACCCATGTTCACCCTCCTGTCATCTCTTTCACCCCCCCCCCCCGTCACCCATGTTCACCCCCCCCGGTAGCCCTTGTCCACCCCTGTCACCCATGTCCACTCCTCTACACCCCTCTGTACACTCCTCTACACCCCTGTCACCCATGTACACTCCTCTACACCCCTGTCACCCATGTACGCTCCTCTACACCCCTCTGTCCACACCTCTGCACCCCTCTGTCTGCTCCTCTGCACCCCTCTGTCCGCTCCTCTACACCTCTCTGTCCACTCCTCTATACCCCTGTCACCGATGTCCACTCCTCTACACCCCTCTGTCCACTCCTCTACACCCCTCTGTCCACTCCTCTACACCCCTGTCACCCATGTCCGCTTCTCTACAACCCTGTCACCCATGTACACTCCTCTACACCCCTCTGTACACTCCTCTACACCCCTGTCACCCATGTACGCTCCTCTACACCCCTCTGTACACTCCTCTGCACCTCTCTGTCCACTCCTACACCCCTGTCACCCATGTACGCTCCTCTACACCCCTCTGTCCACTCCTATACACCCCTCTGTCCACTCCTCTACACCCCTTTGTCACCCATGTACGCTCCTCTACACAACTCTGTCCACTCCTCTACACCCCTCTGTCCACTCCTCTACACCCCTGCAACCCATGTACCCTCCTCTACACTGTCACCCATGTTCACCTCCTCCTGTCACCCATGTTCACCCTCCTGTCATCCCTTTCACTACCGTCCACCCTCCTGTCACCCATGTCCACCCCCCCTGTCCACCCTCCTGTCACCCCTGTCCACCCCACTGTCCACCCTCCTATCACCCATGTTCACCCTCCTGTCACCCATGTTCACCCTCCTGTCTTCCCTTTCACTCCCGTCCACCCTCCTGTCACCCATGTTCACCCTCCTGTCATCCCTTTCACTACCGTCCACCCTCCTGTCACCCAAGTACACCCCCCCTGTCCACCCTCCTGTCACCCCTGTCCACCCCCCTGTCCACCCTCCTGTCACCCCTGTCCACCCTCCTGTCACCCATGTTCACACCCCTGTCCACCCTCCTGTCACCCATGTTCACCCTCCTGTCATCCCTTTCACTCCCGTCCACCCTCCTGTCACCCATGTTCACCCTCCTGTCACCCATGTTCACCACCCCCCGTCATCCATATCCACCCCCTCCTGTCACCCCTGTCCACCCTGCTGTCACCCCTGTTCACACCCATGTTCACCCTCCTGTCATCCCTTTCACTCCCGTCCACCCCCCCTGTGACCCATGTTCACCCCCCCTGTGACCCATGTTCACCCCCCCTGTCACCAATGTTCACCCCCTCCTGTCACCCATGTTCACCCCCTCCTGTCACCTTTGTTCACCCCCTCCTGTCACCCATGTTCACCCTCCTGTCATCCCTTTCACTCCCGTCCACCCTCCTGTCACCCATGTCCACCCCCCCTGTCCACCCTCCTGTCACCCCTGTCCACCCCTGTCCACCCTCCTGTCACCCTCGTCCACCCTCCTGTCACCCATGTTCACCCTCCTGTCATCCCTTTCACTCCCGTCCACCCCCCCTGTCACGCCTGTCCACCTTCCTGTCACCCTCGTCCACCCTCCTGTCACCCATGTTCACCCTCCTGTCACCCATGTTCACCACCCCTGTCATCCATGTCCACCCCTCCTGTCACACCTGTACACCCTCCTGTCACTCCTGTCCACCCTCCTGTCACCCCTGTTCACACCCATGTTCACCCTCCTGTCATCCCTTTCACTCCCGTCCACCCCTCCTGTCACTCATGTTCACTCCTCCTGTCACCCATGTTCACCCCTCCTGTCACCCATGTTCACCCTCCTGTCATCTCTTTCACCCCCCCCCCCCCCGTCACCCATGTTCACCCCCCCGGTAGCCCTTGTCCACCCCTGTCACCCATGTCCACTCCTCTACACCCCTCTGTACACTCCTCTACACCCCTGTCACCCATGTACACTCCTCTACACCCCTGTCACCCATGTCACCCCACCCCCCCTGTCCACCCTCCTGTCACCCCTGTCCACCCCACTGTCCACCCTCCTATCACCCATGTTCACCCTCCTGTCACCCATGTTCACCCTCCTGTCTTCCCTTTCACTCCCGTCCACCCTCCTGTCACCCATGTTCACCACCCCCGTCACCCCTGTCCACCCTCCTGTCACCCTCGTCCACCCTCCTGTCACCCATGTTCACCCTCCTGTCATCCCTTTCACTCCCGTCCACCCCCCCTGTCACGCCTGTCCACCCCCCTGTCATGCCTGTCCACCCTCCTGTCACCCTCGTCCACCCATGTACGCTCCTCTACACCCCTCTGTCCACTCCTATACACCCCTCTGTCCACTCCTCTACACCCCTTTGTCACCCATGTACACTCCTCTACACCCCTCTGTCCACTCCTCTACACCCCTGCAACCCATGTACCCTCCTCTACACTCCTCTACACCCCTCTGTCCACTCCTTTACACCCCTGTCACCCATGTACGCTTCTCTACACTCCTCTGCAACCCTCTGTCCACTCCTCTACACCCCTATGTCCACTCCTTTACACCCCTGTGACCCATGTACGCTCCTCTACACCCCTCTGTCCGCTCCTCTACACCCCTGTCACCCATATACACTCCTCTACACCCCTCTGTCCGCTCCTCTTCACCCCTCTGTCCACTCCTCTACACCCGTCACCTCTGTCCACTCCTCTACACCCCTGTCACCCATGTCCGCTCCTCTACACCCCTCTGTCCGCTCCTCTACACCCCTGTCACCCATGTACGCTCCTCTACACCCCTCTGTCCGCTCCTCTACACCCCTCTGTCCACTCCTCTACACCCCTGTCACCTCTGTCCACCCCTCTACATCCCTCTGTCACCCATGTCCATCCCTCTGTCACCCATGTCCACTCTTCTACACCCCTCTGTCACCCATGTAAAAAAAATTCGGCGCCTAATAGATTTGTTTCGCTGGTTTAACGGTGAAGAATTGTGTGTGGAAGAAATCGTGATGATGGCCCGGAGCAGATGGAGAAGAGAAGGCAACATTGCAAATTAGAGAAGACGTCATTGGCGAGTTGCTGTATAAAGCAGCACTTTAAAGTACATACCCACTGATAAATAGATATAGTGCATTGAGTTTTTTACCATTTTCCCTTTTTTTTTTTTTTTTTTTGCTCGTCAACCTCGGTAGCGATACCCTGCAAAATTTTTTTTTTCGAGGTATGCCCCGACTGAAAAAGGTTGGGAAACACTGGTGTAAAATATAGGAAACTAGCTGAGTACCCGGCGTTGCCCGGTTTTTCCTTCCTCATCCTTGTTGGGGAGGAAAATCAACAAAAGAGGAAGCTTTTGACTTCAAATCCTATCCCCATACATTGTTGTCATATCCCAACCCCATATCCCCTCCTCATACCCCGACCTCCTATCCCGTCCTCCTATCTCGACCTCCTATCTCGACCTCCTATGCCGACCTCCTATCCCGACCTCCTATCTCGACCTCCTATCCCATCCTCCTATCCTGTCCTCCTATGTCCACCTCCTATCCCGCCCTCCTATGTCCACTTCCTATCCCGACCTCCTATCCCGACCTACTATTTCAACCTCCTATCCCCTCCTCCTATCTCGACCTCCTATCCCGGCCTCCTATCCTGACCTCCTATCTCCACCTCCTATCTCGACCTCCTATCTTGATCTCCTATCTCAACCTCCTATCCCGTCCTCCTATCCCGTCCTCCTATCCCGTCCTCCTATGTCCACCTCCTATCTCCACCTCCTATCCCATCCTCATATTCCATCCTCATATCCCGTCCTCATATCCCGACCTCATATTCCGACCATCCCGTCCTCCTATCTTGACCTCCTATCTCGACCTCCTATCTCGACCTCCAATCCCGTCCTCATATCCCGACCTGTAATATGTTTACCAGGTATTGAAATATCTCCAGCTGTACAGGAGTTATGTGAGAACATACATTTCCCATTGATTTGCATGGGACTTTAAACAAAAACCCCGACCCTCACAAATGGGGGTAGTTAAGGGTTAAATTAACTATCCTATATTTTAAGTGGACATATAAGTAACATGTACCAAGGATTATCGAAATATCTCCAGCCGTTTGGAAGTTATGCAGTAACATATATTTTCCATAGACTTGTATAGGACTTTAAACATAAACCCCGCCCCTGGCAAATGGGGGTGAGTAAGGGTTAAATCACCTATCCTATGTTTGTTGTTGACATATAAGTAACATGTGTGCCAAGTTTCATGTTAATATCTTTAGCCGTTTGGAAGTTTTTGTGGAACACACATACACACGCACACACGTTGAGTTTTAAATATATAGACTAGCTGAGTACCCGGCGTTGCCCGGTTTTTCCTTCCTAATCCTTGTTGGGGAGGAAAATAAACAAAGGAGGAAGCTTTTGACTTCATATCCCGTCCTCATATATTGTTGTCATATCCCGACCTCCTATCCCGTCATCATATCCCCACCTCCTATCTCGACCTCCTAACCTGTCCTCCTATCCCGTCCTCCTATCACGTCCTCCTATCACGTCCTCCTATCCCGTCCTCCTATCCCGTCCTCCTTTCTCATCCTCATATCTCGACTTCCTTTCCCGTCCTCCTTTCCCGTCCTCCTTTCCCGTCCTCCTATCTCGACCTCCTTTCCCGTCCTCCTATCTCAACCTCCTTTCCCGACCTCCTTTCCCGTCCTCCTATCCCGTCCTCCTATCCCATCCATCTATCCCGTCCTCCTTTCCCGTCCTCCTTTCCCGTCCTCCTATCCCGTCCTCCTATCCCGTCCTCCTATCCCATCCTCCTATCCCATCCTCCTATCCCATCCTCCTATCACGACCTCCTATCCCGTCCTCCTATCCCGTCCTCCTATCCCATCCTCCTATCCCGTCCTCCTATCCCGTCCTCCTATGCCGACCTCCTATGTCGACCTCCTATCCCGACCCGTAATATGTGTACCAGTTATTGAAATATCTCCAGCCGTACGGAAGTTATGTGGGAACATACATTTCCCATTGATTTGCATAAGACTTTAAACAAAAACCCCGACCCTCACAAATGGGGGTAGTTAAGGGTTAAATTAACTATCCTATATTTTAAGTGGATATATAAGTAACATGTGACCAAGTATTATCAAAATATCTCCAGTCGTTTGGAAGTTATGCAGTAACATATATTGCCCATTGACTTGTATGGGACTTTAAACATAAACCCCGCCCCTGGCAAATGGGGGTGAGTAAGGGTTAAATCACCTATCCTATGTTTGTTGTTGACATATAAGTAACATAATATAGACTAGCTGAGTACCCGGCATTGCCAGGTTTTTCCTTCCTAATCCTTGTTGGGGAGGAAAATAAACAAAGGAGGAAGCTTTTGACTTCATCTCCCGTCCTCATATATTGTTGTCATATCCCGACCTCCTATCCCGTCATCATATCCCGACCTCCTATCTCGACCTCCTATCCCGACCTCCTATACTGTCCTCCTATCACGTCCTCCTATCACGTCCTCCTATGACGTCCTCCTATCACGTCCTCCTATCACGTCCTCCTATCCCGTCCTCCTTTCCCATCCTCATATCGCGACCTCCTTTCCCGTCCTCCTTTCCCGTCCTCCTATCTCGACCTCCTTTCCCATCCTCCTATCTCGACCTCCTTTCCCGTCCTCCTTTCCCGTCCTCCTTTCCCGTCCTCCTATCCCGTCCTCCTATCCCATCCATCTATCCCGTCCTCCTTTCCCGTCCTCCTTTCCTGTCCTCCTATCCCGACCTCCTATCCCATCCTCCTATCCCGTCCTCCTATCCCATCCTCCTATCACGACCTCCTATCACGACCTCCTATCCCGTCCTCCTATGCCAACCTCCTATGTCGACCTCCTATGTCGACCTCCTATCCCGACTCGTAATATGTGTACCAGTTATTGAAATATCTCCAGCCATACGGAAGTTATGTGGGAACATACATTTCCCATTCATTTGCATAAGACTTTAAACAAAAACCCCGACCCTCACAAATGGGGGTAGTTAAGGGTTAAATTAACTATCCTATATTTTAAGTGGATATATAAGTAACATGTGACCAAGTATTATCAAAATATCTCCAGCCGTTTGGAAGTTATGCCGTAACATATATTTCCCATTGACTTGTATGGGACTTTAAACATAAACCCGCCCCTGGCAAATGGGGGTGAGTAAGGGTTAAATCACCTATCCTATGTTTGTTGTTGACATATAAGTAACATGTGTGCCAAGTTTCATGTTAATATCTTTAGCCGTTTGGACGTGATGCTGGAACATACACACATACATACATACACACGTTGAGTTTTATATATATATATATATATATATATATATATATATATATATATATATATATATATATATAGATAAATATCAAAATAAAGATGGACCTCAGGGCTCTGCGGATCTAATTTACCCATTTTATCTTACTTATCTCAAAAAGGTAGGCAGTATTTTTAAAAAGAGAAATCACATATAATACAATAAAAAATGAATTACAACAATTAATAGCCAAAGCGGTGTCTTAATAATGTTACTTGCATCAAGCCCAGAATAAAAAAATATGCTTATATAATTTGTCCTATATATCCTATATATGGTTAGACCTCTTAACTCCTTAAGGACGCAGCCCATTTGGGCCTTAAGGACGCAGACAATTTAATTTTTACAATGTGAATCCAGGTAGAAAAACAGACATGGCCGCACATCCACAATTTTGCATTTTGATCTGTCAGCATAATTTCAAAAACTAATAGGTTGTTAGTATACATTTTGATCAAAAGGTACAAGCCCACTCGCCACGTCAAGGCCACCTATTAAGAGTGGGTCCCTAACGTCCCTAGCATAAAATGGCGTAGTACTGGGCAGCGTCCACCACCGCCGCGACACCAGTGCCCACAGGGAGGAAAGACCCACCGGCAGAGCGGCCCCCATTCCACTCGAACCAGTCACCGGGCCGTACCCCCGACCCCCCCACAGACATGGCGCCGTGGCAGCATCGGACACCGCACAGCACCACACCTGCACCACATCTGTGGCGGCCATTGTTTCTGTGATGCTTTGTCTGTGGGGGGGAGTGGCCCAGAGCCAGGGGCTTGGTTGGGCAGTAGTGGGGCTGCCTGGTCACTGGGTCCCTCCCCCCGTTGGGCATGGGGTCTAGGAGGCAGTGGTCGCCGCCGGGTGCTACGCCAGTGTCAGGTTAGGGACCCACTCTAACGAGGTGGCCTTGACGTGGTGAGTGGGCTTGTACTTTTTGATCAAAATGTATACTAACAACCTGTTAGTTTTTGAAATTATGCTGAGAAGCAAGTAGATCAAATTACAAATGGTTGATGTGCGGCTGTGTTTCTCTTTTTGTGTTGCACATTTGTAGTCTCTCCCTTCTTCCATGGCCAGCACTCCACTCAACCCATTTGGCCCAGGCTTTTTAATTAGCAGGAAACTGCATAAGGGTTTCCTCCTACCATTCTCCCAGCCCTCTGGCAGTGAGCACATGGTAAGTTTCATACTGGTGGGGTTCTCTGTGGTGGCCATTGTTTCTGTGATGCTTTGTCTGGGGGGTGGAGTGGCCCAGAGGCAGGGGCTTGGTCGGGCAGTAGGGGGGCTGCCTGGCCACTGGGTTGCTCCCCCCGTTGGGCATGGGGTCTCGGAGGCAGTGGTCGCCGCCAGGCACTACGCCAGTGTCAGATTAGGGACCCACTCTAACAAGGTGGCCTTGACGTGGCGAGTGGGCTTGTACTTTTTGATCAAAATGTATACTAACAACCTGTTAGTTTTTGAAATTATGCTGAGAAGCAAGTATATCAAATTACAAATGGTGGATGTGTGGCTGTGTTTCTCTTTTTGTGTTGCAAATTTAATTTTAAAGTTTTCGTTTTTTCCTCCTCGCCTTCGAAAAATCCTTACTCTTTTATATTTTCATCCACAGACTAGTATGAGGGCTTATTTTTTGTGTGACCAGTTGTCCGGTGTAATGCCATCACTCACTTTATCATAAAATGTATGGCACAAACAAAAAAATACTATTTGTGTGGTGAAATTAAAAAGAAAACCGCAATTTTGCTAATTTTGGAAGGTTTTGTTTTCAAGCCGTACAATTTACGGTAAAAATGACATGTGTTCTTTATTCTTTGGGTCAATATGATTAAGATGATACCCATGATAACATACTTTTATATTACTGTTGCGCTTAAAAAAATCGCAAACTTTTTAACCAAATTAGTACGTAAAAAATCCCCCTATTTTGAAGACCTTTAACTTTTTCATTTTTCCGTAAAAGCGGCGGTATGAGGGCTCATTTTCTGCACCGTGATCTGTACTCTTTTATTGATACCATATTTGCTTATATAGAACTTTTAATCAATTTTTTATAAATTTTTTTGGGAATAAAATGTTATAAAAAAAAGCATCTATTTTGGGCTTTTTTTATTTTTACGTTCACGCCATTCACCATACGGTATCATTAACATTTTATTTTAATAGTTCAGATATTTACGCACGCGGCGATACCAAATATGTATATACATTTTTTTTAACACTTTTGGGGGTGAAATAGGGAAAATGGGACAATTTATGTTTTTATTGGGGGAGGGAGTTTTTCACATTTTTTTACTTTTATTTTTACACTTTAATAGTCCCCATAGAGGACTATTTATAGCAATCACTCGATTGCTAATACTGTTCAGTGCTATATATAGGACATAGCACTGATCAGCATCATCGGTCATCTTCTGCTCTAGTCTGCGGGAAGGCAGATCAGAGCAGAAGACGACCGGAAGGCAGCGGAGGCAGGTGAGGGGACCTCCGTCTGCTGTACTAGATGATCAGATCACTGCGGCAGCGCTGCGGGCGATCCGATCATCCATTTTAGTGACCGCGATGCTGCAGATGCCGTGATCTGTATTGACCACTGCATCTGAGGGGTTAATGGCGGACATCCGCGGGATCGTGGATATCCACCATTACGGGCGGGTCCCTGGCTGCGATCAGCAGTCGGGACCTGCCGCGCATGATCCGGGCATCGCTCCGGAGGTAGCGCATTAATTACCACCTCACCAGGACATACATTTACGTCCTTCGTCGGTAAGGGGTTCTCCCATGGAAAACTTTTTTTTTTTTTTAAATCAACTGGTGCCAGATAGTTAAACAGATTTGTAAATCACTTCTATTAAAAAATATTAATCCTTCCAGTACTTTTTAGGGGCTGTATACTAAAGAGTAATCCGAAAAAGAAATGCATTTCCTCTCATGACCACAGTGCTCTCTGCTGACCTCTGCTGTCCATTTTAGGAACTGTCCAGAGCAGCATATGTTTGCTATGGGGATTTTCTCCTGCTCTGGACAGTTCCTAAAATGGACAGCAGAGGTCAGCAGAGAGCACTGTGGTTAGGACATCACAGGAAATGCATTTCTTTTTTGGATTTCTCTTTAGTATACAGCCCCTAAAAACTACTGGAAGGATTAAGATTTTTTAATAGAAGTAATTTACAAATCTGTTTAACTTTCTGGCACCAGTTGATAAAAAAAAAAAAAAATGTTTTCCACGGGAGTACTCCTTTAACATATGTAGAACATATTTCTGACATAAAGTAGAAAGTGAATTCCCGGTTATGAGAAAAATACCTCCTCCATTCATCAAGTTATTATTTTCTTCTTCTCACATCACATCCGCTCTACAATCCACCACTACATTTAACCCCTTAAGGACCAGGCCCATTTTGGCGTTAAGGACCAGATCAATTTTATTTTTGCATTTTCCTTTTTTTCTCCTCGCCTTCTAAAAATCATAACTCTTTTATATTTCCATCCACAGACCCATATGAGGGCTTGTTTTTTGCATCACCAATTGTACTTTGTAATGACATCACTTATTTTACCATAAAATGTATGGCGCAGCCAAACAATTATTATCTCTGTGGTAAAAATTTTACGAAAACCGCAATTTAGTAAATTTTGAAAGGTTTTGTTTTCACGCTGTACACTTTACGGTAAAAATGACATGTTTTCTTTATTCTGTGGATCAATACGATTAAAATGATATCCATGTTATATGCTTTTCTATAACCTTAAAAAAAATCTCAAACCATTTAAACAAAATTTGCATGTTTGAGATTGCCCTATTTTTTGTGCCATAATCTGTAGTTTTTATCAGTACCACTTATGCCTAGGTTTAACTTTTTATAACTTTTTTATAAATTTTTGGGAATAAAATGTGACAAAAAAAGCAGCATTTTTTTTACGTTTACGTTCACCGTACAGGATAATTAACAATATATTTTAATAGTTCAGACTTTTATGCATGCGACGATACCAAATAAGTGTATTAATTATTTTTGTTATGCTTTTTTGGGGGTAAAATGGGAAAAACGGACATTTTACCTTTTATTGGGGGAGGGGATTTTTGAAATGTTTTGACTTTTTTATATTAAATTTTTTTTTTTTTTTTTACACTTTAATACCCCCCATAGGGGACTATTTATAGCAATCACTGATCAGTGTTATCGGTCATCTTCTGCTCTGGTCTGCTCGATCTCAGACCAGAGCAGAAGACCCCGGGAGACAGCCGGAGACAGGTGAGGGGACCTCCGGCTGCCATGCTGGATGATCGGATCTCCACGGCAGTGCTGCGGATCATCCATTTAAAGTATCGCACAGCCGCAGATGCCGTGATCTGTATTGATCACGGCATCTGAGGGGTTAATGGCGGACATCCACGCGATCGCGGATGTCCGCCACTACCGGCGGGTCCCTGGCTGCTGATAGCAGCCGGGACCTGCTGCTCATGACGCGAGCACTGATCCAGGGGCTAGCGGTCATGGCGGAGCGTAAATGTACGTCGTGGTGCGTTAAGTACCACAACACCATGACGTACATTTACGTCCATTGTCGTTAAGGGGTTAAGTCACTTCTCACTACCTTGCAAGAAATGCGGTCTGGCATAGAAGGTCACATGATGTTCATTTGGACCATATACATTATATAGACTCAATGGAGGGGCATTCATCATTGTAGGTGTAAGTGAAGCATTTTACTACACCCTTTTGTGTGCTGGTAATGTGTAGGAGCACCAAATTTATTAAATGGTCACAGAGCATTTGATAAATCTTGTACAGGTACACTCTTTACATACACGAAAAAGCTAAGCTAAGTCCGGGCTGGAGTAGCTTAGAGACTTTTTGGTGGTTTTGCGCCTCTTTTCACAAAAAGTCTCAGTTGATAAATTAATTACCACTGCATAAGACTAACCTTAAAAGCTGGTTTGTATACACTTAAAAAAAAAAATAGCTTGAAGTGCAGCGCTGCACCAAATGTGAGACAAATCTACACACAATAACAGCTCTAAAGACAATGATAAATGCCCCCAATATTCCACATGGGGTTTCAATACAGAGTCTTATTGATCCTCCTTCCTTTCCAGAATCTATTTTATTTACTTTATGCACCACTTCTTTATTTATCAAGATCATCACACATGCTTTCCACCTATTTGCTGCTGTACTGAATCCACAGAGTTTTATCATACGGTGGAACTCCTCCTTTAAATGAGTTTACTGGAGGAATGCTATTGCCCTTAATTTACTGAGATGCCATAGTACCATCTTCCTCTTTTCCAAGGAACGAAGATATATATATGGAATGGAGGGCTCCGGCTGCGAGATAACTAATAATATGTAATCTGCAAAAGCTAACAATTTGTCCGAAACTGTGTCCACTATAATACCCCAATAGCAAGTTAATTGTAAAATGTGTCTTAAAAATTGATCCAGAGCCAAGTTTAACAGCAAAAGCAAGAGGGAGTATTCTTGCTTAGTACCTTGAAAGATTGCAAACAAAACTCTGAGTTTATTATTGATGGACAAAGTAGCCAAATAATTCTCATGAATTTACATTGATGTGTTCATTGATGTGTTCATATTACTGTGAGCTAGCTGGAGCTGTCCCCCCCTACTACTACTCACATCATGGAACAGAGTCTGTTTCATGATGGGAGTAGTAGTAGTAAAACCAGTCTATATGAACCAATCTCTTCTTTCACTCTGCTGGATTCAACAACGGAGTTATCTTTGACACATCAAATGCATGGGTAAAGACCCTGTACCCCCTTTAAGAATATATATTTTTTTCTTTTGTCTCAACAACTTTTCCAGTGATCATAGTCTTCCAAAATTTTTAGAATTTTTTAAAAGGAAACTTAAAGGAGTAGTCCAGTGGTGACTCAGTGGTTTACAACTTATCCCCTATCTTAAGGATAGGGAATAAGTTGCAGATCGCGGGGGTCCGACCCCTGGGGCCCACCGCGATCTCCTGTACGGAGCCCCGACAGCCCGCGGGAAGGGGGCGTGTCGCCCTCCGCACGAAGCAGCGGCCGACACGCCCCCTCAATACAACTCTATGGCAGAGCCGAAGCGCTGCCTTCGGCAATCTCCGGCTCTGCCATTGAGATGTATTGAGGGGGCGTGTCGGCCACCGCCTCGTGCGGGGGTCGACACCCGCTATCTTTGCGGAGAGCCGGGGCCCCGTACAGAGAGATCGCGGGGGGCCCCAGCGGTCGGACCCCCCGCGATCTCAAACTTATCCCCTATCCTTAGGATAGGGGATAAGTTTTTCACCACTGGACTACCCCTTTAATCATAGTTTGTGCCCCATCAGATGGGGAACAGTGCAGACCTGAGCTAGCCCCAAACACCTACATGGACGATCTGCCCTAAACGGCAGACCCTAACTGGGTGTCTGTTCCTACACTGGACTAAGTGCACTGGGTGTCAAGAAAGGCGAGACAGGCAAGGTCAGTAACACACAAGCATAAGGTACAAAATCAGAAGATAAGGAAAAATGACAAGTTAAAAAAAAGAATGCAATGCAGTACAAAATCAGAGGTTAAAGCCTAGAGAGTAGTTGGCGCAAAATTTGCAGGCAAGGTCAGGTCACAAGCAGATATCAGGTAAGGTCACAAAATACCAAAGGATATAGGAATGCTGGTGAAGGGACAATTCCACAATCACAGGCAGCTCCCTAGTTGCATGGAAGTGTGAATGCCAGCGCTGTAGCTGATTGGCCTCCCAATAGGCTAAGCTGACTAGGTCATGGAGTGATGAACAGCCCTGTGACATGTAGGGCACTCATCAGCAGGCTAAAACCATTTTATGCAGGGATGCGGCTCCAGTCTTGGAAACCTCTGTGTTTGCGGGACTGGAGACATGATGTCACGAGGGGGCGTGGTGTGGCCATGCCCTCTCCATTCATGTCTATGGGAGGGAGTGTGATGACACTGGTGCCACTGTCGTCCACCGCTCACTATTGCCTCTACCCAAACACTAAAAATAGACAACCAAAGTAACAAGGCAGTGTTTACAGTGAAAACAAAACAAAAACCTGACACATCAGGCAGCAAGTACTGACAAAAAATAGACCTTAAAGGGGTCCTCCACTAGAAAAACATTTTCTTTTAAAGGGGTACTCCGGTGGAAAACTTTTTTTTTTAAATCAACTGGTGCCAGAAAGTTAAACAGATTTGTAAATTACTTCTATTAACCTCTTGGGGACGAAGGGCGCACAGGTACGCCCTTGCTCCCTGGTACTTAAGGACCAAGGACGTATCTGTACAGCTGTGGGAATTTCAGGTCCCCGCGACGTGCCGGGTGGGGACCGGGGGGACTGCTGATATCTATCAGCAGGCACCCCATGCAGATGCCCAGGGGGGTCCTGAGACTGGTGAATTCACACTGGCGATTTGCGGCTATTCCGGGTCATACGGGTCTTCAGTGACCCGTAAAATGAGGGGGATCGGGGTTGTCCAACACACCCACAATCCCCCTGAAGGGATAGGAGTGAGGTGGCAGGGGTGCCACCCCTCCTATCCCTGCTATTGGTCGTCTAGAAGCGACAACCAATAGCAGATCGGGGGCGGGGGGGTTAACTTTTGGTTTCCCCGTTCTGCTCACCCACAATAGGCGGGGCAGAACTGGGAAACCGAGGAGGACCGGCGCTGAAGGTCCACTTACCCATCGGCGGCAGCAGCAGGCGACGATCGGCGGCAGCGGGTGACGATCTACGGCAGATGAGGTCGGCGATGCGGCTCCCTGGATCCTACAGAAGCTGGTGAGTGGTCTCTAAACTGTAGCCCTCCAGATGTTGCAAAACTACAACTCCCAGTATGCCCAGACAGGTGTTTGCTGTTTGGGCATGCTGGGATTTGTAGTTTGCAACAGCTGGAGGTTCACAGTTTGGAGATCACTGTGCAGTGATCTCTAAACTGTGGCCCTCTAGATCTTGCAAAACTACAACGCCTAGCATGCCCACACAACACAGCAGTTTGCTGTCTGGGCATGCTGGGATTTGTAGTTTGGCAACATCTGGAGGGCTACAGATGTTGCAAAACTGCAAATCCCAGCATGCCCAAACAGCTGTCTCGGCATGCTGGGAGTTGTAGTTGCATACCTCCAGCTGTTGCATAACTACATCTCCCAGCATGCCCTTGATCAGTACATGCTGGGAGATGTAGTTTTGCAACATCTGGAGGCACACTGCTTGGAAAATACTTAGTTAGGTAACAGAACCTAATTGAAGGTTTTCCAACCAGTGTGCCTCCAGCTGTTGCAAAACTACAACTCCCAGCATGCATGGTCTGTCAGTACATGTTACAATGAGTTTCCTGCTTCAAGTTTGAGCTGCGGCAAATTTTTCGCTGCAGCTCAAACTCCTAGCGGGAAACTCACCTTAACCCGCCAGTGCGAATGTACCCTAAAAACATTACACTACACTAACACATAATAAAGGGTAAAACACTACATATACACCCCTTACACTGTCCCCCCAATAAAAATGAAAAATGTATCATACGGCAGTGTTTCCAAAACCGAGCCTCCAGCTGTTGCAAAAGTACAACTCCCAGCATGCACGGTCTGTCAGTACATGCTGGGAGTTGTAGTTTTGAAACAGCTGGAGGGTTACAGTTTGGAGATCACTGTGCAGTGGTCTCTAAATTGTAGTCCTCCAGATGTTGCAAAACTGCAAATCCCAGCATGCCCTTCGGCGATCAGTACATGCTGGGAGTTGTAGTTTTGCAACAGCTGGAGGCACAATGGTTGGAAAATACTGAGTTAGGTAACAGAACCCAACTGAAGGTTTTCCAACCAGTGTGCCTCCAGCTGTGGCAAAAGTACATGTCTGTCAGTACACGTTGGGAGTTGTAGTTTTGAAACAGCTGGAGGTTTGCCCCCCCCCATGTGAATGTACAGGGTACATTCACATGGGCGGGTTTACAGTGAGTTTCCTGCTTCAAGCTTGAGCTGCGGCAAATTTTTCGCCGCGGCGCAAACTATTAGCAGGAAACTCACCGTAATCCGCCAGTGCGAATGTACCCTAAAAACACTACACTAACACATAATAAAGGGTAAAACACTACATATACACCCCTTACACTGTCCCCCCCCCCCAATAAAAACGTATCGTATGGCAATGTTTCCAAAACGTAGCCTCCAGCTGTTGCAAAACAACAACACCCTTCATTTTCAGACAGCCACTGACTGTCCAGGCATGTTGGGAGTTTACCAGTAGCTGGAGGCACCCTGTTTGGGAATCACTGGCGTAGAATACCCCTATGCAATCCCTAATTTAGTCCTCAAATGCGCATGACGCTCTCTCAATTCAGAGCCCTTTCGTATTTCAAGGAAACAGTTTAGGGCCACTTATG
This sequence comes from Hyla sarda, assembly GCF_029499605.1. Lineage (NCBI taxonomy): Eukaryota > Metazoa > Chordata > Amphibia > Anura > Hylidae > Hyla > Hyla sarda. Next base: position 307,980,245 of record NC_079189.1, read on the forward strand.
GGGTATTTCCGTACTAGGGAGAAGTTGCACTACAAATTTTGGGGGTCTTTTTCTTTTACCCCTTATGAAAAGGAAAAGTTGGGGGCTACACCAGCCTGTTAAAAAAATAAAATATTTACCCTAACATGCTGGTGTTGCCCCATACTTTTTATTTTCACAAAAGGTAAAGGAAAAAAAGACCACCCAAATTTTTAACACAATTCTCCTGAGTATGGATATATCCCATATGTGGGCGTAAAATGCTCTGCGGGTGCACAACAAGGCTCAGGAGTGAGAGCGCACTATGTACATTTGAGGCCTAAATTGGTAAGGCCTAAAATTTGCTTTCCAAAAGCCAAATGTCGCTCCCTCCTTTTGAGCCCTCTAGTGCACTCGCAGATCACTTTACATCCACATATGAGGTATTTCCTTACTTGAGAGAAATTGGGTTACATATTTTGGGGGGCTTTTATATGGGTCAACAAGAACATGTTAGTGTGAAAAATGAAGATTTAGAATTTTCGCCACCACTTTGCTGCTATTCCTGTGAAACACCTAAAGGGTTAACAAACTTTCTGAATGTCATCTTGAATACGTTGAGAGGTGCAGTTTTCATAATGGGGTCCATTATGGGGTATTTCTAACATAAAGACCTTCAAATTCACTTCAAAACTGAACTGGTCCCTGAAAAATTCAGATTTTGAAATTTACTTGAAAAAAATGGAAAATTGCTGCTGAACATTTGAGCCCTCTGATGTCATCCAAAAGTAAAAACATGTCAACTTTATGATGCAAACATAAAGTAGACATATTGTATATGTGAATCAATATATAATTTATTTGGTATGTCTATTTTCCTTACAAGCAGAGAGCTTCAAAGTTAGAAAAATGCTAAAGTTTCAAATTTTTCATGAAATTTTGGAATTATTCACCAAGAAATGATGCAAGTATCGACGGAAATTCACCACTAACATAAAGTAGAATATGTGACAAAAAGGCAATCTCTGAATGAAATTCAGCATCCGAGGGTCAAAATGGGCTCGGTCCCCAAGGGGTTAAAAAAAATCTTAATCCTTCCAGTACTTAACAGCTGCTGAATACTACAGAGGAAATTATTTTCTTTTTGGAACACAGTGCTCCCTGCTGACATCATGACCATAATGCTCTCTGCTGACATCTCTGTTCATTTAAGGACCTGTCCAGAGCAGCATATGTTTTCTATGGGGATTTTCTCCCACTCTGGACAGGTCTTAAAATGGACAGAGATGTCAGCAGAGAGCACTGTGGTCATGATGTCAGCAAAGAGCTCTGTGTTCCAAAAAGAAAACATTTTCCTCTGTAATATTCAGCAGCTAAAAAGTACTGGAAGGATTAAGATTTTATAATGGAACTAATTTACAAATCTGTTTAACCCCTTAAGGACTCAGCCCATTTTGGCCTTAAGGACTCAGACAATTTAATTTTTACGTTTTCATTTTTTCCTCCTCGCCTTCTAAAAATCATAACTCTTTTATATTTTCATCCACAGACTAGTATGAGGGCTTGTTTTTTGCGCGACCAGTTGTCCTTTGTAATGACATCACTCATTATATCATAAAATGTATGGCGCAACCAAAAAACACTATTTTTGTGGGGAAATTAAAACGAAAAACGCAATTTTGCTAATTTTGGAAGGTTTTGTTTTCACGCCGTACAATTTCTGGTAAAAATGACATGTGTTCTTTATTCTGAGGGTCAATACGATTAAAATGATACCCATTATTATATACTTTTATATTATTGTTGCGCTTAAAAAAAATCACAAACTTTTTAACCAAATTAGTACGTTTATAATCCCTTTATTTTGATGACCTATAACTTTTTTATTTTTCCGTATAAGCGGCGGTATGGGGGCTCATTTTTTGCGCCATGATCTGTACTTTTTTTTGATACCACATTTGTATATAAAAAACTTTTAATACATTTTTTATAATTTTTTTTTAAATAAAATGTATTAAAAAAGTAGGAATTTTGGACTTTTTTAATTTTTTTTCGTTCACGCCGTTCACCGTACGGGTTCATTAACATTTTATTTTAATAGTTCGGACATTTACGCACGCGGCGATACCAAATATGTCTATAAAAAATGTTTTTTACGCTTTTTGGGGGTAAAATAGGAAAAAACGGACGTTTTACTTTTTTATTGGGGGAGGGGATTTTTCACTTTTTTTTACTTTTACTTTTACATTTTTTTACATTTTTTTTTACACTTGAATAGTCCCCATAGGGGACTATTCATAGCAATACCATGATTGCTAATACTGATCTGTTCTATGTATAGGACATAGAACAGATCAGTATTATCGGTCATCTCCTGCTCTGGTCTGCTCGATCACAGACCAGAGCAGGAGACGCCGGGAGCCGCACGGAGGAAGGTGAGGGGACCTCCATGCGGCGTTATGAATGATCGGATCCCCGCAGCAGCGCTGCGGGCGATCCGATCGTTCATTTTAATCGCGAACTCCCGCAGATGCCGGGATCTGTATTGATCCCGGCACCTGAGGGGTTAATGGCGGACGCCCGCGAGATCGCGGGCGTCGGCCATTGCCGGCGGGTCCCTGGCTGCGATCAGCAGCCGTGATCAGCCGCGCATGACACGGGCATCGCTCCGATGCCCGCGGTTATGCATAGGACGTAAATGTACGTCCTGGTGCGTTAAGTACCACCTCACCAGGACGTACATTTACGTCCTGCGTCCTTAAGGGGTTAAAGGGTTATTCCAGGATTTTTTTTATTTTTTATTTGACTATGCTACAGGGGCTGTAAAATTAGTGTTGATCATAATATAGTGTTTGTACCTGTGTGTGATGGTTTTCTCACAATTATTCTGTGATTTTCACTCCAATATTTATTGTTACCAGCATACAAAATGACTGTTGTCTCAGATTTTTCCCAGGTTGCAATGCGGCCGAGATCTGACTCACTAGTCAGCTGATGACAGGGAGCCTGTCTGCTTCAGTGGGTGGAGGGATCGCTTGGTGGGAGAGAGATGAATCTGCTACTAATGCAACAGGTCTTTTGAATGGATGCAGCTCATTTATGTTTCAATGGGTGGGGTGGCTGATGTGTGGGAGGAAGGAAAATGGAATTGTGAAAAAAAGAAAACTCAAACAGGAAATAGCAGTTTACAAAAAGCTAGCCACAGTGTTATGGTAATCTCACAACATAGCCATTTAGCCCCAAGACAAGCGCAGATCCTTCCTAATCATGTCCATTACTGTCTGGCAGGTACATACTAAAATCACCTTTTGGTGGATAACCCCTTTAACTTTCTGGCCCCAGTTGAAAAAAAAAAATTTCCACTGGAGTACCCCTTTAAATCAACTGGTGCCAGAAAGTTAAACAGAATTTTAACTTACTTCTGTTAAAAAATCTCAGTCCTTCCAGTACTTATCAGCTGCTCTATAATACAAAGGAATTTTTTTTCTTTTTGAATTTCATTTCTGCCTGACCACAAGTGCTCTCTGTTGACACCTCTGTCCTCTGTCCAGAGTAGGAGCAAATCCCCACAGCAAACTTCTTTTGCTCTGGACAGTTCCTGACGTGGACAGAGGTGTCAGGAAAGAGCACGCAGAAAGGAAATTCAAAAAGAAAAGAACTTCCTGTGCATTATACAGCAGCTGATAAGTACTGGAAGGTTTGGGAATTTTTTATAGAAATAATTTAAAAATCTGTTTAACCTTCTGGTACCAGTTGATTTAAAAGAAAATGTTTTCCAGTGGAGTACCTCTTTAACTCCTTCAGGATGAAGGGCGTACCTGTATGCCCTATGCCCCGTGTTTAAAACGGGGTCACACCGTGACACTACATGACACCGGGTTGGTCCCGGCTGCTAACGATAGCCCAGACCCTGGGCTAATAGTGTGCGGCACCGATCATTGTGCCGCGCGCTATTAAGCCTTCAGACGCGGCGATCAAAGCTGATTGCCGCGTCTAAAAATGAAAGTAAACGCTTCCCGGCTGCTCAGTCTGGCTGATCGGGACATTGCGATAAAATCGCGATATCCCGATCAGCTAGGACGCGAGCGGAGACCCCCTTACCTTGTTCCGTCGTGTCCGATCGGCGTTTGATTGCTCCAAGCCTGAACTACAGGCTTGAGCAATCGAGCCCCTATCTCGCTGATCCATGCAAAGCTATGGATTTGCAGCGATCAGGGTAAAAGATCAGTGTGTGAAGTGTTATAGCCCCCTATGGGAGCTATAACACTGCAAAAAAAAGTGGAAAAAAAAGTTAACAAAGGTCATTTAACCCCTTCTTTAATAAAAGTTTGAATCACCCCCCTTTTCCCATAAAAAAAACTGTGTAAATAAAAATAAACATATGTGGTATCGCCGCGTGCAGAAATGTCCGAACTGTAAAAATATATTGTTAATATACCTGCTGCTGCCGACGGGGTTGCGACTCGCATCGCGGGACGCGCCCGCAGTCTGTCACTCTCCGGGTGTTTCTCCTGCCTCCGCCTCTGCCTCTGCCTCTCTGCTCCGGCACGTGTGTCCCCGTCCCCTAGGGTGTGCGCGCCAGAGCTTTAAGATTTAAAGGGTCAGTACGCTCATTACTGTAATTCACCTGTGGCTTATTTATAAATTCCTCCACCCTTCTCACTCCCCTGCCGGATCTTTGTTGTCTTGTGCCTTAGAGAGCGTTCCTCAGTATTGCCTTGCCATGTATCTGATCCCTTGCTTTGTGACTTTGACCTTGCTCCTCTGCCGCCTGCCTACTGAACTCCTGCTACGTCTTGACTACGCTACTGTGCCTCCTGCCCTGACCTTCTGCCACCCAGACTACGAGCTGCCTTATCCCTCCTGTGCCTCGCATCTCCTCAGCTGCCTGTGTGGTCGAACCGTGCCAGGGGTAGCGACCTGGGTGCCGCCTGCCACAGCAAGTCCATCCCCCTTTGCGGCGGGCTCTGGTGAAAACCAGCGGCACCTTAGACTCTGCTCCCTGGTACGGTCCGAATCATCTGCCACACAGGTCCAACAGATCCACATCCACCGGTGTTCCTGAAACGTGAGTGTTACACTGATCAGGACTTGGAAGACGTCTGACAGATGACTGAGGTGTTCCTGGTAGGAATTGGAATACACAATGACATCGTTCAGGTACAATAGGACACTTTGAAAATTTAGATGGCCCAGGCACCTTTCCATCAAACGCTGAAGCATAGCAGGTGCATTACATTGCCCAAACGGCATACTTTTAAACTCAAACAGTCCCATGGTCAGTCTTCCACAGCCATGGGCACTTGCCAATATCCACTGGTTAAGTCCAGGGTGGAGAAGTAAGCATCAGACCCGAGGGCTGTGAGTGGCTCCTCGATTCTTGGCAGAGGATAAGCGTCCTTATCGACACAGAAGCAGATGGTTCCGTCTTTTTTCTTGACCATGACAAGTGGCGCCACCCAGGACTCTGACTTTCTTGGATGATGTCTGCTTCTTTCATGTAAGCCAGCATCCTTTTGACAGTCTGATACAGGTGACAGCCCATCTGGGAGGTTTCTTTCCTTGATAGGAGGGCTGTTGCCTGTGAGGATTCGGTGTTGGATCATGGACGTATGCCCGAAATCTGTGGGGTGTTTGCTAAAAGCGTCATGGTACCTTTTGGCGACATTGATGACTCCCTTGACTTGGTCCCTTGGGGTAGTGTTGTCTCCAACTTGGAGTTGTGCCCACCAGGGCTCGGGAGGACTCGTACTGGATCCTTCAGCCACTTGGGCTGCATGCTGTCGGCCCACCATATTTTCTGTTAAGATGTCTTTTCACTCTATGAGATACAACTGGGCTACTGGGGTGTATTTGGGTAACACAGTAGCAGCATCAGACAGGTTGACTAACTGGACTGGAACTTTCCCATTGGTAACGGTGACAAGGCTTCTCGCAGCTCGGACAAGAGGGTGGTCTTCTGGTTGCAGAGGCTCTAGCAGGGCTTGATAGTCTCTATTCTTGACTCTGGGACATGCACGACACCAGATGATAGTCTCTGTGTTGGGTTGCAAGGTCACCGACCAGATGTCTTGTACTCGAACTCTACAGATTTCACCTTGCTTGTTGGCAAACTTCCGCTCCGCTTGTAGAACTTTCAAGTGGTTCTGCGCAGACCGCTGGCCTGAAGGGGACATATGGGGAAGAGAGGCATGCAAGGCATCTACTATTTCAACAAAACAGTGTTTCATAATGTTACAATGTTTTCATAATGTTACAATCACTCCCTGCCTGTCTGAGGACTGGTTGCCCATTACCGGCAACTACTCTGAAGTTAATATCCTCCGGTTCACACAATAAACTAGCATCCCAATGCTGATAGAAAATTTTTTTGGGTGTAGTAGACACTTGTGACCCTGTATCTATCAACACCTCCAACGGTACACCTTCTACAATAATTTTTACATAGGGGCAGGATGCGACATAAAGTGAGAGTCCTGACTGAGGTCGTCCGGGCATTGGACCTGATGACTGTTTTCCCGGTCTGCGACCTCAGGGGAAATCCGTTTAAATCCCAATACTGCATTTTCCAATGTCCTGGTTTATTACAATAGGTACAAAAGGGTCTTTGAGTCCCTGAGGGTCTATTAGGTGGAGGGTTGCGGGGGTTGAAATTGCAGTGAGCAGGAGTAGGGGCAGGTTTTCTGGGTAGGGGCGGTTCATGGTCAGGTGGGGCGGACCGGGTGGCAAGCTCCTTCAAAGCCTTAGCCAGTTGTTCAATGTCCTGCCTGACACTCTGTAAATCTGAGGCTGCGGTGACTGGCAAAGCAGGTGACACTGGGGTGGGGGCTGGTGATGGTGGTGGTATAGGTCTGGCTACTGCCCCTAATGGCTCTTGGACAGGTGGACAAGCTTCCTCTAACTCAGTCCCGGACTAAATCACTCTTGAGAATTTCAGTCTCTTTAAAGCGGGGAATGACAAGTTGGGGTTTAGGATCGCTAACTTTCTCAACTGGGCTTTGTCCAACTTATTATGAGCCCCATCAATAATTCTGTCCATTAACACCTTGTTTCCCTGCTCAGGAGTTATACCATCTCATTTTTGAACAGTCTCTAGGGCATTCACTAGGGCTATGGCATATGCTCTCAAGGTCTCACCTGGCTTCTATCGCCTTTCATACAGCCGGAGACGTATATCTGATGGAGAATGGGACTCAAATACCTGGTACAGTCCTTCAAAGATCTGCTCTACAGTTGCCTTCTCGGAGGCTGGCCAGTTGCGGACTTCTTCTAACGCTGGTCCATGTAGTTGTCCTGTGAGCAATTGCACCTGTTGATTAGGAGGGGAAGAGTAAAAGACAAACAAATTCTGGATCCTTTCTTTGAAATCCCTCAGGGTGAAGGGGTCTCCATTGTAGTTAGGGAGGACAGGGTTCCCCATGAATACCGATGGAGATGCTGGAACACCAGGGTTGTTGATGTGGACTGCAGGCAGGACTGGCAACATTCCGGCCTCTGGGGCAGGTGTTGATCCCGCTGCTGAAGATGGAGGGGCACTGTGGCCTGGTAGATGAGTTCTGACATCTTGTTGAATTATGAGTGCGCTGTCGCTTTAAGAAGAATAAGGCGCTTTCAACCTTTAAGATAATTGGTGAAGTGCTGCAGCGGCTTAGACTCGGCTAGTGGGAGTACTATAATGAATGCTCCCCCTCAATTTAGCAGGTACTTGGTAGTAATTTGTCTTGCGACCAGAATGGCGGACACTAGTCAATTAATGCTGATAGTTACCGGCACCGGAGACTTGATATTGGTAACCGTTGGCGTTTGCAGAGTCTGTGCTGCAGTGGGTGCTTGATAGAAGACAGTGGAGCTGGACACATCCGCTGTAACCTCCAATATGGCTGCGCACAGGGAAATTCCTGTTTTGGTCTGGTCGGCAAAGTCTTCCCCTGTGCAACACAGGGCGGCTCTTTGGTTCCTCCTCACTGTGCTGGAGAGGAGTCACCGCTGGGAACTGACAGGGAAGAGCTGCAACCGCTTGTGCGCGCGGGAAACACCGGATTCAATTAACACTTTCAGGTACCGACTCTATACAATCCACGATGGCAAATAACTGTCTTTTCTACATCTCCCCCTCTGTTTCACAAGCGCCACGAGTAAAACACTTTCCACTTGCAAAGTCCCATACACTTTTTGGCGCAGACTTAAATCGCATCAGCATGCGGTTTTTGCAGAAAATATTGGACACAGTTCAGACTAGGGGGGAGGACTTGTGGCATAAGGTGCACACCCATATCCTGTTTGTGACGCCAAAAGTTGTGGTGGCGGTTGTGTGGTGAAGGGCAGATGTTGTTACCCTAAGGGCAGATGGCATTAACCCTGCTTGTCCTCAGTGTACAGAACCCTGCTTGTCCTCACTGCACAGAGTCCTATTTGTCCTCAGTGTACAGATCACTGCTTTTCAACCCACACTTCCTGTATTTGGTCTCCTCACAGAGACACAGCAATAGCAATAACTGTAGGAACAAAAATATGCACATTTTTAACCAATGTATATTATAAATATACATATAATAGTATTATCTACTTTATTTAATTTATTTTTGTTAATGGCAGGTACACTTTAAAGGAGATTAATAAGATTGGGCAATAGGGTTTTTGGCGAGCATGTGGGGCCACTCTTATTCAACATTTTTTTGAGACGGTATTAATAAATTTTTAAAAATTACAAAGGAAGTTTGACCTTAGAGAAGAACATAGATAATGGTTTCTGCAGCTGAAGTTTGCTGACAGACACACAAGTGATGGACAATATTTGAAAATTCAGGATGTTAGTTATGGAAAATATCTGCACGGGTGAACAAATTAAGAAAAATATGGTAAATGTATATAAGATGCTGAGGCAAGAAATTAGAAAATGAACACTAAATGGGATCAGGAGGCTATCTTACTGTGTAGGAATCGCTGATAATGAGTGCTTTGGGTGCACTGACAGACCCTCATCAGATTCCCCTGCTAACATGTGAGCTCTGCTTACGAGGAGGTATCCCCCTAACTATGGAAGTAATGAGAGGGTGACCCCTTTAATATGGATGGGAGATTCTGGGGGGAGACAGGGCCCTAAACTGACCTGCGCCACCTGCTGGAGCTGTTGGTGGCAGCGCTACATGGTCCGTGGAAGCCTGCTGTTGCTACTGATGATCTTCAGGCCTTTGGCCCTCTTCTAAGAAAGAGAACCCCATCTTCTCCTCAGAGGCAGTCTCTGCATTGTGTGCTGACTGCTCACTGCTAGGAAGTGAGTATAGCGCTTATTCAGAGGACGAAAAGGCAGGAGGTACATGTCGGAGCGGCACCATGATGGAAGGCCGCTAGCAGCATAAAAAAGTTCGAGAACAGCACCAAAGGCTCAGGATGGTTAAGGGGCGGCTTGGAGGAGTGCCTGGTTGATCGGCTGGGTCCCGTGCTCTCCTCAGTTATGTCCACAAGCCAGCATGCTCAGGTGTGGCTCTCCCCCCCCCACATTTTTTGTGGAAATCTGTCACCAGTGTCACCTGCACGAACCTGTCAGTATCAACAGATAGTGCAGGTGACACTGATGGCAACAGTACTCACCTTGTCCCGTTCCATTATCTTCTCCGTTAGCTTTGCTCCGGGCACCCTGCTTGGGGCACGGGCGGAGCTTATTGACGTCACCGCAGCTGTTCTCTCACAGCGGGACCCAGCAGGGAGCAGCAGCGGTGATGTCACTAAGCTCCGCCCATGTCCCAAACCGCTGCTGCTCTCAGCTGGGTCTCGCAGCAGCGGTGACGTCAGTAAGCTCCACCCATGCCCCAAGCAGGGTGCCCAGAGCGGAGCTTACAGAGGAGATTACCGAAGATCCCCCCACAGAATGGGACAAGGTGAGTACCGTTGTCATCAGTGTCACCTGCACTATCTGTCGGTACTGACAGGTTAGTGCAGGTGACACTGATGACAGATTTCCTTTAACTTCCCTTACTCTATTCTCTGCCTCCACTCCTGTTTATCCTTCGCTGGGGAGATGTATATTTCAACTTGAGAAAGTGGGTTCCTATGTGACTTCTTCCTTATTTGTGTGGGGTCATGGTGGGTTATGTGTTTTGCTGGGACCTTACAAACCACATTGCATTTTACGTATACTTATTGACAAAAAAATAATGCACAAAAAAAAAAATTGTTCAAATGAAAAAAAAAAAAAAATGTGTGCATGTAATGATGATATACAGTGTCTCCCATAACTCCATAACTGAGCACACTCCTCACATTTTTGTGAATATATTATTATATCTTGTGATAACACTAAAACAAATTACACTCTGCTACTATGTGCAGTAGTGTATAACAGTGTTTAATGTTGTGTTCCCTCCAAATAACTCAACATACAGCCATTAAAGGGGTACTCCGGTGCTTACACATCTTATCCCCTATCCAAAGGATAGGGGATAAGATACCTGATTGCGGGAGTCCTGCAGCTGGGGACGCCCGTGATCATGCATGCGGCACCCCGTTTGTAATCCGTCCCCGGAGCGTGTTCGCTCTGAGACAGCCCCATTAACCCTTACCCAGGAGAAGTGAGGTGGCACGGGTGCCACCTCACGATCACGTGATAGATTGGTTGGAACAACTGACCAATCACGACCCTGCTGGGCGGTGAACGGGCCGGCGATCATGGCGGTGATCAGTGCTGGCGGGGGTCTCTTACCTCTCCCTGGTCCAGCGAGGGTCCCCTCTGGTGCAGTGGCGGTTACAGGAGCAGCAGTAGCGGTGGCAGCAGAAGCTGCGGTCCTAGTGGCAGGATACAGCAGGAGGTGAGGCCTGTTCACCTCCCGCTGTTGCTTAGCAACAACTCTCAGCATGCACAGCCAAAGGGCATGCTGGGAGTTGTAGTTTTTCAACAGCTGGAGTTCCAACTAAAACTCCCAGCATGCCCTTTGGTAGTCTGTGCATGCTGGGAGTTGTAGTTATGAGTTGTATTTTTTCTATGAAAAATTGTGCATTTAGCTGTTGCATAACTACAACTCCCAGCATGCACAGACTGCCAAAGGGCATGCTGGGAGTTGTAGCAGTGTGTCTCCAGCTGTTGCAAAGCTACAACTCTCAGCATGCCCTTCGCATGCTGATTGTTGCAGTTATGCAACAGCTGGAGACACATTGGATGTGAAAGAGAGTTTGTGTTTCGCAACCAGTGTGCCTCCAGCTGTTGCAAAAATACAACTGGAAGCATGCACTGAGAGACTGTACATGCTGGGAGTTCTAGTTTTTCAACAGCTGGAGGCACACTGGTTGTGAAACACTGAGTTAAGTAACAAACTCTCAGTGTTTCGCAACCAATGTGCCTCCCACTGTTGCATAACTACAACTCCCAGCTTGTCTGTCAGTGCATGTTGTGAGTTGGTCTGTCAGTGCATGCTGGGAGTTGTAATTTTGCAACAGCTGGAGGTTTGCCCCCCATGTGAATGTACAGGGTACATTCACACGGGCGGGTTTACAGCGAGTTTTCTGCTACTCACTGTAAACCCCTGCCCATGTGAATGTACCCTAAAAACACTACACTACACTACACAAAATAAAAAGTAAAACACTACATATACATATACCCCTACACAGTCCCCCCCCCCCCCCCCTATAAAAAAAAATTATTGTACGGCACTGTTTCCAAAACGGAGCCTCTAGCTGTTAGAAAACAACAACTCCCAGTATTGCCGGAGAGCCACTGACTGTCAAGGCATGCTGGGAGTTTTGCAACAGCTGGAGACACCCTGATTGGGAAACACTGTCGTAGGTGGATGCAAATCCCCAATTTAGGCCTCAAATGCGCATGGCGCTCTCTCGCTTTGGAGCCCTGTCGTATTTCAAGGCAACAGTTTAGGGCAACATATGGGGTATTTCCGTACAAAATTGCACTACAAATTTTGGGGGGCTTTTTCTCCTTTTACCCCTTATGAAAAGGTAAAGTTGGGGTCTACATCAGCATGTTAGTGTAGAATTTGTTTTTGTTTTTTTTACACTAACATACTGGTGTGGCCCCATACTTTTTATTTTCACAAGCGGCAAAAGGAAAAAAAGACCCTCAAAATTTGTAACGCCATTTCTCCTGAGTATGTAAATACCCCATATGTGGGTGTAAAATGCTCTGCGGGCGCACAACAAGGGTCAGGAGTGAGAGCGCACCATTTAAATTGGTGATTTGGTGGCTGATTTTACAGCGGTTCTGACATAAATTCAAAACAATAAATTCCCACATGTGACCCCATTTTGGAAACTACACCCCTCACGGAATGTAACAAGGGGTATAGTGAGCCTTAACACCCCACAGGTGTTTGACGAATTTTCGTTAAAATTGGATGTGAAAATGAAAAAAATAATTTTTTCACTAAAATGCTGGTGTTACCCTACATTTTTCATTTTCACAAGGGAGGATAGGAAAAAAGCCCCCCAAAATGTGTAGCCCCATCTCTTCTGAGAAAGAAAATACCCCATATGTGGATGTAAAGTGCTCTGCTGACACACTACAATGCTCAGAAGAGAAGGAGTGCCACTGGGCTCTTGAAGAGATAATGTGTCCGAAATTGAAGGTCATGTGTGTTTACAAAGCCACATGGTGCCAGAACAGTGGACCCCCCCCCCCCCCCACATGTGACCCCATTTTGGAAACAAAACCCCTCACGTAATGTAATAAGGGGTACAGTGAGCATTTACACCCCACAGGTGTCTGACAGATTTTTGGAACAGTGGTCCGTGAAAATGAAAAAACAAATATTTCATTTGCACAGCCCACTGTTCCAAAGACCTGTCAAACACCATTTTTTTAATTTCTTTTTTGTGTTGTCCCCAGTGCTCTCTGCTGACCCCTCTGTCCGTGCCAGGAACTGTCCAGAGTAGCATAGGTTTGCTATGGGGATTTTCTCCTGCTCTGGACAGTTCCTAATAAAGGCATCAGGTGTCATCAGAGAGCACGGTGGACAACACAAAAAAGAAATTAAAAAAATAAAGATTTTTCTCTGTAGCAAACAGCTGCTAAAAAGTACTGAAAGGATTAAGATTTTTTAATAGAAGTAATTTACAAGTCTGTTTAACTTTCTGGCACCAGTTCATTAAAAAAAAAAAGTTTTCCACTGGAGTACCCCTTTAACCTCTTAAGGACCAATGACGTCATGGCACCCTAGGCCTTAAGGACCAATGACGTCCCACGACGTCATGGCCTTTTCCGGTCCCTGCCGCTCGCCGGGCAGAGATCGGAACTGGATGCCTGCTGAAATCCTTCAGCAGGCATCCAGAGCAAACGCCGAGGGGGGCCATGTAGTCCCTTGCAAATCGCAAGGGAAATCGCCCTTGCGATCTGCGGCGATACCGGGCTGATCGGGTCTCTGGGACCCGACCGCCCGGTAATTTTGCATGATCCCGGCTGTCACAGACAGCCAGGACCATGCTAAAGCATAGGAGCACCTCCTCCGATCCCCTGCGATCAGTCGGTTAGTTAACCGACCAATCGCAGGGGGGGGGGGGCGGTTACTTCCTCCCGCCCTGCCCGGCCCCTGAAAGTCCGGAGAGGACGGGAGGAAGACCGGAGGACGCGGCGGGGGACGGGGGAGTGCTGGGGACTGGCCCCGGTACTTACCTCGTCCCTGAAGACCCGGATCCCTGCGATGAAGGCGGCGGCGACAGGTGAGTAGATCTTCAGCCGCGGTCGGGCCCTTTACAGCAATGCACGTCGCCGTAAAGCGACATGCATTGCTGTATTGGGACCCTGTATACTACAACTCCCAGCATGCCCAGACAGCCCTTGGCGTCTGGGCATGCTGGGAGTTGTAGTTTTGCAACATCTGGAGGTCCACAGTTTGGAGACCACTGTGCCCTTCCAGATGTTGCAAAACTACACATCCTCAGCATGCCCTTACTGTCCAGGCATGCTGGGAGTTGTAGTTCTGTAACATCTGGCCCTTCAGATGTTGCAGAACTACAACTCCCAGCATGCCTGGACAGTTTGGGCATACTGGGAGTTGTAGTTTTGCAACATCTGGAAGGGCACAGATTGGGAACCACTGTATTAGTGGTCTACAAACTGTAGTCCTCCAGATGTTGCAAAACTACAACTCCAAGCATGCTGGGAGTTGTAGTTCGGCAACATCTGGCTCTAAAGATGTTGCCGAACTACTACTTCCAGCATGCCTGAGAATGCTGGGAGTTGTAGTTTTGCCACAACAGGAGGCACACTGGTTGGGAAACATTGTCTGTTTCCTAACTCAGTGTTTCCCAACCCGAGTGCCTCCAGCTGTTGCAAAACTATAACTACCAGCATGCACTGATAGACTGTGCATGCTGGGAGTTGTAGTTTTGCAACAGCTGGAGGTTCCCCCCCCCCCCCCCCTGTGAATGTACAGGATACATTCACATGGGCAGGGGGCTTACAGTGAGTATCAGGCTGCAAGTTTGCAATGCAGCAAATTTTGCGCGGCAGCTCAAACTCGCAGAGGGAAACTTGCTGTAACCCCCCGCCCGTGTGACTGTACCCTAAAAACACTACACTACACTAACACAAAATAAAATAGAAAAAGTAAAAAACACTACATATACACATACCCCTACACAGCCCCCCTCCCCAATAAAAATGAAAAACGTCTGGTACGCCACTGTTTTCAAAATGGAGCCTCCAGCTGTTGCAAAACAACAACTCCCAGTATTGCCGGACAGCCGTTGACTGTCCAGGCATGCTGGGAGTTTTGCAACAGCTGGAGGCACACTGTTTGTTAATCACTGGCGTAGAATACCCCTATGCAAATCCCTAATTCAGGCCTCAAATGCACATGGCGCTGTCACTTTGGAGCCCTGTCGTATTTCAAGGCAACAGTTTAGGGTCACATATAGGGTATCGCCGTATTCGGGAGAAATAGCCTAACAAATTTTGGGGGGCTTTTTCCCTTTCACCCCTTATGAAAAGGTGAAGTTGGGGTCTACACCAGCATGTTAGTGTAAAAAAATAATTTTTTTACACTAACATGCTGGTGTTGCCCCATACTTTTCATTTTGACAAGAGGTAAAAGGGAAAAAATTTGTAATGCAATTTCTCCCGACTACGAAGATACCCCATATGTGTGCGCAAAGTGCTCTGGGGGCGCACAACAAGGCCCAGAAGGGAGAGTGCGCCATGTACATTTGAGGTGATTTGCACAGGGGTGGCTGATTGTTACAGCGGTTTTGACAAACGCGAAAAAAAAAAAAAAACACATGTGACCCCATTTCGGAAACTACACCCCTCACGGAATGTAATGAGGGGTGCAGTGAGAATTTACCCCCCCCCCCACTGGTGTCTGACAGATCTTTAGAACAGTGGGCTGTGCAGATTAAAAATTTTGTACAGCCCACTGTTCCAAAGATCTGACAGACACCAGTGGGGGGTAAATGCTCACTGTACCCCTTGTTACGTTCCTCAAGGGGTCTAGTTTCCAAAATGGTATGCCATGTGGGGGTTATTTTGCTGTCCTGGCACCATAGGGGCTTCCTAAATGTGACATGCCCCCCGAGCAAAATTTGCTCTCAAAAAGCCAAATATGACTCCTTCTCTTCTGAGCATTGTAGTTCGCCCATAGTGCACTTCAGGTAAACTTATGGGGTACCTCCATACTCAGAAGAGATGGGGTTACAAATTTTGGGGGGTATTTTCTGCTATTAACCCTTGCATAAATGTGAAATTTGGGGGGAAACACACATTTTAGTGAAATTTGTAAAAAAAATTTTTTACATATGCAAAAGTCGTGAAACACCTGTCGGGTATTAAGGCTCACTTTATTCCTTGTTACGTTCCTCAAGGGGTCTAGTTTCCAAAATGGTATGCCATGTGGGTATTTTTTGCTGTCATGGCACCATAGGGGCTTCCTAAATGCGACATGCCCCCCGAGCAAAATTTGCTCTCAAAAAGCCAAATATGACTCCTTCTCTTCTGAGCATTGTAGTTCGCCCATAGTGCACTTCAGGTCAACTTATGGGGTACCTCCATACTCAGAAGAGATAGGGTTACAAATTTTGGGGGGTATTTTCTGAAACACCTGTCGGGTATTAAGGCTCACTTTATTCCTTGTTACGTTCCTCAAGGGGTCTAGTTTCCAAAATGGTATGCCATGTGTTTTTTTCCCTGTTCTGGCACCATAGGGGCTTCCTAAATTCAACATGTCCCCCAAAAACCATTTCAGAAAAACGTACTCTCCAAAATCCCCTTGTCGCTCCTTCGCTTCTGAGCCCTCTACTGCGCCCGCCGAACACTTTACATAGACATATGAGGTATGTGCTTACTCGAGACACATTGGGCTACAAATATAAGTATAAATGTTCTCCTTTTACCCCTTGTAAAAATAAAAAAATTGGGTCTACAAGAACATGCGAGTGTAAAAAAATGAAGATTGTGAATTTTCTCCTTCACTTTGCTGCTATTCCTGTGAAACACCTAAAGCGTTAAAATGCTGACTGAATGTCATTTTGAATACTTTGGGGGCTGCAGTTTTTATAATGGGGTCATTTGTGGGGTATTTCTAATATGAAGACCCTTCAAATCCACTTCAAACCTGAACTGGTCCCTGAAAAATTGTGATTTTGGAAATTTTGTGAAAAATTGGAAAATTGCTGCTGAACTTTGAAGCCCTCTGGTGTCTTCCAAAAGTAAAAACACGTACATTTTATGATGCAAACATAAAGTAGACATATTGTATATGTGAATTAAAAAAATGATTTGGAATATCCATTTTCCTTAGAAGCAGAGAGCTTCAAAGTTAGAAAAATGCAAAATTTAAAATTTTTTCATCAAATTTTTGAATTTTTCACTAAGAAACGATGCAAGTATCAACAAAATTTTACCAATAACATAAAGTAGAATATGTCACGAAAAAACAATCTCGGAATCAGAATGATAGGTAAAAGCATCCCAGAGTTATTAATGTTTAAAGTGACAGTGGTCAGATGTTCAAAAAACGCTCTGGTCCTAAGGTGTAAAATGGCCTGGTCCTTAAGGGGTTAAGGGAATAGAGACCTTGTGCTGCTCCACCTTTCATTTGAGGATGCCCCACAGATCCTCAGTAGGGTTTAGGTAGGGATACATGATTTTTTGTTTATTTAAAAAAAAAAAATTATTTTTCCGAAATCTTTACACACAATCAAAATTAAATACATAATTACATATAAACCCATCCGATTCCACCACCGAAAGTTTATTATTCATGAATACAATACCTTGTTTCCTATTCATGTAACTATCTTCTTGAAAAATATTCCTCCCAATTCTGGCCAGTTTTAATCTGGGAAGTTTTCTTCCCCAAATGCAATTATTCAGAATCCTATGGAACTGATTAAACCACCTCTCTGTAACCCAAATTGGGGATGCATTCAGAAGAAACAATACTTGGGGTAAAATAATCATTTTTATAAGAGCTATTCAGTTGGCCATTGAAAATGGCATCTTCTGCCATATTTCAATCCTTTTCTTTATTTCATTCTCTAGGGGTTTAAGATTAGCTTCCAAGAAGCTGCTAGGGGCCTCAGTAATTTTAATCCCAAAATACTCCAATCCCTAATTTTTCCCTATAATCTTTAAGGGAACCTCTCCCTCCAGAAGCTGCACGTCCAGGGAAAGGATACATGACTTGCTCCAATTGATTTCCAACCCCAATATTTGCCAGAAATCTGCAAATATTTTAATAACTAATGGAACTGCTCTGATCAGATCTTGTATAAACAGGAGCAAGTCATCGGCGTACATAGCAATCCTGTTTTCTTCCCCCTGTAAGAGAGTCTCTTAACAAGAATTTTAGAAAAGATTTTGACGTAGCAATTTAAAAGGGAAATTGGTCTGTATGATTCCACCAAGAGGGTATCTTTATTCTTTTTTGGTATCAGAAGGTATGAATGTATGCCTCCAACATTGAATTGGGAGATCGGCCCTGATAGGGATACATGCTTGGCCAATCCCAGCACTTTTACCCTCAGCTTCTTTAGCAAGACAATGGTCATCTTGGAGATGTGTTCGAATGTTTGGGGTCATTATCATGTTAGAATATTTCCCTGCAGCCCAGAAACTGAAATTAGTTTTTTTTTTTTCATATCATTTTTATTTATTAATTTTTTGTCTTCATTTTCAAAAGCCAATAAACACTGCCAACCAGTTTGAAAGATGAAATCATGTTTTTCTATTAAAATACAAAAGTTATTACTGTGTCTTTCTCATAGCAGAGACCTAATACATGAAAATATGTGCCCATTATTCTACAGGTGGCATTGTATTTATAAACCTTTTTTATAAAGACTGAGAACTGATTATTCCTTTTGCTACACTGTGTTATAGATATTACACTATGTTTAGGTGACGTAACATATCTTATAGTAGATATTAGAGGAAATGTTCTGTTACAGGGAACATACTATACTCCTGTTTATTTACTGTAGTTGGTGCCTCCATTTAAATATTTGCTGGGCCTAGTCATAAATAATGATACCTTTTCTTAACATGTTGTAATAAAAGTGTGTCATTTTAGCACAGTGTTCCTTATACTGTATCAGATCAGAACATAGTGAGTAATCTCTACAACTATGGAGATCTCTCATGCTAATAAAGAGCAGAGACATTAAGTTTGCTCTGCCATTCTACTCCGGGAGAAGCATACATCTGTAGGTCTACTGGCAATACCGGCACTGCTTGAGTTGGGGTATGTGATTCTTTAATAATAATAATAATAATAATAATAATAATGTATCATTTCTGAATATTAAAATTGCATTTTATGCTAGTGATGTTGTTTCTCAAAACCAACATATAAAGTTAGTAGACTGAGCTTTGACTCATCTATTTCAAAATGATCCACCTTCCAGGCTATGTATATTTCATTTAATGTGGCATCAAAGAGACCTTATAAGTGTAAGATTATTTGTATTCTAAAATGGTGATAGAAAAGTATATTCAACTCACATGTAAGCACAGAGAAGCTTTACTGAGAGAACACTATACCTGCTATTGATTCATTTGCTACATTATATTGCAGTTTCATTCCCTTGATAGAAAGTAATGATTCTTATAAAACAGTCTGAATTACCAGGTTGAAGGGAATTATACATTAAAGAAATGTCAATGTATAATAATATATTTATGTTTAACTATCAGACACATGGAATGTATTGGTTATATATTTTTTTGTATTGATTATTTTAGTAAACATTTGAATTAACCCCTTAAGAACAGAGCCCATTTGGGCCTTAAAGGGGTACTCCACTGTAAACATCTTATGTCTCACCGCTGGGGACCCCCCCGATCTCTGCCGCAGCACCCCAGTCAATCAGTGCATGGAGCGAACTCCTTTGAATAGGGGATAAGATGCTTACAGTGGAGTACCCCTTTAAGGATACAGCCAGCTTCATTTTTACATTAAAATTTTCCTCCTCGCCTTCTACGAGCGCTAAATCTATTATTTTTCCATCTCCAGACCCCTATGAGGGCTTGTTTTATTCCAATTGTGATTTGTAGTTACATCCCTCATTTTACCATAAAGTGTATATTGACAACCAAAAAATTATTTTTGTGGGGAGAAAAATAAGATTTTTCCAACTTTTGGAGGTTTTTGTTTTCACAATGTACACTTGACGATAAAATTTTCATGTTTTCTTAATTAATTCGGTCTATATGAATAAAATGATACCCATGTTTTCATGCTTTTCTAAAATTCTACTGCTTTTAAAAAAACTTTCAAGATTGCCCTATTTTGACCACATATATTTTTTTTATGAGGGCAAATTTTTTTTCACCAGGAACTGTCATTTTTATTAGTACCACGTTTGTGTATATGTGACTTTTAATCACTTTTTATAACATTATTTGAAATATTATGTGACCAAAAAGCAGAACTTTTTTTATGCTTAGCCCGTTCACCGCATGGGATCATTACCATTATATTTCCATTATATTTTGATAGATCGGACATTTACACACGTGCCTATGCCAAATAGTATTAGGATTCTCAAACTGCCTTCATATAGTAGTATAGTAGTGAACTAAATACAAATGTGAGTTAGGTAAGGTAAGGGACAAGTACCCTTATTTTGTGCTTTTGGAATTTTTTTTCATATATATATATATATATATATATATATATATACACACAGGGTGGGCCATTTATATGGATAAACCTTAATAAAATGGGAATGGTTGGTGATAGTATATGTGAGGGGGGAAAATTTTCAAGATGGGTGGTGACCATGGCAGCCATTTTGAAGTCGGCCATTTTGAATCCAACTTTTGTTTTTGCAATAGGAAGAGGGTCATGTGACACATCAAACTTATTGGGAATTTCACAAGAAAAACTATTATGTGCTTAGTTTTAATGTAATTTTATTCTTTCATGAGTTATTTACAAGTTTCTGACCACTTATAAAATGTGTTCAATGTGCTGCCCATTGTGTTGGATTGTCAATGCAACCCTCTTCTCCCACTCTTCGCACACTGATAGCAACACCGCAGGAGAAATGCTAGCACAGGCTTCAAGTATCCGTAGCTTCAGGTGCTGCACATCTTGTATCTTCACAGCATAGACAATTGCCTTCAGATGACCCCAAAGATAAAAGTCTAAGGGGGTCAGATCGGGAGACCTTGGGGGCCATTCAACTGGCCCACGACGACCAATCCACTTTCCAGGAAACTGTTCATCTTGGAATGCTCGGACCTGCCACCCATAATGTGGTGGTGCACCATCTTGCTGGAAGAACTCAGGGAACGTGCCAGCTTCAGTGCATAAAGAGGGAAACACATAATCATGTAGCAATTTCGCATATCCAGTGGCCTTGAGGTTTCCATGTATGAAGAATGGCCCCACTATCTTTGTACCCCATATACCACACCATACCATCAATTTATTTGTTCTAACAGTCTTGGAGGGATCTATCCAATGTGGGTTAGTGTCAGACCAATAGCAGTGGTTTTGTTTAACTTCACCATTCACATAAAAGTTTCCTCATCACTGAACAACATCTTCTGCGTAAACTGAGGGTCCTGTTCCAATTTATGTTTTGCCCATTCTACAAATTCAGTGCGCCGATCTGGGTCATCCTCATTGAGATGCTGCAGTAGCTGGAGTTTGTAAGGGTGCCATTTGTGAGTAGCTAATATCTGCCGAAGGGATGTGCTTCGCTGTGGACTCTTGCTGAATGAAGCTAGGACAGCCACTGATGTTTCTTCATTAGTGACAGATTTCATGTGTCCACATTTTGGCAAATCAACCACTGAACCAGTTTCACGAAACTTAGCAAGCAGTTTGCTAACTGTAGCATGGGATATGGGTGGTCTCGAAGGGTGTCTTGCATTGAAATCTGCTGCAATGACCCGGTTACTGCGTTCACCAGACATCAACACAATTTCTATCCGCTCCTCACGTGTTAAGCTTGACGACATGTCAATGGCTGTAAACAAAGAGAAACTTGTAAATAACTCATGAAAGAATAACATTATGTTAAAACCAAGCACACCAGTGTTTTTCTTGTGAAATTCCCAATAAGTTTGATGTGTCACATGACCCTCTTCCTATTGAAAAAACAAAAGTTATATTTAAAATGGCCAACTTCAAAATGGCTGCCATGGTCACCACCCATCTTGAAAAGTTTCCCCCCTCACATATACTAATGTGCCACAAACAGGAAGTTAATATCACCAACCATTCCCATTTTATTAAGGTGCGTCCATATAAATGGCCCACCCTGTATATATATATATATATATATATATATATATATATTATTATTATTTATTTTTATTTTTTTCCTTACTGGCCACTTTTTTCGGTACCCCATGCTAGTGCCAAGTTACACCCCTTTTTGCCTTAAGAACTGCCTTCATTCCTCGTGGCATACTTTCTACAAGGTGTTGGAAACATTCCTCAAAGGTTTTGGTCCATATGTAAATGATGGCATCACACTGTTGCTGCATATTTGTTGGCTTTATTGTGCTTTATTGGATTGAGATCTGATAACTGTGGAGGCCTTTTGAGTACAGTGAACCCAGTTTGAGATTATGTGAGCTTTGTGACATGGTCTATTATCTTGCTGGAAGTAGCCATAAGATGGGCACTCTGTGGTCATAAAAGGATGGACATGGTCAGCAACAATACTTAAAGGGGTACTCCGCTCCTGGCATCTTATCCCCTATCCAAAGCATAGGGGATAAGATGTTAGATCGCCGCGGTCCCGCTGCTGGGGACCCCGGGGATCGCCGCTGCAGCACCCTGCCATCATTACTGTGCAGAGCGAGTTCGCTCTGTGCATAATGACGGGCGATACAGGGGCCGGAGCAGCATGACGTCATGGCTCCGCCCCTCATGACATCACAGCCCGTACCCTTAATGCAAGTCTATGACAGGGGGCGTGATGACCGCCACACCCCCTCCCATAGACTTGTATTGACGGGGGGCGGGCCGTGACGTCACGAGGGGCGGAGCCATGACGTCATGCTGCTCCGGCCCCTGTATCGCCCGTCATTACGTGCAGAGCGATCTCGCTCTGCGCAGTTATGATAGAGCGGTGCTGCAGCAGCGATCCCCAGATGTAGCCCATCTGTTTCAAGATTGGGCATGTTGTGTGTTTAAAGATGGTACTTTGAACACCCTAGTTGCAACGAGTGGTTATTTTCTGGAAATGGTTGTGCATAAAAATGTCAGCCGGTCAGCAGTTTCTGAAATTCTCAGACCAGCCCATCTGGCACCAACAACCATACCACATTCCAAGTCACTTAAATCCCTTTCTTCCCTATTCTGATGCTTAGTGTTAACTTTAGCAAGTTGTTTAGACCATGAGGGAGCTGAGCTGCCCATAGCAACCAATCAGATTTCTTCTTTCATTTTTCAAAAGCCTTTTCAAAAATGAAAGACGCAAGCTGATTGGTTGCTATGGGCAGCTCAGCAACTTTTCCTCTGGACAGGTTTTGATAAATCTCCCACTATGTTTACATGCCTTATTTAACCTTTTCAGGAAGTATCCCGAGTCCTTAAGGACGTGGGGCGTATGCATATGCCCATGGGAATTCCAGTCCCCGCCGCTAGCCGGTTGGGGACCGGACCGGGATGCCTGCTGAAATCATTCAGTGACAGCCCCGATCATCCTGAGGGATAGGAGCAAGATTGCAGTGCTGCGATCTCCTCCTATCCCCTGCCATTAGTCAGAAATGAATTCTGACCAATGGCAGTGCACAACAGGGGGTTGCCATGGAAACCCCCACACTGCCCACCCCTGGATGTCGGGCAGAACGGGGGGGGGGGGGGGGGGGAAAGATGGCGGCGGTTACCTGAACAGAAGATGCCGTGGGGACCACCGATCATCGGTGGAGACTGCGGAGATCAGCGGCGCAGGTAGGGAAGCGACGGTGGGGGGGGATTGGGGGGGAGGAAGGGGACAGTAAAGCGATCTTTTCTGCTGCCCTTCTAGTGGTTGCCAAACTGCAACTCCCAGAATGCCCAGACAGCCAAAGGATGTCTGGGCATGTTGGGAGTTGTAGTTTTGCAACATCTGGAGGGTCACAGTTTGGAGACCACTATTACAGTGGTGCCCAAACGGTGGCCCTCCAGATGTTGCCAAACTACAACTCTCAGCATGCCTAGACTGCCCAGGCATGCTGGGAGTTGTAGTTCTGTAACATCTGTCCCTTCAGATTTTGCAATTTTCATGAACATTTTTTAAATTGCTGCTTTACTTTGAAGCCCTCTAATTTTTTCAAAAAGTAAAAATATGTCCATTTTATGATGCCAACATAAAGAAGACATATTGTATTTGTGAATCAATATAAAATTTATTTGGAATATCCATTTTCCTTACAAGTAGAGAGCTTCAAAGTTAGAGAAAGGCAAAATTTTCAACATTTTCATGAAATTTGGGGATTTTTCACCAAGAAAGGATGCAATTAACGCCGAAAATTTACCACCAAAATAAAGTAGAATATGTCACGAAAAAACAATCTCAGAATCAGAATAATCGGTAAAAGCATCCCAGAGTTATTAATGCTTAAAGTGACGGGGGTCAGAATTGCAAAAAAGGGCTACGTCCTTAAGGTGAAAATGAGCTGCGTCCTTAAGGGGTTAATGCACTGCTGCCATGTGATTGGATGATCAGCTATTTGTGTTTACAAGCAATTGGTGTACCCAATATAGTGGCCAGTGAGTGTGTATATATATATGCCTTGTTTTTTTTTATCCATTGGAAATTATCATGTGTATAAATTGGTGGATTACATGGATGACTGCTTCCATACAATATGCTGTGTAAATATGTCGATATTACAGATCGCAGCTATTTCCATGCGGCGAGCAGAAGCAGCGCTATCCCCATGTAAAGCAGTACGATATTGCTGATCATATTACCAACTTCAAATCTTTGTACAGATGAGCTGCTCCTGAACGATCAGTTATTCCAATCTGATGCTATTATGTAATGAAGAATAATGGTCAGGATACACTGTGCTCTTATCCTTATATCCGGAAAATACATTCATTAGAGGTAATTCTCCAATACGGCTGCTCGTGCTCCAGCGGAGAAAGGGTTACCTGTCACTTCCCATTGGAATGACAGGACGCAGTGCTGTTACTAAGTTACTCTCCTTTCTTTATCCCATTGGTTCATGCCTCCTGTCTGCAATGGCTTCTGATAGGAGCTTCGTCCTCTGTACCGTGCTTCGCACACACCTCTAAGGAGGGATACAGTGAGATTCTGTATGGCAACAGCATGTAGGGGGGGCAGGAGAAGAAGGTTTACATCTAAAGGGGCTGTAGGGAAGCTTAGATGGGAAACAACAAGCAAGAATCCAGGCTGCTTCATTCAGTCAAACAGGCCGCAATGTGGTTGTAGACACAGGCATCGGGTGCAGGATAAGCGAATTAGCCTCAGGAGCAGATTGCCACTGCAGGATTTTCTCTCTTTATCCATCTTTCACCCTGATCCTTGTCTGCAAACAAATCCAATTCAGCAGCACCAAAAATCGTGACAATAAATGAGGTAAGCAATGCCATCCATATGTTTATATGGGCTCCTGGTAATGCCCAACAGACCCTACTGCTTACTGGCTGAAGAATAATGTAAGCCAGAGTTTCCCAACCAGGGGGCCTCCAGCTGTTGCAAAACTACATCTCCCAGCGTGCTGGGAGATGTAGTTTTGCAACAGCTGGAGGCACCCTGGTTGGGTAACACTGCCCTAGTGGTTTCCACAAACATTTTCTTCTCTTCTCTTCTGTGTTCTTGGGGGATGAATCTTTGAGAGTTGTCTGTCCAGTATGCTAGGAGTTGTAGTTTTGCAACAGCTGGAGGCACCCTGGTTGGATAACACTGCCCTAGTGGTTTCCACCAACGTTTTTTTTCTTCCCTTCTGTTTTCTTGGGGGTTGAATCTGTCCGGTATGCTGGGAGTTGTAGTTTTGTAACAGCTGGAGGCACACTGGTTGGAAAACATCGCTTTAAGCAATAACAAACGCCACTATCATTTACACTACCTGAACAGGTCTGTTATCATTCTGCTGCTTCTCATGGTATTGTAGTTTTGCTGGCAGAATCTCTGTTTGTTTTTATGGCTGATATATTATTATTATTAGTTAGATTCTTATTCAGGGACGTTCACAGACATTTTGGGGGGCAGGGGCTGAACTGAAAAAAAGGGGCACTTCCCATAATTATTTATATAAATGTCAATATAATGATGCCAGATTGCTCAGCACTGCCCAGGGCACTTTTAGGAGTAACATCCAAAAGGCTGGGGCTCAAGACCCCTTTCTAGTCAATCTGTGCATGTCCCTGTTGTTATTACAATACTGTTATTAGTAGTAGCATTCATAACAAGGAACTTGCAGACTGATCATGAGTGGTTTGATAGTTGTGCTATTTACTTGCCAGGTTTCAGAAAATCTTCATAAAATATTCTACTATGACGCAGAATGCAGACTGTCCACAGCAGTATCGAGGAATAAACATACACACACTTACACATAATAAAAAGAGCCCAATGTTGCTATTTCTGCTGATCATTACATCTTTCAGCATTTTAACTTTTTGGGTAATAAAGTTCACCCCTGCAGACTATCTCTCTGTTATCTTTGGTTGCATTTGTCCCACATGGTTAAGTGGTCATTTCCAGGGTAGGTCTACATGTGAATCTGTTGTTGACTGCTATTGCTGCAGATAGTAAGTGGGCTCCACTGGCAATGATGATTCATATATATATATATATATATATATATATATATATATATATATATAAAAGCATGTTCAGCTCTGACCTACTTATCTGGGAAAAGGTAACGCAGGGAGATGTACGCAGCAAATTTTATGCACTGGTTATAGGAATATTCGGGGACATTTATCATTGTTGCTTTGGTAAGCAAGTTCTGTAGATTTTTACTTGCTTTTAGTGTCTCATATCTCTTGCATTCCGTCTATAAGAAAGCTTCCACTACTAAGCCTGTAAAGTAAATAACAAACAACACTTTTTAAAAACTTTTATTTAAAAAAACACTTGCCCATAAGTCCTGGTTAGCCATTTTATCTATATTAAACTAAAAAATAACGCTGGTCATCGACATAGTCCACCGAATTCGAAGAAGTCCTCTGCATACACAGATCTGAAATGATAAGAAAAAAACATGGAAATTGGTTCGTACACTTATGGCGTCCTCCCATGGGGAAAACAACCATAAACCAGCGTTTCCAAACAAGGAGCCCCTAGCTGTTGCTAAACTATAACCACCATCATTTGTAATTTAGCAACATTGAGCCTCCAGTTTAGCTACAGCTGGAGTCTCGCTGTTTCTAAACTTCAACTATGGGAGTTGTAGTTTAGCAATAGCTGGAGGCACCCCAGTAGCTAAACTACAACTCCCATCACGGGAGTTGTAGTTTAGCAACAGCTGGCTGGAGGCAGCCTTCCCCATCATCTCCCCCCCCCCTGCCCGGTCATTTCCCGCAACCCTCCCGCTTTCCTTTCCTCCACCGCCGGTCAGCTTCACCTTGCCACGCTGTACATCGCTCACCCCACCGCTAGCTGTTACAGGATTACAACTCCCAGCATGTCCTTTCACTGAGGACATGCTGGGAGTTGTAGTTGCAGCGACGAGCGGGCCGATGGTAGATGCAGACCGGCCGGCTCCCCGGCATATGAAACTACAGTGTAATTTCATATTTCCCGGTCTGAGCTGTGATTAGATGGTCGGTTTCAGCCAATCACAACTCAGACCGAGAAATATGAAATGACACTGTAGTTTCATATCCTGGGTAGCCTGGCTGGCCTTCATCTACCACCGGCCCGCTCACAGCTGCAACTATAACTCTGCAACTATAACATGCTGGGAGTTGTAACCCTGTAACAGCTAGCGGCGGGGAGATGAGGGTCCGGGACAGAGGAGTCGGCCGGCTCTCAGAAATATGGAACTACACTGTAATTTCATATTTCCCGGGAAATATGAAATCAATTAGTCCCGCGGTCTCGGACCCTCATCCCCCTGCTGCCGAGAGATGAGCCGCGCAGGGGGGGGGGGGTTTGGGGTCGGGGAGAGATGAGCGGCAGTGACTTTTTAAATATGCTCATGTACGGGTGTTTTGTACTCCAGGTCCGACCTGGAGCAGACTTGCAACTTTTTGAAGGGGGGTTGCGACTTTTTTTTTGCCTATGTGCGACTTTCGTACATCATAAATACCTGACCTCTGAAAAGTGAAAACTGAAATTTGCTCAGGTAAGGCTGTTTGTAACTTTTTGCTTACCCACAAAAGTCACGTAAAAAAATGCTTAGGCGCACGAGCAAAAAAAAAAAAAGGATCTAAATACCTTGATAAATGTCCCTGTATATAAATAAAGGAATTGCTAATAAATTAATTATCGGGGATGCTTTCTGCCTATAGGATTGTATAGGAATAGTCTTTAGCTATATTTCAGAAGGCAAGAGACATTACATATAGAAAGCCTAAACTGCAGTCATCTAATATGCTAGCCACTAAAATGGTACATTAGTGAGAGCAAAATCTTTGGTGCTGTTCTGCAGGCTGCAGACCATTACACCAGGGACATATATATGCAGTTCTCCAAGAAGTAAACACGTCTAGCAAGGTCAGATGCTGTAATGAAAGGCATTAATATCCACTTGCAAAACAACTTCTGTAGAGAGGAAAGCAAATGCAGTCATTTGTCTACCTGCATTGAAAAAGAAAAAATGTGGGCAGGATGTTCTGCAGGCCTGTACAGTAATAGTAAGCTGGCAAGGAAATCCAGTGAAAATTGCAATGTAATGCTGCTGTGCAGGCCATGAGGGGTGCGCTGCAGAACGGCAAGGACAGATGATAACAAATACAGGCGGCAATAAATGACCGTCTTCTGCATGGAAAAACAATACAAAATAAAGCAGGTTAAAGGCTCCCTTTACGCACAGTTTTTTTTATGCATGGCCCAGTTTTTTTTTACCTACATAAAAAAACAAAAGCAGGAATAAGATTTTTTTTTACAACTTTTTTTTGTTGCCTTTTTTTAGTCAGACTATATTTAGTCAGGCGTTTATAAAGTACGGTGCCTAGAGCAGTGTTTCCTAACCAGGATGTTTACAGTTGTTGCAGAACTACAACACGCAGCATGCCCGGACAGCCAAAGGCTGTCCGGGCATGCTGTGAGTTGTAGTTTTGCAACAGATGGAGGCACCCTAGTTGGGAAACACTGAACTAGAGCCTGCTGCATTAAAAAAACAACAACAACACTATTTAATAAAAAATAAATAAATAAATAAACAACAACAAACAAAAATCATTACAGTAATGCACCTAAAGTGCAACACTGCAGCCAAAAGATCAAGTGGGTTTAATAAAACTATGATTACCACCTCCTTACTGAAGCTACCATACGCCAATATAGAATAAACTATAGCTGTGTGCATAAAGCTAATGCATGATTGGTTGTCATAGCTAATGGACATTACCACTTATCTTGTATTGTGTATAAAAGGAGACAGGTTTACTAAGACACGGCCTATACCAAATCACTGCAAAGCTACGAGATTATGGGGCACGAGTGGTACGGTACCCTTTAAGCTCTATATGCAGTAGTGATTCTTTTCCTGTTGAGGCCCATACACATTAAGAAATTTCTGAACGGAATTCTGTTTTGAAATTCTGCTTGAAAATTCTATTGCAGCAGAGTCCCATTGATGTCAGTGGGATTCCACTTCACTGGGCACACTGCGGAATTTTAGTAATAGATCTTCCAGCTGCTGAAATTCCTCTGCTGAAAGAATGAACGCATTCATTCTTTTGGCAGAAAACATTGCTTTTTATACGGACCGGAAATGTCTGTGCTCCCCTAGCACTTGGAAATAGTGTGTATAGACCCTTAACCTCTTCAGGACGCCCTGCATCCCGAATCCTTAAGGACGTGGGGCGTATGCATACGCCCGTGGGAATTCCGGTCCCCGCCGCTAGCCGTTTGGGGACTGGGCCGGGATGCCTGCTGGAATCATTCAGCAGGCATCCTGGCACATCGCAGAGCGGGGTCCTGAGACCCCCCCATGTCGGCGCTCGCAGAAAATCGCATCGTCAATTCAGACATGAGATTTTCTGCTATTCCGGGCTGATCGGGTCCGGGATCCCGGAAAATAGGGATGGCAGAGCAGGACAGTGGGTTGCCATGGCAACCCCCGTTCTGCCCACCCCTGGATGTCGGGCAGAATGGTAAAGTAGACATATTGTATTTGTGAATAAAAATAAAATTTATTTGGAATATCCATTTTCCTTACAATTAGAGAGCTTCAAAGTTAGAAAAATGCTAAATTTTCTAAAATTTCATGAAATTTTGGGATTTTTCACCAAAAAAGGATGCAAGTAACGCCGAAAATTTACCACCAAAATAAAGTAGAATATGTCATGAAAAAAGAATCTCAGAATCAGAATATTCGGAAAAAGCGTTTTAGAGTTATTAATGCGTAAAGCGACGGTGGTCAGAATTGCGAAAAAGGGCTCAGTCCTTATAGATAGATATGAGAGATAGATAGATGGATAGATAGATAGACATGAGATTGATAGATAGATATGAGATAGATAGATATGAGATAGATAAATAGATAGATAGATATGAGATAGATAGAAATGAGATAGATATGAGACAGATAGATATGAGATAGATAGATATGAGATAGATAGAGATGATAGATAGACTGATAGATAATTGTAGAAAGGATGGGCAGCACCAAAAGGTAATGTTGATGCAAGCTGGATAACTCGGTCACAGGTCCAATAAATCCACAATAAATTTTGTAGACTGATAGAGATAGATGGATAGATAGATGGATAGATAGATGGATAGATAGATATGAGATAGATAGATAGATGGATAGATAGATATGTGAGATTGATAGATATGAGAGATAGATAGATAGATAGATAGATATGAGATAGATAGATACGAGATAGATATGAGATAGATAGATAGATAGATAGATATGAGATAGATAGATATGAGATAGATAGATACGAGATAGATAGATATGAGATAGATAGATAGATAGATATGAGATAGATAGATAGAGATGATAGATAGATAGATATGAGATAGATCGATAGAAATGAGATAGATAGATATGAGATTGATAGAAATGAGATTGATAGAAATGAGATTGATAGATATGAGATAGATAGAGATGATAGATAGATATGAGATAGATAGATAGATAGAGATGATAGATAGATATGAGATAGATAGATAGATAGAGATGATAGATAGACTGATAGATAATTGTAGAAAGGATGGTCAGTACCAAAAGGTATTGTTGGTGCAAGCTGGATAACCCGGTCACAGGTCCTATAAATCGACAATAAATTTTGTAGACTGATAGAGAGAGAGAGATATGAGATAGATAGATATGAGATAGATAGATGGATAGATAGATATGCGAGATAGATAGATATGAGATAGATAGATAGAAAGATAGATAGATATGAAATAAATAGATATGAGATATAAGATGGATAGATAGATATGAGATAGATATGAGGTAGATAGATGGATAGATATGAGATAGATAGATAGATATGAGATAGATAGATATGAGATAGCTAAATGGATAGATAGATAGATAGACATGAGATAGATAGATAGATAGATAGAGATGATAGATAGGTATGAGATAGATAGATAGATAGATATGAGATAGATAGATAGATATGAGATAGATAGATAGATAGAGAGATATGTGATACATAGATAGATAGATAGATAGATAGATAGATAAATGAATTATAGATGGATAGATACTAAATACATTAGATAGATATACATTAGATAGATAGATAGATAGATAGATAGATAGATATGAGATAGATAGATATATATGAGATAGATAGATAGATAGATATGAGATAGATAGATATGAGATAGATAGATATGAGATAGATCGATAGATAGATATGAGATAGATAGCTAGATGGATAGATAGATAGAGATGATAGATAGATAGATAGACATGAGATAGATAGATAGATATATATGAGATAGATAGATATGAGATAGATAGATAGATATGTGATACATAGATAGATAGATAGATAGAGAGATATGTGATACATAGATAGATAGATAGATAGATAGATAGATAGATAAATGAATTGTAGATGGATAGACACTAAATACATTAGATAGATATACATTACATAGATAGATAGATAGTAGATATGAGATAGATAGACAGATAGATAGATATGAGATAGATAGATATGAGATAGATAGATAGATAGATATGAGATAGATATGAGATAGATAGATATATATATAGATAGGAGATAGATAGATAGATAGATATGAGATAGATAGATATGAGATAGATATGAGATAGATAGATAGCTATGAGATAGACATGAGATAGATATGAGATAGATATGAGATAGATATGAGATAGATAATAGATAGATATGAGATAGATAGATAGATAGATAGATATGAGATAGATAGATAGATATGAGATAGATATGAGATAGATAGATAATAGATAGATATGAGATAGATAGATATGAGATAGATAATAGATAGATATGAGATAGATAGATAGATATGAGATAGATAGATAGATATGAGATAGATATGAGATAGATAGATAGATAATAGATAGATATGAGATAGATAGATAGATAGATATGAGATAGATAGATATGAGATAGATAATAGATAGATATGAGATAGATAGATATGAGATAGATATGAGATAGATAGATAGATAATAGATAGATATGAGATAGATAGATAGATATGAGATAGATAGATATGAGATAGATAATAGATAGATATGAGATAGATAGATAGATAGATAGATATGAGATGGATAGATAGATATGAGATAGATATGAGATAGATAGATAGATAATAGATAGATATGAGATAGATAGATAGATAATAGATAGATATATGATTGATAGATAATTGAGAGAAAGAGATATTAATAGACAAAATAGAGAAAAATATGTAGATAATAGATAGATACTGTAAATAGTTAGATTGACTATAGATATGAATTGATAGTTATTCTCCATGCAGTTCTCCCATTCTTCTGCATAACCTCTTTTTCAATAAGTAGGTCAGAGCTATGTCTGGGAGTGAATCATCGTATCCAGCACAACCCCTTCACTGGCAAAACAAATGGCAAGCATTTTTGTATAGGAACTGTTGTCTACTTACAAAAGTCATGCGCAACAGTGGCCCCCTAACCTACAAAAATGCATCTCTTTGCCCAGAGTTGTCATCTAATTTAAGATTGACATCTGACACATTTGTAAATACATTTAATGTAACAGGACTTAAAGGGAATGTACTGTTAGAAAATGTGTACCATCAGAAAGGAGTAAAGCAATACTCATCTGCCCGATCCTCCAATACAGCAGTGACCTGCCAGTGATTGCATTATAAATTATATAATAGTAGTAATAATAGTATTACATTACAAGTCATTGGGACCAGATTACGGGCATGCTGGGAAAACGTTGCTTAAGGGTACATTCATATGGGCAGATTACCTGTGGAATTTCCGCAGCGTATTTGCTGTGGAAAATCTGCAGTGGATTTTGCTACCATTGACTACAAAGGGTCAGCAGAAAATCTGCATTAGAGGCAAATTTGCAGCTTTTCCTTCGGACCCATTGAAGTCAATGGTAGCAAAATCCACTGCAGATTTTCTGCAGCAAATATGCTGTGGGAATTCCATAGGTAATCCACCCATGTGAACATACCCTTAGAGGATAGCTTACTTTTTGCTATTTTATATTTTAGAGGTATTTATATAGTTATGTGTGCTCAGAGATTAAAGACAAATATTTCGATTGATGCACACTACATGTTAGTGTGGCCCAAATGACACTTCTTTTGAGTTTATGAGGTCTGTGCATCTTCTTGGTAGATAGTCTATGTTCGTAAAGAGAAGAATAACTTATAATAACATGTCTTGTATCCTATTCTATCATGAGTTAAAATGTTTCTGGTGCCGACATAAAGTAGGTCACAAAAAAGAACAGTTCAGGCCAAGTGGTCCTTACATCATGGAAACTGTAACCATGGCTACTGCATCCTGTCACTATGGCAACATCTTTTCTCTGTCAGCATCCATCCACATGTGTTACTTTTCAATTTACTTGGCAAGAATTACAGAAAGGGCTCCATTCTGCTAAGTGCCTGTTAAATGAATTCAAACAATATTTTTTCTATAGGACTTGCAGGTTAAAAAATGAACAAAACAAAAAACACTGCCAAAAAAGCGAGTAAAAAATCACAAAGAAAATGCTTGAAATGAATGGCGTTTGTAAAGGAGGCCTAACATTTCCAACACAAATAAATGATCAGGAAAGGACTAACAGTATGCTATCATTGAGGGTGCAGGCTTCTTAACATAAATACCAGGAGTGTATTCTTAAAGGGGTACTGCGCCCGTAGACATCCTATCCCCTATCCAAAGGATAGGGGATAAGATTTCAGATCGCGGGAGTCCCACCGCTGGGGACCCCCGGGATCTCGGCTGCAGCGCCCACCTGTTGCGGCTTCCGGAAATGCTGGAGGCTTCAGCTCCCGACCACGGTGACGGAAGATCATGACGTCACGACTCCACCCCCGTGTGACGTCACGCCCCGCCCTTCAATGCAAGTCTATGGGAGGGGGTGTGACAGCCGTCACGCCCCCTCCCATAGACTTGCATTGAGGGGGCGTGGCATCACACGGGGCGGAGTCGTGACGTCATGATCTTCCATCATCGTGGTCGTGAGGCGTTAGGATGAGAGCCTCCAGCGCTGCCAGAAGCTGCAACAGGTGGGTTCTGCAGCCGAGATCCCGGGGGTCCCCAGCGGCTGAACCCCTGCGATCTGACATCTCATCCCCTATCCTTAGGGGACAAGATGTCTTGGGGCAGAGTACCCCTTTAAGGAAGAAGCTTCACCTTGTTTGATGTCCAGGTCAGGCTGTGTAGATTGTGGGTGTTATGGAGAAAGTGGTAACACCCTTTGCTCTCAGTGGTAACTACCCTTTATTCACACAGCAGAAAATTTGCAGAATGTCTGCCTGGAAAAAACACGGCAGATGTTTTAGGACTGCTTGGAAATGCTCCATCTCCATAGACAGCAATGCATTTCTGAGCGGAATGCACAGAAACAATGGACTTGTTCTTTGTTTCTGCCAGTGCCTAAATCGAAATTCCATTGTGTGCACAGTGCAGCAGAATTCTATTGAAATCAATGGGACTCCCCTGCAGCAGAATTTCCGATCAGAATACTTTCGCAGAATTCCACTCGGAATGTGCGCACACAATATTTTGAGCCTTATTTTGGTCAGTATTTGTAGCCAAAACCACACTTATACCATCCCAAATCAAGTTATACAAGTGTCTAAAACACAAAAAGTTGCACATTTTTGAAAAAAATAAGGCTTGTACAAAAAATTTGACTTTTTTGCGCCTGAAAACTGACATGCAAATCCACCCAGCATATTTAACAAAAAAGAGAAGGTTGGAAAGCCAGATCTAATATTACATTTTCCAGCTTCCATTCTTTTTGGGAAATTTAGGTTTAGTTTTCTGTCGGGATGTTTTCAGTGCATTTTGTGAGCTCCTACAAAGTTCAGTGTTAAGACATTTCTAAAATGATATGTATTTTTCACCCATGAGACACTAAAATGCAAAGTCTTTGGGTTCAGCTTCTTCACTTGGCCTAGGACACCAACTAGGGCAGAGAGAGAGAGAGGAAGCTAACACAGTCATCATTATGGTAAGTTTACATAGTGGGATAAGCATTGAATGGCTATGAAGTGTATTCATCTGCCATGCATAAAGCAGTAACCTGGTTCCGAAAATACTGATGGAGTTTACCCAGGGGAATTTCTTATGACTTTTCTAATATTATCATTAAAAACATCTTCATGACGAGAGCTCCATAGTTATTTTCCTTGTAATGGGCCTAAATGACAAGGGGACAGACGTGAATAGTTAGTCCAATGTGTTCCCATCAGTTGCAAGTAGCTGATAAATGGAACACATGTTCTAGAAAATATTTCTTGGAATATGAGAATAAAATGATTGTATCTGCCAGAACTGCAGACTGATTCTAGATGGATTTAAATTGCAAATGAGAAAAGACAGAACATTGTGTATTGTGGGGGTGGTAAAGATTTATGCACCTCAAGTGTCACCTTGTAACAAACAGTGTCATTAAAGATTACCGTGAAAAGAAAAACGTATTGGGGATAGTTGACACAACTTGTGCAAAGAACATTTGTTGCCTATAACAACCAATCAGATTACAGTTTTCAGAGACCTTTTTAAAAATGGTTGCCCTGGGAAAAACATTTTTTTTTTTTTTATTATAAATTTTGTCCATTAAGTTTTTTGCTCATGAAAGATGTCCATGTTGAAATTTGTAGATAGATATGTAATGTCCACATTTGCAAAATTAAATATATTGACACACAAAGACAGTTGCTTCAAATTTTTTTTTTATATTAATGAACTATTAACTGTTTAGGTAGAACTACATGCATACACTATACAGTTTATCTTCTAGGCCCCCTACCAATTCTAAGAAGGTCCAAGGTCCATTTGGCTTTTCCTCTATACAATGGTGCTCCTAGTCACAAGCTGTGCCGAGAATTGCAACACGGCTCTATTCACCTGTGGTCCTGGGCTAATACTAAAAGGCAATTTATTTCTATGCTAATAACTTAAAAGACTTAAGTGTATACTCACAAGCCACCATAGTTTGGCTACTTTTTGGTATTTTTTTGCCACACTGGTTTAAGCTACAGTGTATGTAGTTAAATGTGTTTGTCAGTACTTTCAACATGAGGAACTACATATACCCACGCATATAACATTAACCCCTTAAGGACCCAGCCATTTTACACCTTAGGACCCGGCCATTTTTTGCACATCTGACCACTGTCACTTTAAACATTAATAACTCTGGAATGCTTTTAGTTATCATTCTGATTCCGAGATTGTTTTTTCGTGACATATTCTACTTTAACTTAGTGGTAAAATATTTTGGTAACTTGCATCCTTTCTTGGTGAAAAATCCCAAAATTTGATGAAAAATTTGAAAATTTAGCATTTTTCTAACTTTGAAGCTCTCTGCTTGTAAGGAAAATGGATATTCCAAATATAATTTTTTTGATTCACATATACAATATGTCTACTTTATATTTGCATTATAAAATTGATGAGTTTTTACTTTTGGAAGACACCAGAGGACTTCAAAGTTCAGCAGCAATTTTCCATTTTTTCCCAAAATTTCCAAAATCACAATTTTTCAGGGACCAGTTCAGGTTTGAAGTGGATTTGAAGGGTCTTCATCTTAGAAATACCCCACAAATGACCCCATTATAAAAACTGCACCCCCAAAGTATTCAAAATGACATTCAGTCATCATTTTAACCCTTTAGGTGTTTCACAGGAATAGCAGCAAAGTGAAGGAGGAAATTCACAATCTTCATTTTTTACACTCGCATGTTCTTGTAGACCCAATTTTTGAATTTTTACAAGGGGTAAAAGGAGAAAATCTATACTTATATTTGTAGCCCAATTTCTCTCGAGTAAGGACATACCTCATATGTCTATGTAAAGTGTTCGGCGGGCGCAGTAGAGGACTCAGAAGGGAAGGAGCAACAAGGGGATTTTGGAGCGTACGTTTTTCTGAAATGGTTTTTGGGGGGCATGTTGCATTTAGGAAGCCCCTATGGTGCCAGAACAGGAAAAAAAACACATGGCATACCATTTTGGAAACTATACCCCTTGAGGAACGTAACAAGGAATAAAGTGAGTCTTAATACCCCACAGGTGTTTCACGACTTTTGCATATGTAAAAAAATTAAAAAAAATTTCAATAAAATGTGTGTTTCCCCCCAAATTTCACATTTTTGCAAGGGTTAATAGCAGTAAATACCCCCCAAAATTTGGAACCCCATCTCTTCTGAGTATGGAGGTACCCCATAAGTTGACCTGAAGCGCACTACGGGCGAACTACAATGCTCAGAAAAGAAGGAGTCATATTTGGCTTTTTGAGAGCAAATTTTGCTCGGGGGCATGTCGCATTTAGGAAGCCCCTATGGTGCCAGAACAGCAAAATAACCCCCACATGGCATACCATTTTGGAAACTAGACCCCTTGTGGAACGTAACAAGGGGTACAGTGAGCATTTACCCCCCACTGGTGTCTGTCAGATCTTTGGAACAGTGGGCTGTACAAAATTTTTAATTTGCGCAGCCCACTGTTCCAAAGATCTGTCAGACACCAGTGGGGTGTAAATTCTCACTGCACCACTCATTACATTCCGTGAGGGGTGTAGTTTCCGAAATGGGGTCACATGTGGGGTTTTTTTTTTTTTTGCGTTTGTCAAAACCGCTGTAACCATCAGCCACCCCTGTGCAAATCACCTCAAATGTACATGGTGCACTCTCCCTTCTGGGCCTTGTTGTGCGCCCCCAGAGCACTTTGCGCCCACATATGGGGTATCTCCGTAGTCGGGAGAAATTGCGCTACAAATTTTGGGGGGCTTTTTTCCCCTTTACCTCTTGTCAAAATGAAAAGTATAACTTCACCTTTTCATAAGGGGTGAAAGGAGAAAAAGCCCCCCAAAATTTGTAACACAATTTCTCCCGAGTATGGCGATACCCCATATGTGACCCTAAACTGTTGCCTTGAAATACGACAGGGCTCCAAAGTGAGAGCGCCATGCGCATTTGAGGCCTGAATTAGGGATTTGCATAGGGGTGGACATAGGGGTATTCTATACCAGTGATTCCCAAACAGGGTGCCTCCAGCTGTTGCAAAACTCCCAGCATGCTTGGACAGTCGACGGCTGTCCGGCAATACTGTGAGTTGTTGTTTTGCAACACCTGGAGGCTCCATTTTGAAAACAGTGGCGTACCAGACGTTTTTCATTTTTATTGGGGAGGGGGGCTGTGTAGGGGTATGTGTATATGTAGTGTTTTTTACTTTTTATTTTATTTTGTGTTAGTGTAGTGTTTTTAGGGTACAGTCACACGGGCGGGGGGTTACACCGAGTTTCCCGCTGCAGTGCAAAATTTGCTGCATCGCAAATTTGCAGCCTGATACTCACTGTAAGCCCCTGCCCATGTGAATGTACCCTGTACATTCACAGGGGGGGGGACCTCCAGCTGTTGCAAAATTACAACTCCCAGCATGCACAGTCTATCAGTGCATGCTGGTAGTTATAGTTTTGCAACAGCTGGAGGCACACGGGTTGGGAAACACTGAGTTAGGAAACAGACAATGTTTCCCAACCAGTGTGCCTCCTGTTGTTGCAAAACCACAACTCCCAAACATTCTCAGGCATGCTGGAAGTAGTAGTTTGGCAACATCTTTAGAGCCAGATGTTGCCGAACTACAACTCCCAGCATGCTTGGAGTTGTAGTTTGCAACATCTGGAGGACTACAGTTTGCAGACCACTAATACAGTGGTTCCCAATCTGTGCCCTTCCAGATGTTGCAAAACTACAACTCCCAGTATGCCAAAACTGTCCAGGCATGCTGGGAGTTGTAGTTCTGCAACATCTGAAGGGCCAGATGTTACAGAACTACAACTCCCAGCATG
Source organism: Hyla sarda (assembly GCF_029499605.1). Lineage (NCBI taxonomy): Eukaryota > Metazoa > Chordata > Amphibia > Anura > Hylidae > Hyla > Hyla sarda. The sequence continues at coordinate 308,019,286 of NC_079189.1, forward strand.
CCTGGACAGTAAGGGCATGCTGAGGATGTGTAGTTTTCCAACATCTGGAAGGGCACAGTGGTCCCAAAACTGCGGACCTCCAGATGTTGCAAAACTGCAACTCCCAGCATGCCCAGATGCCAAGGGCTGTCTGGGCATGCTGGGAGTTGTAGTATACAGGGTCCCAATACAGCAATGCATGTAGCTTGACGGCAACGTGCATTGCTGTAAAGGGCCCGACCGCGGCTGAAGATCTACTCACCTGTCACCACCGCCGCCGTCTTCATCGCCGGGATCCGGGTCTTCAGGGACGAGGTAAGTACCGGGGCCGGTCCCCAGCACTCCCCCGTCCCCCGCCGCGTCCTCCGGTCTTCCTCCCGTCCTCTCCAGGGGCCGGGCAGAACGGAAGGAAGTAACCGCCCCCCCCCCCCTGCCATTGGTCGGTTAACTAACCGAAGAATCGCAGGGGATCAGAGGAGGTGACAGCCGGGAACATGCAAAATTACCGGGCGGTCAGATCCCAGAGACCCGATCAGCCCGGTATCGCCGCAGATCGCAAGGGCGATTTCCCTTGCGATTTGCGGCGATCGCCGACATGGGGGGGCCTACATGGCCCCCCTCGGCGTTTGCCCTGGATCCCTTCTGAAGGATTTCAGCAGGGATCCGCTTCCGATCTCCGCCGGGTGAGCGGCGGAGACCAGGAAAAGACCATGACGTGTGCATACGTCATGGGTCCTTAAGACCCAGGGTGTGATGACGTATGCATACGTCATGGGTCCTTAAGAGTTTAAACACTGTATGTGTCACAGATTATTTAAATCTGCCCATCTGTCTAAAAAAGTGGTGCACAACCTGTGGCTCTCCAACTGTAGCATGCAAAGAGCCAGAGGTTGCTTACCACTGTTGTAGAATGTGCCATACAGTACATACATCAACATTTTTTTCGGAACTCAACAGGTAGACCCCATCGAATTGGCCATGAGTAAATTGTGGACCCTCATATAATCCTCATCTTGTCTTTGGCTGAATTGAAGCCCAGGACCCCAGCATTGAAAGGCAACAGTGCTAGTCACTGAGACACCATGTCTATTAATTTGGGAATCAAATGTTTTGAGCCTTGTAGTTCAAGAAACAATCAACATGTATTCCATATACTGTAGTAGTCATAGGAGCTCACTGCTAATGCCTTATTTTTTCAATTGTAGGACACACCATGTTGACCAGCATAGCAGAACGGATAATGTACTGCCTAACAGGCAAAACCCCAAATTCTGTGGGTCCTGCAGACATTTCAGAAACCAGCGATGGCTTTGAATTTCTCGAGGTGAAACCAGGCCGTGTTTTAAGGGTACGACACATTTTGCCTTCTCGATCTGGAGGTGGGGAGGAAGAAATTGAGAATGTGAAGGATTCAGGCCGAGGACTCATCCATTGCAAGCGTCGAATAACTGTCTATCGCAATGGGCAGCTTGTGATAGAAAATCTTGGTGCCACCCTTCGTTCTGAGATCTTGCACTGTCGCAATGGAAATAATGAACCTGCTGGTACATTGGAAGTTGAGCTTTCAGATTATACCAGCACAGGTAATGAAAGCACTGGAGGAAAGGAAAGTGATTTACCACCTGGGAAGCGCAGAAAACGTAAACCGAAGAAAGTTGTGCAGGTTGACTGCCAAAGACGTGTTACTAGCTGCAAAGGTACACATTCGGATGTGGTCTTATTCTTCATTCATGGCGTTGGAGGTTCCCTTGACATTTGGAAAGAACAGCTGGATTTTTTCTCAAAACTTGGGTATGAAGTTGTAGCACCAGATTTGGTAGGGCATGGCTCAAGTACAGCACCACAGATTGGTGCAGCTTATACCTTTTATGCCCTTGCTGAAGACATGAGAAGCGTGTTTAAGCGCTATGGCAAGAAAAGAAATATCTTGGTGGGACATTCTTATGGGTAAGTTATCAATCTAATATACCTTTTTCAAGTTGCGAAATATATAGACATTTGTTTTTTATGTTCAGGTTGTTCTTATAATATATCTATTACATGTTTTCCAAGTAGAACATATATTGGATTTGATGCTTTTGTTTAAGCAGGCATTATCATTGAAAGTACCAGATTTTGCTATAATAGGATTAAAAGTTCTTACTGATTGCACACTGTCTTTTGACGTCATGCAGTCAATTTTCTAAGCCCTTTAACAACACAACAGAAGCAGGTTTCATGGAGAATCAGGATGCCACAGGTCAAGTAAAAACATTGGATACATAGTTCTCAAGGAATGGCATGAATGCAGTAGAAATGCTCAGCAGTGCCACTTTCTGTATTGGTCCTAGTGACCTTGCTGCTGTGTACAGCACAATGCAAATTTTAGGACAGTTTGTCCCTGTAGCTTAAAAGGGTACTCCGGGGAAATCAACTTATCACCTATCCACAGAATAGGGAATAAGTGTCTGATCGCTGGGAGTCTGACTGCTGGGACACCCTGTGATCTCCTGTACAGGGTCTAGCTCTCGCCATTCTACTTATCAGATACTGGAGCACTCTGGCCCCTTGCTTCAGAGTCGAGCAGTTGTGACAGCCCACTAAGCGAATCACTGACTGAGACGGGGTCGAATCTTAGCCAGTGATTGGCTGAGTGGGCCATCACATGACCATGTCTCCAAAGGTGGGGGCCAGAGCATTCAGGGGAGAAGCAGCTAAGTGGTAAGTTCAGAGCCAGGCCCGTACAGGAGATTGCAGAGGTCCGACCATCGGACCCCCCACGATCAGACATGTATGTCCTATCCTATGGATAGGGGATAAGTGTATTTCCCTGAAGTTCACATTGCTCCAGGCTACATAGAGGGTCCTGTGACAATAAGCTGATCAGAAATGAATAATTAGCTGTAAAATGGGGAAAATCCTTGCAGTAATTGGTAAGTTTCCATTCAGCACCTCTTAACGGGAAAATATGGCATTTCACATTGCCAATTCTAATTAGTCAGTTGTAATGACAAGTGGGGGGTCTGATCCTGAATGACAGCAAACTGACCAAAACTAGCAGCAAACTGTACACTTAACTCTGGATGGCAAAGTCTAAGGATACCCCAGTGACCTCACTGGAGCCTTTAGCAAGATTAGATGGACTTGGCAGCCAGGCACCCAGATTGCATCTGCAGAGAACTGAGATGGAGCACTGATGCCGACAATGGAATGGAAACTATCATAGAAGCCCCTGGGAGGGAGTGGTACAGTTGTCTAGTGGAATCAGGAGAGCTTGTCAGGGCAAAATGGTAAACAGAAGAATAACCTGGAACAGTCTACAGGTCAGAGGCCAAGAGGTCACATATATGCAGAATAAAAACAGTATCAGAATGGATAACCAGCCAATAGTCAAGGCCAGGAGGTCATCCAATGATCATAATCAGACGTTAAGGAGAGTTACTGGGTACACAGGTCAGAAGGTCCAAATTCCCCAGTAAAACCCAATATACGCACCTGTAGAAAAATAAATTCAAAGACAGAAGTCTGTTTTATATAGACTGCCTTATTAAAGCATTGGATGCCAAGCAAGAGCCCTAAGTGGCTCAGTGCTGATTGGCTGACCAGTCCTCATTTCAGTGAGGCTGTTGGCCATGGAATCCCTGGGATGCCGCCAATCAAAGCAGCAGCTCTGAGTAGGACGCCGTAGAGTGGCAAGCGGCAGCGGCCCAGACAGGTCAATTACATATGTCTAGTGTAGATATATAGTAATGCTTTTAAAAGTGCAAAAATAAACTAAACAGGAAAATAGTAATTGTTTATATAAATTATACCTTCCCACTAACTTTGTGAATAGCTGTAGCTGTGATAGAGACAGTTATATTTTAGAAAAAATTGGGTTTAATACCAAACACAGTTAAAAATAATTTTGTTAACGCTAATGGGAAACAGTATTTTTATGGAAAAAAAAAAGTAAAGTAAAAAAATATATTGCATATAATAGTTCTGTAATGAAAAAATATCACTTCACAATGTTAATCAATAAGGCTAAAACTACTTGGTCATTTCAGACAATGTCAGCTATACAGATGTCATTAATGCTACTGTTACCAATATTGCAGTTTATAGTTTTTGTACAGTTCCAATGGAAGGATCACATGGTTTACATTTGTAAAGCTGCACTATGGTATGTTGGATTCTACTCGTTTAGAGTAATGAGTAGAGCAATGAGAATGAATCATAGATAAGAGGCCGATGAGTGTGTATCATGGAAAAGGGAAAACAAACATGAAATACATAAAACAGAACAGTCATTAGATTTACTGCCAGTACACACGTGGAAATGTTAAAGCATGGGTCTATTGAACAGGATTGGCATGTGTAGAACTGTTAACAGTTTGCTACCACTGCATTATGTTTCTAGTGTGTTATTTTATGACAGTATGTTTACTACAGTTACAATTTAGTTGATGCCAATAATGTTAGGTGATTACTTTAAAATGTATCTTTTGTTTGTCCATTTACAGAGTCTCATTTTGCACTTTCCTGGCCCATGAGTTTCCTGATTTGATCCACAAGGTGGTCATGATTAATGGTGGTGGTCCCACAGCTCTTGAACCCAGCCTCTGCTCCATCTTCAACATGCCCACCTGTGTGTTGCATTGTCTGTCTCCTTGCCTTGCGTGGAGCTTCCTCAAGTAAGTTCAATGTAATCTTGGACTACTTGCTCCTACAATGACTTCTGGCTGAGCTCCTTACCAAATGATACCTGCAAAGCTTTAGTATATCATATGCAAAAGTGTGAACACACACTGTAATCATATGCATTCTTCAACCTCAGAGTAATAAACAGGATACATATATTTAAAGGGGTACTCCGGTGGAAAACAAATTATTTTAAATCAATTGGTTCCATAAAGTTAAATAGATTTGTAAATTACTTCTATTAATTTTTTTTAGACCTTCCAGTACTTATCAGCTGCTGTTTACTACAGATAAGTACTGGAAGGACTAAGATTTTTTAATAGAAGTAATTTACAAATCTGTTTAACTTTCTGGCACCAGTTCATTTAAAATAAATAGTTTTCCACCAAAGTACCCCTTTAACAAAAAAAAAAATAGAGAAGTCTCAATAGCCAAATAAAATATCACATTTTCCAGCATTTTATGTATTCATGCTTTGCATTTAATACAGCTTCCTTTTTTTTTTTTTTTTTTGGACAACTTGTTTTTAGTTTTCTGCAATATTTAGGAATGTTTTTTGTGCTTTCATGAACACCTACAAAGTTCAGTCAGAGAAATTGTGTCTATTTATTGTTTCTCACAAACTAAGAAATCCTTAAACATTCAATATTGTAATGTCCTGGGCTCTGGGGCGGCTGGCACATTAATAGAGCTATAATATAAGCTGCTTTTTGATACCTGAGCTTTAATGGGCACTGTCAGATACAAAACGTTTAAATGTACATTTTGGCAAAACATTTACCTTTCTAATATACTTCATAAGAAAATTGTATTTCATTTTTATAGAAATCATGGCTTATAAAATCATGGCTTTGTCCAAGCTGAAGCACAGGCATGGACAAAGTCCAGTAGGTGAGGGTGGGCTAGCATTCCTCTGTGCTGATAGGACAGGAGGGAGCACAGAAGAGTACTATCACACAGGAGAGAGCACAGACCAGTGCTATCAGACAGGAGAGAGCACAGAGGAGTACTATCAGACAGGAGAGAGCACAGAGGAGTGCTAACAGACAGGAGAGAGCACAGAGGAGTGCTAGCAGACAGGAGAGAGTACAGAGGAGTCCTATCACACAGGAGAGAGCACAGAGGAGTCCTATCATACAGGGGAGAGCACTGAGGAGTCCTATCAGACATGAGAGAGCACAGAGGAGGCCTATCAGACAGGAGAGAGCACAGAGGAGTGCTTTCAGACAGAAGAGAGCGCAGAGGAGTCATATCAGACAGGAGAGAGCACAGAGGAGTCATATCAGACAGAAGAGAGCACAGGGGAGTCCTATCAGACCGGAGAGAGCACAGGGGAGTCCTATCAGACCAGAGAGAGCACAGGGGAGTCCTATCAGACAGGAGAGAGCACAGAGGAGTCCTATCGGACAGCAGAGAGCTCAGAGGAGTCCTATCAGACAGCAGAGAGCACAGAGGAGTCCTATCAGACAGGAGAGAGCACAGAGGAGTGCTATCAGACAGGCCAGAGCACAGAGGAGTACTATCAGACAGGAGAGAGCACAGAGGAGTGTTATCATACAAGAGAAAGCACAGAGGAGTGCTATCAGACAGGAGAGAGCACAGAGGAGTACTATCAGACAGGAGAGAGCACAGAGGAGTGCCATCAGACAGAAGAGAGCACAGAGGAGTACTATCAAACAGGAGAGAGCACAGAGGAGTGCTATCAGACAGAAGAGAGCACCAAGGAGTCTTATCAGACAAAAGAGAGCACAGAGGAGTGCTATCGGACAGGAGAGAGTACAAAGGAGTGCTATCAGACAGGAGAGAGTACAGAGGAGTACTATCAGACAGGAGAGAGCACAGAGGAGTAGTATCAGACAGGAGAGAGCACAGAGGAGTACTTTCAGACAGGAGAGAGCACAGAGGTGTACTATCAGACAAGAGAGAGCATAGAGGAGTGCTATTAGATGGGAGAGTGCACAGAGGAGTACTATCAGACAGGAGAGAGCACAGATGAGTCCTATCAGACAGGAGAGAGCACAGATGAGTACTATCAGACAGGAGAGAACACAGAGGAGTCCTATCAGACAGGAGAGAGCACAGAGGAGTGCTATCATATAGGAGAGAGCACAGAGGAGACCTATCAGACAGGAGAGAGCACAGAGGAGACCTATCAGACAGGGGAGAGCACAGAGGAGTACAAATTGTATGCTGATAACTTTGGTATTTTAATTGGTAATGGAGGCTTCTGTCTAATTTTTTGTGGCATATGAGAGCACAGAGGAGTGCTATCAGACAGGAGAGAGCACAGAGAAGTGCTATCAGACAGGAGAGAGTGCACAGAGGAGTACTATCAGACAGGAGAGAGCACAGAGGAGGGCTATCAGACAAGAGAGAGCACAGAGGTGTACTATCAGACAGGAGAGAGCACAAAGGAGTCCTATCATACAGGAGAGAGTACAGAGGAGTGCTTTCAGACAGGAGAGAGCACAGAGGAGTACTATCAGACAGGAGAGAGCACAGAGGAGTACTATCAGACAGGAAAGAGCACAGAGGAGTCCTATCAGACAGGAGAGAGCACAGAGGAGTGCTATCAGACAGGAGAGAGCACAGAGGAGGGCTATCAGACAGGAGAGAGCACAGAGGAGTGCTTTCAGACAGGAGAGAGCACAGAGGAGTCATATCAGACAGGAGAGAGCACAGAGGAGTCATATCAGACAGAAGAGAGCACAGGGGAGTCCTTTCAGACCGGAGAGAGCACAGGGGAGTCCTATCAGACCAGAGAGAGCACAGGGGAGTCCTATCAGACAGGAGAGAGCACAGAGGAGTCCTATTGGACAGCAGAGAGCTCAGAGGAGTCCTATCAGACAGCAGAGAGCACAGAGGAGTCCTATCAGACAGGAGAGAGCACAGAGGAGTGCTATCAGACAGGCCAGAGCACAGAGGAGTACTATCAGACAGGAGAGAGCACAGAGGAGTGTTATCATACAAGAGAAAGCACAGAGGAGTGCTATCAGACAGGAGAGAGCACAGAGGAGTACTATCAGACAGGAGAGAGCACAGAGGAGTGCCATCAGACAGAAGAGAGCACAGAGGAGTACTATCAAACAGGAGAGAGCACAGAGGAGTGCTATCAGACAGAAGAGAGCACCAAGGAGTCTTATCAGACAAGAGAGAGCACAGAGGAGTGCTATCGGACAGGAGAGAGTACAAAGGAGTGCTATCAGACAGGAGAGAGTACAGAGGAGTACTATCAGACAGGAGAGAGCACAGAGGAGTAGTATCAGACAGGAGAGAGCACAGAGGAGTACTTTCAGACAGGAGAGAGCACAGAGGTGTACTATCAGACAAGAGAGAGCATAGAGGAGTGCTATTAGACGGGAGAGTGCACAGAGGAGTACTATCAGACAGGAGAGAGCACAGATGAGTCCTATCAGACAGGAGAGAGCACAGATGAGTACTATCAGACAGGAGAGAACACAGAGGAGTCCTATCAGACAGGAGAGAGCACAGAGGAGTGCTATCATATAGGAGAGAGCACAGAAGAGACCTATCAGACAGGAGAGAGCACAGAGGAGACCTATGAGACAGGGGAGAGCACAGAGGAGTACAAATTGTATGCTGATAACTTTGGTATTTTAATTGGTAATGGAGGCTTCTGTCTAATTTTTTGTGGCATATGAGAGCACAGAGGAGTGCTATCAGACAGGAGAGAGCACAGAGGAGTGCTATCAGACAGGAGAGAGTGCACAGAGGAGTACTATTAGACAGGAGAGAGCACAGAGGAGGGCTATCAGACAAGAGAGAGCACAGAGGAGTACTATCAGACAGGAGAGAGCACAAAGGAGTCCTATCATACAGGAGAGAGTACAGAGGAGTGCTTTCAGACAGGAGAGAGCACAGAGGAGTACTATCAGACAGGAGAGAGCACAGAGGAGTACTATCAGACAGGAAAGAGCACAGAGGAGTCCTATCAGACAGGAGAGAGCACAGAGGAGTACTATCAGACAGGAGAGAGCACAGAGGAGTAGTATCAGACAGGAGAGAGCACAGAGGAGTACTTTCAGACAGGAGAGAGCACAGAGGTGTACTATCAGACAAGAGAGAGCATAGAGGAGTGCTATTAGACGGGAGAGTGCACAGAGGAGTACTATCAGACAGGAGAGAGCACAGATGAGTCCTATCAGACAGGAGAGAGCACAGATGAGTACTATCAGACAGGAGAGAACACAGAGGAGTCCTATCAGACAGGAGAGAGCACAGAGGAGTGCTATCATATAGGAGAGAGCACAGAGGAGACCTATCAGACAGGAGAGAGCACAGAGGAGACCTATCAGACAGGGGAGAGCACAGAGGAGTACAAATTGTATGCTGATAACTTTGGTATTTTAATTGGTAATGGAGGCTTCTGTCTAATTTTTTGTGGCATATGAGAGCACAGAGGAGTGCTATCAGACAGGAGAGAGCACAGAGAAGTGCTATCAGACAGGAGAGAGTGCACAGAGGAGTACTATCAGACAGGAGGGAGCACAGAGGAGGGCTATCAGACAAGAGAGAGCACAGAGGAGTACTATCAGACAGGAGAGAGCACAAAGGAGTCCTATCATACAGGAGAGAGTACAGAGGAGTGCTTTCAGACAGGAGAGAGCACAGAGGAGTACTATCAGACAGGAGAGAGCACAGAGGAGTACTATCAGACAGGAAAGAGCACAGAGGAGTCCTATCAGACAGGAGAGAGCACAGAGGAGTGCTATCAGACAGGAGAGAGCACAGAGGAGGGCTATCAGACAGGAGAGAGCACAGAGGAGTGCTTTCAGACAGAAGAGAGCACAGAGGAGTCATATCAGACAGAAGAGAGCACAGGGGAGTCCTTTCAGACCGGAGAGAGCACAGGGGAGTCCTATCAGACCAGAGAGAGCACAGGGGAGTCCTATCAGACAGGAGAGAGCACAGAGGAGTCCTATTGGACAGCAGAGAGCTCAGAGGAGTCCTATCAGACAGCAGAGAGCACAGAGGAGTCCTATCAGACAGGAGAGAGCACAGAGGAGTGCTATCAGACAGGCCAGAGCACAGAGGAGTACTATCAGACAGGAGAGAGCACAGAGGAGTGTTATCATACAAGAGAAAGCACAGAGGAGTGCTATCAGACAGGAGAGAGCACAGAGGAGTACTATCAGACAGGAGAGAGCACAGAGGAGTGCCATCAGACAGAAGAGAGCACAGAGGAGTACTATCAAACAGGAGAGAGCACAGAGGAGTGCTATCAGACAGAAGAGAGCACCAAGGAGTCTTATCAGACAAGAGAGAGCACAGAGGAGTGCTATCAGACAGGAGAGAGCACAGAGGAGGGCTATCAGACAGGAGAGAGCACAGAGGAGTGCTATCAGACAGGAGAGAGCACATAGGAGTGCTATCAGACAGGAGAGAGCACAGAGGAGGGATATCAGACAAGAGAGAGCACAGAGGAGTACTGTCAGACAGGAAAGAGCACAGAGGAGTCCTGTCAAACAGGAGAGAGCACAGATGAGTCCTATCAGACAAGAGAGAGCACAGAGGAGTCTTATCAGACCGGAAAGAGCACAGAGGAGTCCTATCAGACAGGAGAGAGCACAGAGGAGTACTATCAGACAGGAGAGAGCACAGAGGAGGGCTATCAGACAGGAGAGAGCACAGAGGAGTCTTATCAGACAAGAGAGAGCACAGAGGAGTCCTATCAGCAGGAGAGAGCACAGAGGAGTGCTATCAGACAGGAGAGAGCACAGAGGAGTCCTATCAGACAAGATAGAGAACAGAGGAGTGCTATCAGACAGGCCAAAGCACAGAGGAGTACTATCAGACAGGAGAGAGCACAGAGGAGTGTTATCATACAAGATAAAGCACAGAGGAGTGCTATCAGACAGGAGAGAGCACAGAGGAGTACTATCAGACAGGAGAGAGCACAGTGGAGTGCCATCAGACAGAAGAGAGCACAGAGGAGTACTATCAAACAGGAGAGAGCACAAAGGAGTGCTATCAGACAGGAGAGAGTACAAAGGAGTGCTATCAGACAGGAGAGAGTACAGAGGAGTACTATCAGACAGGAGAGAGCACACAGGAGTACTATCAGACAGGAGAGAGCATAGAGGAGTACTTTCAGACAGGAGAGAGCACAGAGGTGTACTATCAGACAAGAGAGAGCATAGAGGAGTGCTATTAGACAGGAGAGTGCACAGAGGAGTACTATCAGACAGGAGAGAGCACAGATGAGTCCTATCAGACAGGAGAGAGCACAGATGAGTACTATCAGACAGGAGAGAACACAGAGGAGTCCTATCAGACAGGAGAGAGCACAGAGGAGTGCTATCATATAGGAGAGAGCACAGAGGAGACCTATCAGACAGGAGAGAGCACAGAGGAGACCTATCAGACAGGGGAGAGCACAGAGGAGTACAAATTGTATGCTGATAACTTTGGTATTTTAATTGGTAATGGAGGCTTCTGTCTAATATTTTGTGGCATATGAGAGCACAGAGGAGTGCTATCAGACAGGAGAGAGCACAGAGGAGTGCTATCAGACAGGAGAGAGAGCACAGAGGAGTGCTATCAGACAGGAGAGAGCACAGAGGAGGGATATCAGACAAGAGAGAGCACAGAGGAGTACTATCAGACAGGAAAGAGCACAGAGGAGTCCTGTCAAACAGGAGAGAGCACAGAGGAGTCCTATCAGACAAGAGAGAGCACAGAGGAGTCTTATCAGACCGGAAAGAGCACAGAGGAATCCTATCAGACAGGAGAGAGCACAGAGGAGTACTATCAGACAGGAGAGAGCACAGAGGAGGGCTATCAGACAGGAGAGAGCACAGAGGAGTCTTATCAGACAAGAGAGAGCACAGAGGAGTCCTATCAGCAGGAGAGAGCACAGAGGAGTACTATCAGACAGGAGAGAGCACAGAGAAGTCCTATCAGACAAGATAGAGAACAGAGGAGTGCTATCAGACAGGATAGAGCACAGAGGAGTACTGTCAGACAGGAGAGAGCACAGAGGTGTACTATCAGACTAGAGAGAGCACAGAGGAGTGCTATCAGACAGGAGAGAGCACAGAGGAGTACTATCAGACAGGAGAGAGCACAGAGGAGTCCTATCAGACAGGAGAGAGCACAGAGGAATACTATCATATAGGAGAGAGCACAGAGGAGACCTATCAGACAGGAGAGATCACAGAGGAGACCTATCAGACAGGGGAGAGCACAGAGGAGTACACATTGTATACTGATAATTTTGGTATTTTACTAGTAATGGAGGCTTCTGTCTAATTTTTTGTGGCATATGTTCCTGCATATCTTTCTGACACTACAAAAGAAACATAATATAACATTTTATAACATATGATAAACATAATATAATTCATGTTACTGTAGATATAATTCATGATACTGTAGAGTCTGACTGCTGGGACCCCTGCTAGTTCCTAGTTCATATAAATTTAAAGGGGTAGTTAAACATTTTTTCAAATCAACTGGTGCCAGAAAGTTAAATGGATTTATAAATGACTTCTATTTAAAGAGCTTAATCCTTCTAGTACTTATCAGCTGCTGTATACTACAGAGGAAGTTAAGTTGTTCTTTTCAGTCTGATCACAGTGCTCTCTGCTGACACCTCTGTCCATGTCAGGAACTGTCCGGAGCAGGAGAGGTTCGCTATGGGTATTTGCTGCTACTTTGGACAGTTCCTGACATGGACAGAGGTGTCAGTAGAGAGCACTGTAGTCAGAAAGAAAAGAAACTTCGCAACTTCCTGTGGAGCACACAGCAGTTAATAAGTACTGGAAGGATTAAGACTTTTTAATAGAAGTAATTTACAAATCTGTTTAACTTTCTGAAGCCAGTTGATTTGTAAACAAATGTTTTCCACCAGAATAATCCCCTTTAAACTCCTCACAAGTCGTCTAGGAAAACCCATATACATAAATAAAATGATGGTTTATGACTTACAAACAGTACGATATATGGTTCAAATACCATAATATGATATCATTTTTGGAAAATGCTTTTACTGATATCTGAAAATGCTTGTACAGATAAAAAAATGTACAATTCTTTAATACAGTCATGGCCGTAAATGTTAGCCCCCCTGAAAAATTTCAAGAAAATGAAGTATTTCTCACAGAAAAGGATTGCAGTAACACATGTTTTGCTATACACATGTTTATTCCCTTTGTGTGTATTGGAATTAAACCAACAAAAGGAGGAAAAAGAAAACGGGACATAATGTTACACCAAAATTAAAAAATGGGCTGGACAAAATTATTGGCACCCTTAAGTTAATATTTGGTTCCATACCCTTTGGAAATAATAACTGAAATCAGTCACTTCCTATAACCATCAATAAGCTTCTTACACCTCTCAGCCAGAATGTTGGACCACTCTTCCTTTGCAAACTGCTCCAGGTCTCTCTTATTGGAAGGGCACCTTTTCCCAACAGCAATTTTAAGATCTCTCCACAGGTGTTCAAACAGGTGTCCCCAAAATCCGTTGATAATCCTCAGATTTCATGATGTCTTGCACACATTGAAGGCACCCAGTGCCAGAGGCAGCAAAACAACCCCAAAACATCATTGAACCTCCACTATATGTAGGTACTGTGTTCTTTTCTTTGTAGGCCTCATTCCATTTTCTGTAAACAGTAGAATGATATGCTTTACCAAAAAGCTCTATCTTGGTCTCATCAGCCAAAAAGACGTTTTCCCAGAAGGATTTTGTCTTACTCAAGTTCATTTTGGCAAAATGTAGTCTTGCTTTTTTATGCCTCTGTGTCAGCAGTGGGGTCCTCCTGGGTCTCCTGCCATAGCGTTTCATTTTATTTAAATGTCGACGGATAGTTCGTGCTGATACTGATGCTCCCTGAGCCTGCAGGACAGCTTGAATATCTTTGGAACTTGTTTGGGGCTGCTTATCCACCATCCGGACTATCCTGCGTTGACACCTTTCATAAATTTTTCTTTTCTGTCCACGCCCTAGGAGATTAATTACAGTGCCATGGGTTGCAAACTTCTTCACAATGTTGCGCACTATGGACAAAGGCAAATCTAGATCTCTGGAGATGGACTTGTAACCTTGAGATTGTTGATATTTTTCCACAATTTTTGTTCTCAACTCCTCAGACAGTTCTCTTCTCCTCTTTTTGTTGTCCATGCTTAGTGTGGCACACACAGACTCACAATGCAAAGGCTAAGTGAACTTCTCTCCTTTTTATCTGCTTCCAGGTGTGATTTTTTTTTTATATTGCCCACACCTGTTACTTGCCCCAGGTGAGTTTAAAGGAGCATTACATGCTTGAAACTGTTTTATTTTTCCAGAATTTTTTAAGGGTACCAATAATTCCGTCCAGCCCATTTTTGGAGTTTGGTGTGACATTATGTACAATTTGCTTTTTTTCCTCCCTTTTTGGTTTAGTTCAATACACACAAAGGGAATAAACATGTGTATAACAAAACATGTGTTACTTCAATTCTTTTCTGTGAGAAATACTTCCTTTTCTTGAAAAATGCCAAGGATGCCAACATTTACCGTGATTGTAAATGTAATAGTGAAATGACTGGGTAACTGTATGTGAATGGCCATTTCTGTGACCAGTTCTCTCTCTCTCTCATGCTAGGGCTGGCTTTGCTCGACAAGGTGCCAAAGAGAAACAGCTCTTACGAGAGGGTAATGCCTTCAATGTGTCATCCTTTGTACTACGGGCCATGATGAGTGGCCAGTACTGGCCAGAGGGAGATGAGGTTTACCATGCAGAATTAACTGTCCCTGTCCTGCTCGTGCATGGCATGCATGACAAGTTTGTTCCACTCGATGAAGACCAAAGGATGGCAGAGGTGAATTCCTTTAGACTTTACATACCTGTACATGGTGGAGGCCATAAGTTTGCATTATATGTAATTACTTGTCGTTTTCTTGCCTATATGTAGCCACATTAGAACCTTAATGTGTAATGGACGGAGTTCCCTTACCTCTAAATCTGCATAGCTGTTAGGTCAGATCACAAAACTTTAGGTGGTGTGTTAAGTATTCTTTACCCTAAGAAATTTACCTATCTAAAAGTATACTGAAGCCATTTCAATTTTATGACCTTTTTAACCCCTTAAAGGGGTATTCCGCCCCTAGACATTTTATCCCCTATCCAAAGGATAGGGGATAAGATGTCAGATCGCCGCGGTGCCGCTGCTGGGGACCCCCGGGATCCCCGCTGCGGCACCGCGCTATCATTACAGCACAGAGCTAGTTCGCTCTGTGCGTAATGACGGGCCGATACGGGGGACGGAGCAGCGTGACATCATGGCTCCGCCCCTCGTGACATCACGGCCCGTTCCCTTAATGCAAGTCTATGGGAGGGGGCGTGACGCATTTTTTGCAATTCTGAACACTGTCATTTTAAACATTAATAACTCTGGGATGCTTTTACTTATCATTCTGATTCTGAGATTGTTTTTTCGTGACATGTTCTACTTTAACATAGTGGTAAATTTTCGTGGTACCTTGCATCCTTTCTTGGTGAAAAATCCCCAAATTTGATGAAAAATATTTAGCTTTTTTCTAACTTTGAAGCACTCTGCTTGTAAGGAAAATGGATATTCAAAATAAAAAAATTTTTGGTTCACACATACAATATGTCTACTTTATGTTTGCATCATAAAATTGATGAGTTTTTACTTTTGGAAGACACCAGAGGGCTTCAAAGTTCAGCAGCAATTTTCAAATTTTTCACAAAATTTTCAAACTCACTATTTTTCAGTGACCAGTTCAGTTTTGAAGTGGATTTGAAGGGTCCTCATCTTAGAAATACCCCACAAATGACCCCATTATAAAAACTGCACCCCCCAAAGTATTCAAAATGACATTCAGTCAGTGTTTTAACCCTTTAGGTGTTTCACAGGAATAGAAGCAAAGTGAAGGAGAAAATTCAAAATCTTCATTTTTTACACTCGCATGTTCTTGTAGACCCAATTTTTAAATGTTTACAAGGGGTAAAAAGGAGAAAATTTTTACTTGTATTTGAAACCCAATTTCTCTCGAGTAAGCACATACCTCATATGTCTATGTAAATTGTTCGGCGGGCGCAGTAGAGGGCTCAGAAGGGAAGGAGTGACAAATGGTTTTTGGGGGGCATGTCACCTTTAGGAAGCTCCTATGGTGCCAAAACAGCAAAAAAAAAAAAAAACACATGGCATTCCATTTTGGAAACTAGACCCCTCGGGGAACATAACAAAAGGTAAAGTGAACCTTAATACCCCACAGGGGATTCACGACTTTTGCATAGGTTTCCCCAAAATTTTACATTTTTAAAAAGGGTAATAGCAGAAAATACCCTCCAAAATTTGAAGCCAAATTTCTCCTCATTCAGAAAACACCCCATATGGGGGTGAAAAGTGCTCTGCTGGCGCACTACAGGTCTCAGAAGAGAAGGAGTCACATTTGGCTTTTTGAAAGCAAATTTTGCTCTGGGGGCATGCCGCATTTAGGAAGCCCCTATGGTGCCAGAACAGCTAAAAACTCACATGGCATACTATTTTGGAAACTAGACCCATTGGGGAACGTAACAAGGGGTAATGTGAACATTTATACCCCACAGGTGTTTCACGACTTTTGCATATGTAAAAGTACGGCGATACCCCATATGTGACCCTTAATTGTTGCCTTGAAATACGACAGGGCTCCAAAGTGAGAGCGCCATGTGCATTTGAGGCCTAAATTAGGGACTTGCATAGGGGTGGACATAGGGTTATTCTATGCCAGTGATTCCCAAACAGGGTGCCTACAGCTGTTGTAAAGCTCCCAGCATGCCTGGACAGTCAGTGGCTATCTGGCAATACTGGGAGTAGTTGTTTTGCAACAGCTGGAGGCTCCGTTTTGGAAACAGTGGCGTACCAGACGTTTGTCATTTTTATTGGGAGGGGGGCTGTGTAGGGGCATGTGTATATGTAGTGTTTTTTACTTTTTATTTTATTGTGTGTTAGTGTAGTGTAGTGTTTTTAGGGTACAGTCGCACGGGGGGGGGGGGGGGGGGTTCACAGTAGTTTCTCGCTGGCAGTTTGAGCTGCGGCACAAAGTTTGCCGCAGCTCAAACTTGCAGCCGGATACTTACTGTAAACCTCCGCCCATGTGAGTGTACCCTGTGTTTTGCAACCAGTGTGCCTTCAGCTGTTGCAAAAGCTACAACCCCCAGCATGTACAGACAGTCGAAGGGCATGCTGGGACTTGTAGTTATGCAACAGCTGGACGCATACTACTTTGGCTGGGGATTGTAGTTATGCAACAGCTGGAGACACACTGGTTTGCTACTTAACTCAGTGTTTCACAACCAGTGTGCCTTCAGCTGTTGCAAAACTACAACTCTCAGCAGTCACCGACAGCCAACGGGCATGCTGGGGGTTGTAGTTATGCAACCACCAGATGCACCACTACAACTCCCAGCAGGCACTTTAGCTGATTGTGCAAGCTGGGAGTTGTAGTTATACAACGGCTGAAGGTACACTTTTCCATAGAAAAAATGTGCCTCCAGCTGTTGCAAAACTATAAGTCCCAGCATGCCCATAAGGGAATGCTGGGAGTTGTGGTGGTCTGCCTCCTGCTGTTGCATAACTACAGCTCCCAGCATGCCCTTTTTGCATGCTGGGAGCTGTTGCTAAGCAACAGCAGGAGGCTGTCACTCACCCAACTGCTGATCCACGCTGCAGGTCAGTCCCTCGCTGCCGCCGCTCCTGGGCCCCCTATCCCAACAGAGATGCCAGCGATCGGGGTCCCCAGCTGCCGGGGTCCTCTTCCCGCACCCGATCTTGTCCTCCGGAAGAGGGGAGGATCGGGTTGCGGGAGTGACACCCACAGCAGGTGCCCTGATTGGTCGGCCGGTAAACCGGCCGACGAATCAGGGCGATCGTGAGGTGGCAGCAGTGCCACCTCACCCCTGCTGGCTATGGCTGTTCGGGGCCGTCAGAGACAGCCCCAATCAGCCAGTAATTCCGGGTCACCGGGTCACTGGAGACCCGATTGACCCGGAATCGCCGCAGAGCGCTGGGCTGAATTGTCCAGCAATCTGCGGCCATCGCCGACATGGGGGGTCATCATGACCCCCCTGGGTGATATGCCGCGATGCCTGCTGATCGATATCAGCAGGCATCGGGCACCGGCTCCCCTCCAGCTAGCGGCGGGGGGCCGGGAATGGACAGGACGTACTCCTACGTCCTTGTCCCTTAAGGACTCGGAAACGGGGGCGTAGGAGTACGTCCATTGTCCTTAAGGGGTTAAGTACAGTATTATCCATCTTTTAGCAATGTATGTATTTGAAATAGTGAAATAGTGTACAGCAGATATTGCTGCTTTTATGGCGCCCCCTGCTGTTCTATAGATTTACTCTCACAACATCGACTAATGAGTGCAATGCAAGAAGAAGGTGTTTGTGCTATAAATCTTATAGGCTTGCCTTCACAATAGCAGGGATAACTCTGCTGCGCCATAACAAGTTAGAAACATATGTAGCCATAAGTTTGACAAGTATAGTATTCCTTTGGTTCTAGGTATTCCTCATGAGCATATAGAGACATCTAGTGGTCACTACTAGAAGTACCGAAAAAAAATTGAAAACAACACTAAATTTTATTCAGAACTATTGCAGTGTATTGCATAAGACTGCATGAATGTAATGAAAATGATTATTATTATTTTTTTATGTAAAACTATAAAAAATTGGGCACATCCTGTTTTTTGCATTTATCAAATAAAAAAAAAAATCAACCAAAAATGTTGCAACCTGTTACCATGAAAGGGCTATTTAACCTACCGGCATCATGTAAAAGACCAAGTGGAGATGAGCAGATTGACTAAAATCCTTTCTCGTTCTATGCTTAGGAGTCAAATGGGCAGTCTTACTCAAGGATTGACAGCTTTTCCTCTATAAGAATGCATACAGAGATGGCTGTCACTTACTAATTAGGACCACCCACTGGACTCCTAAGCCCAGAATAGGCAGAAATTCAAATAAAAATATAATCAGGTTATAATAAATGTTTTCCATGATATATCAATCTGCTTAGCTCCGCCTGCTCTATAACATGATGGTGGTAGATTTGCTAGCATTATTATTGTACAGATTTTTTTTTTCAATATCTGAGGCAATAATTGTTAAACTCAAGTTAAAGTTTATTAGTCCAAATTCCAATTACAGATGTGTATGGTGGATGTAAATGGATGTAAATGAAATGGCAGTCATGAATAACAAATCTATAAAAGTTTTTTTGTTGTTACAATAAATGTTCTTGATTTATACCTCCAGATCCTTCTAGTCAGTTTTCTGAAAATCATAGAAGAAGGCAGTCACATGGTCATGCTGGAGTGTCCAGAAACTGTTAACACTTTGCTTCATGAGTTCTTCCTATGGGAGCCAGAAATGCAGAACACAAGTGCAGAAGAAGCTGTAAATGAGTGAAGAGGGAAACTCGTAGCTGACCTTATTGAAGAACAGGAGAGATTTTCTGCTGCTTGCCCAAACAGCGACATAAAGTCTAGGTTTGGTGAAGACGTCTGATGGTCTGCAACCTAATGGCCAAGGTTTTAGACTTTGGTTTGCAGTAAAGATGGCGTCAAGGGAGAATATAGTTTCTAGCAATTCAGAAACTTTAGACAATACAGCTTTTAAAAGAGGTCGTCCCCATTCGACCTCCTATTCAGCCATAATAATTTGCAGGACAAATAGTGGTTGTTCAAGGTCCCTTGTGGGTAACACATCAGATTGACCATCATTGTAGAATTGTGGTATGTTACCTTTTAAAGAACCTTGCTGGTCTTAAGCCTGTGTAAGAGGGATGGTTCCTCACGTGCTGAGAACCGGTAAAAGCTGAGAATGCAGAATGATTAAATAAATTATATTACAGTCCACCTATTGAATAACTGGGGATGTAGACAGGTGGTTATGTCTTTATTGCCAAAATCAATCTCTGGCAGAAAAACGGTTAAGTAATGGTGTATATTTCATCTCATGTCAAACCCAGTGAATAATATCAAATTACTTAGAGACTATGTAATATATAAATAATGTTAATAATGTATTTTATTTAAGATGACTGCCTTGTCCTTTCCCTTCTGTTATGAACATGGAGGTTGTTTGATGGCAGTATTACATCAAAATAAATATGTCATTTATAAGATGTTTCTGACTTTTTATTCTTTAAACCTTGTAAAAAAAAACTTTTGGGCTATAATAGTGATGTTAACATCTCCAATAAGCTGAATAATTTAGCTGTTTTTAGAGTTTACAAAAAACAGATAAAAAATGTTTTATGTCACGTGATTGGATCACCACCCGGAGCAGTACAGATCACCCTGACACATAGTGAATGCATCAAATGAGGCCCACACCTCCATCTCATGGCCCCAGCCAAGGCTAGTTGAAGGCATATGCACACACGAATGTAAAGTTTTTCCACAGCTCTATATGTACCTAAGTTTTCTTTTTTTATTCATTTAAAATGAGTTTGTGCCCTGTAGCAAATAAAAAAAAAAGCTTTTGTTATGCATTGAGTACAGTTAGGACTACATGTGTCACAATAATGAAGAACACAACAGAAGGATAAGATCATAAAGGTAAATCAATACAGCCCAATATCCTATCCATGGCCTGCAAACTGTCATATGTTCTTCAGTATGTTCAATGCCCTGTTCTTCTTTCTTCTTTTTTGAGTGTTCTTCTGTCTCTATTTCTGGGTCCAAGTTCCAATTACCTTATATAAATGAAACCTACACAACAGAAATAGGACTCAAAGAATAGTACTACTATAACCCCGCCGGGTTACATAGCAAGAAACTACACATACAATACACCTACAAATGCCTGCTATTTTTAAATACAAATAACTCACCACATTGGCATAATCATCCAAAAGAGCTTTATTGAAAAAAAAAAGCCCCCCCTTAAAAAACATATACACAAAGGACATATTAAAAAACATGATGGTGTCATGAACGGGGGCAGGGAGAAGTGAGCCCTAAGCTGTCCCTAAGACATCCCTCTGCCTACTTGCCTAGACATCCTAGCAGTAAATGACAACTTGGAGCCGGTCCTTTCCTAGCTCTAAAGTGCATTGGTGTAGAAGTCAAACAAAACAAACTGAACTGTACATAGTCGGGGAACAAGTCAGGAACGTAACGGGAATACAAGAACCAACAAACAGATAAACCAGGCAGGATATAAATACTAACATAAAAAGGGTCAGGAAATCAAGAGCACTGTTCACACTGGACACAGAACAAAAGAACACACTAGACACCCCACTCCAAGCATAGAGGGACATCAATACCAAAGCCAAATAGACTCATAACCAGCAGGCACTCTCCACCAAGGGATCAGGATACTGGCCTAGGAGGAAACAAAAAATACTAAATACAGGCAAACACCCTTACATACTCAAGATTCTCTCACGCCTAGATAGACTGATTAGCCCAAGGCTCAAAGCAGGATACTATCCTAGGAGTAGCAGGAATATACAAGGCAAAAACAGGACTGATATAACTCACAGTGTGAACACGAACTAAGATATATCAAGGTAAATGCAGAACGAACATGCACAAATACTAAAACCTGACAAAATGTACTAAAACAAAGCAGTATAAAATCTATTTATCAAACAGGACAGATAACCATGGTTAAAACTCAGGATATATGCTCAAACAGACAAAAACTAAACTAAAAACCAAACATGGTCAGATCTACTGATCTAATTACCAGCAGCCAGTAGCACCTGAAAAGGCCTTATATATCCTCCCAGTGCTGAAGGGTTAACTCTTCCCAAACCAGGAAGAATTAGCAAAGAAGCTGTTCAGACACAAAAACAATGTCTGAACAGGACCTAATACAGAAAAATTTAAAAACACAGGGACAGACATTACAGTTGGTAGGGGAACATCCAAGTTTGGGGCAGTCAATTGAAATGGAATAATTCAGAAATTGTTAAAACTAATATGACTGGAATGATAGCTATATATTGTAATCAGTAAAGGTGACCTGTGCAAATATATAATCTATGGTAAAAAGTAATACATAACAAGCAATTCAAGCCTGCTGTCATGCATGGAGGATATGATAAGCCTCACATGCAATAATAAATACAATATATCTCAAACATCAAAACTGGATAAAGTGCTAATACACACCAACAATGCCATGAATGCTGCATCCGGATGTTCCCTCACCTCACACTCCGATGCGTTTCACCTTGCTTCCTCTAGCAGTATAAATGTGTTAATTGTAGCCTGTCATCAGAATTGTAGGGTAGTTTCAGTTATTTAAAATGCACAAAATGATAGTTTTATTTAGGAGGTAGACCCAAGTAGTCATCAGGGCAAGGAGAAGAGCGCAACTAGTCATGACCCTTGTCTGTAATCATGCTCTGCAGGTGGGATTGACAACAATTCGGCTTGTATGTAGCTTGTAATAGGCACACCTACTGAGCAACAGGCTACCACTCCCAGTGGTTATACAGTGGGGGGAAAAAGCATTTAGTCAGCCACCAATTGTGCAAGTTCTCCCACTGTAAAAAAATGAGAGAGGCCTGTCATTTTCATCATAGGTATACCTCAACTATGAGAGACATAATGAGAGAGAAAAAATCCATAAAATCACATTGTCACATTGTCCCTTCATTGCCCAAGCAGTGTGTTTGGGATCATTGTCATGCTGAAAGATCCAGCCACATTTCATCTTCAATGCCCTTGTTGATGGAAGGAGGTTTTCACTCAAAACCTCACGATACATGGCCCCATTCATTCTTTCCTTTACACGGATCAGTCATCCTAGTTCCATTGCTGAAAAACAGCCCCAAAGTATAATGTTTCCCCCCCATGCTTCAAAATAGGTATGGTCTTCTTTTGCATGCAACTCAGCATTCTTTCTCCTCCAAACATGACGAGTTGAGTTTTTACCAAAAAGTTCTACTTTGGTTTCACCTGACCATATGACATTCTCCCAATCCTCTTCTGGATTATCCAAATGCTCTCTAGCAAACTTCAGATGTACTGGCTTAAGCAGGGGGACATGTCTGGCACTGTATGATTTGAGTCCCTGGTGGTGTAGTGTGCTACTGATGGTAGCATTTGTTACTTTGTTCCCAGCTCTTTGCAGGTCATTCACTAGGCACCCCCACCCCACATACCATCGTGCGGTTCTGGGAATTTTGCTCCCCATTCTTGTGAGTATTTTGACATCACAGGGTGAGATCTTGCGTGGAGCCCCATATCGAGAGAGATTATCAGTGGTCTTGTATGTTTTCCATTTTCTAATAATTGCTCCCACAGTTGGTTTCTTCACACAAGCTGCTTGCCTATTGCAGATTCCATCTTCCCAGCCTGGTGCAGGTCTACAATTTTATTTCTGGTGTCCTTCGACAGCTCTTTTCGCCATAGTGAAGTTTGGAGTGTGACCGTTTGAGGTTGTGGACAGGTGTTTTTTTTTTTTACTTATAACAAATTCAAACAGGTGCAATTAATATAGGTGAGTGGAGGACAGAGGAGACTCTTGAAGAAGAAGTTACAGGTCTGTACTTATTTTCCACCATAATTTGCATGAGATTTTATGGATTTTTTTCCCCATTCTGTCTCTCATAGTTGAGGTATTCCTATGATGAACATTACAGTCCTCTCTCATCTTTTTAAGTGGGACAACTTGCACAATTGGTGGCTGAGTAAAATTCCCCCCCCCCTAAATTCTGATGACAGGTTCCCTTTAAGTAGCCTACAGTTGTAATGGTCATTACATCTTTGTTATTGAAATGATTGTGAATCATTATAATCCAAATGTTTGTTTTACTTTGTCTTGTAATAACTTATTTCATTTGGAAACTATAACAATATTTCACTGTAGGGCACATTAAACATACTGACATACCTCCCAGCTCTTCCATAATATCTGGGACACTCAGAAGAACCTGCAGATCTCCCAGATGCCCCACATACCAATATACTCTCGCCCCAACGCCTTACTTGTACTTCTCTCCACTCCCAGCTAGTGTTTCATAACAACCAAGTGGTGTTAGGTTGTTTACTTAAGCAGCACCTAGGAACTTATTAAGATTATATTACACTTAGAACTTTTGAACTAAAACAACACACATAATCCTCTGGTATATGAAGAAGTAATTCACCCACTGCCATGCTCTAAGAACATGCTCTAAAGCAACATCCACGTACTGTAGAAACATTGGAGATATATAATAGGAACTCTTCCTATATGAAAACATAATCTCTATCTCCTGCCTAACTGCAGAGGACCCACTCTAAAGAGGGTACTCCAACTTCAAATGTTGACTGTCCCTAGATAAAACCTAGCTAACCTCATGTAGTTCTAAGTCTTTCAGAAATGCAGAGGCGAAAGCTTCAGGGGGGCAGGAATACAGGCGCTGATCAAGAAGGGGACCAGTGAAGCCAGGTAGATATCAAACAGCTTTAATCCAATGCGACGCGTTTCACCGCGCTTGCGCGGTTTCATCAGGCATAGCAAACACTTCGCCGGAAGGGGTTTATATACACACAGGTATTAACCCCTGCCTGACTTGGTGAGAATAACAAAATACTAAATTTTTTTACCTTAATAAAAGAACACGAAAAAAGTATATACATATAATAAAAAAAATACACAAAAATACGACATTACAACATTAACAACTGTACGGCCTTAAAAACAAGACCAAACATTCAATAAAAAAACTGATTTATAACCAATTGGAATCACAGACTGCAAGCCATCGTAATACATGAGTCACCTGCCGCCATAAAAGTAAAGTGCAACTGAGTCTAAGAAATGCGGTATCGCATAATGTATATTGTGCCCAGGGTCAAACATGTTTTTATAAATTTTATAAATACTGACCGTAACGATCCTGCACATCTCCCGTCCCACCTTAGTGAGAGGTGAAAGGCACAAAACCGCACTAAGGTGGGACGGGAGATGAGCAGGATCGTTACGGTCAGTATTTATAAAATTTATAAAAACATGTTTGACCCTGGGCACAATATACATTATGCGATACCGCATTTCTTAGACTCAGTTGCACTTTACTTTTATAGCGGCAGGTGACTCATGCATTACGATGGCTTGCAGTCTGTGATTCCAATTGGTTATAAATCAGTTTTTTTATTGAATGTTTGGTCTTGTTTTTAAGGCCGTACAGTTGTTAATGTTGTAATGTCATATTTTTGTGTATTTTTTTATTATATGTATATACTTTTTTCGTGTTCTTTTATTAAGGTAAAAAATTTTAGTATTTTGTTATTCTCACCAAGTCAGGCAGGGGTTAATACCTGTGTGTATATAAACCCCTTCCGGCGAAGTGTTTGCTATGCCTGATGAAACGGTGAAACGCGTCGCATTGGTTTAAAGCTGTTTGATATCTACCTGGCTTCACTGATCCCCTTCTTGGTCAGCGCCTGTATTCCTGCACCCCTGAAGCTTTCGCCTCTGCATTTCTGTCGATTCCAGGAAGGCTGCAGACCCAGTTCACTATACTACAAACGCAGATCCTTGTTGTGTGGGAATTTGCACAACCTGGCAGGGTGAGCATTCATTTTTACCCTCCCTTCTCACGCACCTGTGATCCCGTTGATTCTCCACAAGGGACCGCCTGTTCTTCTTTTGTTTTACTAAGTCTTTCAGGGACTCTTTCTCATAAAGGATAAGGCAAGTTGGACTGAGCATAGACTCAACTCTGTAGAAGCGCAATTACGTCCTGTCACATTTTTCTTTCCAGCTTGGATGCACATGCCTAAATAGGGGTTTGGTGTGGTATGAGGTATGACTGAAGATCACATGTTCACAAGAAATTATATGGAAATAATCAGATGCCCCTATATAACCAAGTAGAAGCAAATATTTAATGGCATTCTAGGGAAACATTTATGCATCAGAAAACACCTAGTCCGCAATTGTCCTTAACCCCTTAAGGACCAAGGACGTACTGGTACGTCCTTGGTCCTGCTCTTCTGATATAACGCGGGGTTACACAGTAACCCCGCGTCATATCATGGCGGGCCCGGCGTCATAGTGAAGCCGGGACCCGCCTCTAATAGCACGCAGCGCCGATTGCGGCGCCGCGCGCTATTAACCCTTTAGCCGCGCGCTCAAAGCTGAGCCGCGCGGCTAAAAGTGAAAGTGAAAGTTCCCGGCTAGCTCAGTCGGGCTATTCGGGATAGCCGCGGCTAATCGCGGCATCCCGAACAGCTGACAGGACAGCGGGAGGGCCCCTACCTGCCTCCTCGCTGTCCGATCGCCGAATGACTGCTCAGTGCCTGAGATCCAGGCATGAGCAGTCATCCGGCAGAATCGTTGCTCACTGGTTTCTTATGAGAAACCAGTGATCAGCATAGAAGATCAGTGTCTGCAGTGTTATAGGTCCCTATGGGACCTATAACACTGCAAAAAAAAAAGTGAAAAAAAAAAGTGAATAAAGATCATTTAACTCCTCCCCTATTAAAAGTTTGAATCACCCCCCTTTTCCAATAAAAAAAAAAACACAGTGTAAATAAAAATAAAAATAAACATATGTGGTATCACCGCGTGCGGAAATGTCCAAATTATAAAAATATATCATTAATTAAACCGCTCGGTCAATGGCGTGCGCGCAAAAAAATTCCAAAGTCCAAAATAGTACATTTTTGGTCACTTTTTATATCATTTAAAAATGAATAAAAAGTGATCAATAAGTCCTATCAATGCAGAAATGGTACCGTTAAAAACTTCAGATCACGGCGCAAAAAATGAGTGCTCATACCGCCCCATACACGGAAAAATAAAAAAGTTATAGGGGTCAGAAGATGACAATTTTAAACGTATTAATTTTCCTGCATGTAGTTATGATTTTTTCCAGAAGTCCGACAAAATCAAACCTATATAAGTAGGGTATCATTTTAATCATATGGACCTACAGAATACATATCAGGTGTCATTTTTACCGAAAAATGTACTACGTAGAAACGGAAGCCCCCAAAAGTTACAAAACAGCGTTTTTTTTTTCAATTTTGTCGCACAATGATTTTTTTTCCCGCTTCACCATAGATTTTTGGGCAAAATGACTGACGTTATTACAAAGTAGAATTGGTGGCGCAAAAAATAAGCCATCATATGGATTTTTAGGTGTAAATTTGAAAGAGTTATGATTTTTTAAAGGCAAGGAGCAAAAAACGAAAATGCAAAAACGGAAAAACCTCCGGTCCTTAAGGGGTTAAACAACTAGTCACTATTATAGCCATGGATAAAGGTGTCTGATCAAGATAGTTGGATAGATTTTTGGAATGTTATTATTCATAACAGTTGCTTAATGCTCCAATGACTACTTCTATAGATAATCCTCCTTGGACTAACCAATCACGTTGATAACTGGCCTGATTGTGATGTTACTAATAGGTATAACAATTCCTTCTAATATGAGGGTACTTGCATTGATGTGAGAGAGATTTTTTTTTTTGTTAGAACAGGAAATGAATAATGTAAATACAGAGAATTTTTAATTATTTTGGATGGTACAATCCTTAGATAGCAATATAAAGAACAATATAGTACCCAGGGGATTATGGATTATGATTGTGCCAGCTTGTAAAGCAGGCACCTCACAACTTATTCAAAGGTGGCAAAATATATAAATAATAAATCAAATAAAAATATACAATAGTGTAATATATTCTTGGCCCCAAATTTGCTCTCATTTGAGAACTCTACTCTCTAATAAGAGATTTGTTTTAATCTATTCTCCTGGAGATAAAGGATCTATAGTGTTCTGGGCAAATTATTCAATGACTTTACTATGCACTGCTGGTGAAACTGAGAACTAATTCAGCAAGAGATGCAGGGAGGCATGACACTGGGCCGGGAGCCGGGCATCAAGCTACAGGTGCTCCATTGACCTCACACCACCTCTCTCAAACGTTATCAGGGGGAAAAGCAAGACGTCAATGGAGGTCTTACCTCTTCAGCGATGAGTCACCCTTTTTTGCAGACACAGTGATTGTCAGAGATGGGTCTGGAGAACACATGGGCAACGCTATGAAGTGGCATTCGTGAGGGAATGTGACACTGGTCCAAACCCTGGAATTATGGTGGTATAATGGACAGTAGATGGACCCCTCTAGTCTTCATTTCAGGTACACCAAAGCTCTGCGTTACATTTATTTGGTCATGGAACCACTTCTTCAAAAATGTCCGAGGAGCCATGGCAACACCAGGCCACATGTTGCTCATGCCACTCTAAGCAGCCTGCATGGCCTAAACGTGCTATCATGTAGATGAGAGTAGAGGAAAATAACCCTTTGAATGGCGCTGCTGTGTTCAATAAGAAGTGATGTCCAAACCAGGAATATTTCAAAGCACTGGAGTGGTTTATTAAAGCAAAAAACAATAAAATATAGGGATGACACATTTCGCGGGAGCCACCCCCTTCCTCAGATCAGTGTAAGGGTACTGATATACAGCCTGGCTGTATCTAAGTACCCTTACACTGATTTGAGGAAGGGGGTGGCTCCCCCGAAATGCGTCATCCCTATCTTTTGTTTATTGTTTTTTGCTTAAAGGCGGTACTCCACCCCTAGACATCTTATCCCCTATTCAAAGGATAGTGGATAAGATGTCTGATTGCGGGAGTCCCGCTGCTGGGGACCCCCGGGATCTCGGCTGCAGCACCCCACTTTCATTACTGCACAGAGCTAACTCATTCCGTGCGTAATGACGGGCAATACAGGGGCCCGGAGCAACGTGACGTCACAGCCCGCCCACTCAATACAAGTCTATGGGTGGAGGTGTGGCGGCTGCCACACCCCCTCCCATAGACTTGCATTAAGGGGGCGGACTGTGACATCACGAGGGGGCAAAGCCATGACGTCACGATGCTCCGGTCCCTGTATCGCCCGACGTAGCTCTGTGCAGTAATGATAGCGGGGTGCTGCAGCCAAGATCCCGAGGGTCCCCAGCAGCGGAACCCCCGCGGTCAGACATCTTATCCCCTATCCTTTGGATAGGGGATAAGATGTCTAGGGGTGGAGTACCCCTTTAAATAAACCACTCCAATGCTTTGAAATATTCCTGGTTTGGACACAGCAGCACCATTCAAAGGGTTATTTTCCTCTATTCTCATCTACTTGCTTCAGGATTGGATCATCTCTTCTCCTGGAACCCTGGGCACAGCAGCTGTTCCTGTTTTCATTGGTTACCCACTCTGTTGGGTTATATGCAAATTTCATATTCGTTCCAGGGGAGCGGCCATTACTTAAGGGCCAGCAGAGCCCTTCCCTCTACCTTATTCCCTTTAGGATCTAAGTGATAATACACGAGGCACCCCCATCGGTCTCTTTTTTCTCTTTTTAGCTACAGGTAAACCTGCTATCTTGGCCTGCAGCATCTCTGGACCTGTCAGCAGCCAGGACCCAAGGCTAATACCTGACCTGACATTGCCGATAGGGCCAATCTCCAATGCAGTCTTTTGATAGCTTTTTATTAAAATTTTTGAGTGTAAGAAATTGGAGATGTATAGGAAAGACTTATACTTCTTTCTGTGGAATACATTCCTGGCTATGGTATAAAATACTGCATAAAAACTGCATTGACATTTTTCCCCAAAAAATTTGTGTATGAATCACTCTGAAGGGTTGAAATAAATGATGCCCTATGTGTCAAACAATGTCAGTCAGTCAACATAGAACTGGTCAGTATTCCCTCTCAGCTAAGAACTAAAACAAAGGAAAGCGCTCCATAGTGTGAAACCGTATAAATGTATAATGGGTGAACAGTAAGGGATATTGCTCACCCGCAATAGTTGCACTCAGCCATGTACAACAATGGGGAAGACATGTGGAGACGTCAAGTCTCACATCAGGCAGCCGTTCCTGGGATGAAATCAAACGATTGCAAAATTCTTCCAAGGGAAACCACAGGATAAATAAGGTGCCACGAACTTGTAAGAGGCAACAGTTTATTTTACCCACAATGCAATGCATTTTGCGGTGAAGACCGCTTCATCAGGCATATGAAGCGGTCTTCACTGCGAAACGCGTTGCATTGTGGGTAAAATAAACTGTTGCCTCTTACAAGTGGTGCCTGATTTATCCTGTGGTTTACCTTGGAGGAATTTTGCAATCTCTCAGCTAAGAGGGATACTCCCTTTACAGGTTAGGTTTTTCGCTTATCTGCCTGGTGACAGGTTTTCTATATTAAAAAATAAGCTTGAGAAAGACCCTGGAGAGGGTCAAAACTTCGCTCTCACATTTTTTGATGGAATAAATTTCACTGTTTCACCTTCATGTGCTGCTTTGAAACTTTTTGGGATAACCACTATGGGACTTTTTGGACTTTTTCCCTTGCAATAGCTTGCACCCGCCTACAGACATCATTATCCATTTTTCACAAGAGTGCTGTTGCTTTTTTTGTTGTATATATATATATATATATATATATATATATATATATATTATAACTGATAATACTGTGTTTATTGTTAGAAAACAGGACAAGCTAGAATGGCATTGTTTATGACATGCACTCATTTCTTAATAATGCTACAGGGCCATCTTCCTTCATTACTAGTAATGATGCCCAGAAGGAGTCTAAACTGATAATACTAATGATAATTACAGCTGAACTTAGTCTGTCCTAATCATTGTATCCATCAATCACAGCTGAACACTGTACTCAACTCTTTCTGCAGCTTCCATAGAAAATGAATGGTGTGACACTCAAGTTCATCCTGCTGCCCCATTCTAAAAGGATACTTGGTTCCCCGTTCTCAAGATCATGGGGGCCCCAGCAGTCGGACCCTCCCCATGATCAGCTAGTTATCCCCTATCCTGTGGATAGAAGATAACTTTGCTACATGTCATAACTTCTTTAAAGGGAACAGCTATAATGCCCCAATGGGTGTGTTCTGCTGTGCTACCAAACCAATTCTATGTATCCTCTAAGTTGTCACCCTTTATCTCGCTTTAGGATGTGGAAGCTGGACTAGACAGCAGCAGGTCACTTCCCAAGAGTGGTCCCGATGTAGTGGCTGACCAGGCAGTGGGAAACAGACAGAGGTGGGACTGGTAGGGTTTGGTTCATAGCATGGCAGATTCAGGCAGAAGAGGAAAGATGGGCAGCACATGTTTGGCATCAGGTACAGGCAGATGAGTCGTGGCAGGTGGCTCAGGTTCAGAGTCAGTGGTCCAGGTCAAGCACGGGAGGGTCAGCATAGTACACATGGCTTAGAAAGAGGCAGCATCAAGTAAAAAAAAAAAAAAAAAGAAGCCTAGCACTGTTGTTCAGGCACAGGTGAGTGGGCAAAACAACATTAAATAGGTAGCGCCAGATACAGATGCAAGAATAGGTGACAAACCTGGAAGTTCATGAACTGGTTCTTCAAGTTGCAGCAGGAGCATGCACCCTGCAGGCCAAATCCGGAACTGTAGTTATAGTGGAGGAAGCAGAAGGAAGATGGGAGTTAAAAGTGTTTAGGCTTTTGTAAGTCAAAATGAAAGACCTGATTACCAAATTCAGTCTGTTTGTACTATGCAGGTTGTACTATGCCTGGTGACAGACTTTCTATATTATCTAAGGCCCCAAAAAAATAACCAACCACTGTACTATGCAGGTTATGTAAAGTTTAAATCCAAATTTCTTTTAGTTTTGATTCTCCTTGCTATGTTTTTCAGTATTTTTCCCTATGTACTAATTAGGGAGATTGATGTATTCCTGGGGATGAGCAGAGACATTCACTTGTATGTCTTAGATAAGACAGAAGCGACATTATTTCGTTGAATATAAAATAGTCCATACACTATTATGTGACATATGTAATTGTCATGTGCACAATTGTACTGATATTACTAGTGCCATCACACTTTTATATTATTTTATATTCACACACTGCATGGGTATATGCATATAACAATAAATAGCAAGATTATTCTATTCTCAAGTGTGTTACACATTACTTGAAATCTTCAGTGCAGTCTTTTGATAGCTTTTTATTAAAGGAAATATATAGGAAAGACTAATACTTCTTTCTGCTGAATACTGTACATTTCTGGCTACGGTATAAAATACTGCAAAAAAAAAACTGCATTGACTTTTTTCCCAAAGAATGTTGTGTATGAATCACTCTGAAGGGTTGAAATAAATTATGCCCTATGTATCAAACAATGTATCTCTCTTGGTCAGTCAGCTTAGAACTGGTCAGTATTCCCTCTTAGCTAAGAGGGATACTCCATTTACAGGTTAGGTTTTTCGCTTATCTGCCTGGTGACAGATTTTCTATATTATACACTATTATGTGACATAAGAATGCCCTGGAAGGGATAGAATAGGACTGGAGGGGCACATGACAGGGGAATTATGCAGCAGGGATAGGGTTAAGTGGAGTGGAGCGGG
Source organism: Hyla sarda (assembly GCF_029499605.1). Taxonomy (NCBI): domain Eukaryota; kingdom Metazoa; phylum Chordata; class Amphibia; order Anura; family Hylidae; genus Hyla; species Hyla sarda. The sequence goes on from NC_079189.1 coordinate 308,051,306, forward strand.
AAGCTGTTAGAGGAAAGGGAGGAGTTAAGAAGGGGGATATAGGGAAGGAATAGGAAGTTAGGGTCAGTCGGGACGCAGGAAGGAAAGTGTACGGTCGACGGTGCTCCCTACCTGGAACAGTGATGGAGGAGATTCTGCGGAGGGTGAGAGAGGAGGTGCTGCTCCGTGGGCCCCAGTGGTTTGCGGAGCAGTTCCCCGCTTACGCTGCTCCAATGGTGCTGCCGGTGGCGGAGCCCGCGCTCTCGTCCGCCTGCGCGCTTGTCCCCTGACGCCTCTCCTTCTGCGCGGCGACGGCGGGTGAGCCCTTCGGCCGCTGCCGCTGGCGGGAGGGCCGGGGAGGCCAGTGGTGTGCGGCCTGAGGGTGCGCCTGCCGCGCTTGCCGGTGCGGCAGGGCGGAATGCGGGGCGTGCTGGCGGTGCGCCCCGGGCTCGTCGGAGGGAGCGTGGATTGGCGGCCTGCTCCCCGGAGGTTCCGGTGGTGAGGGAGCAGGCCAGAGGACGGAGGACGGCGCGTGCCCTGACTGACCCTGCCCCTCGGCTGGCCTGGTGGTGACACAGGCCGAAGTTCATCGTGCGGCTGCGGCCCCTTCCTTGGGAGGAGGTCGGTGGGCTCCAGGAGTGCGTCCGGCTGCTGCTGCGGGGGGGGGGGGGGGGCTGCAGTGTGTGGAGGTGAGGAGATCAGCCCCGCCCCTAGTGATGTCAGCGACGACGACCTGCTGCTGGCAGAGGTGCCGGTTCTTCCCCTGGATCCGCTGGCCAATCCCCTGCTCCCCTTCGGGGTTGTAGCGGGCGCGGGTGGTAGCGGGGTCGGGAGGCCCGCGGGTGCTGAAGTTGCTGCTGGTGGAGATTCGTCCGTAGTGTTGAGCAGCATAGGCCATATTCGAATTCGCGAATATTCGCGAATATATGGACGAATATCCGCCATATTCGCGAATATTCGCATATTCGTAATAGTCTCGTTTTATTTTCGCATATGCGAATATTCGCGCATGTGAAAATTAACATATGCGAAAAATTGTATATACAAAAATTAACATATGCGTAAATTTGCATATACGGAAATTAGCATATTCAAATATTCGCATATGCGAAAAGTCGCACACCAGTCTCACACAGTAGTATTAGAGCCTTCTTACACCACATAAGCTGGAAGCAGAGAGGGATGATCACTGTGATGTGTACTGTGAAAAAAAACAAAAAAAAACCGAATATTCGTAATTACGAATATATAGCGCTATATTCGCGAATATTCGCGAATTCGCGAATATGCGATATTCGCGAATAAAATTCGAATTGCGAATATTCGCGAGCAACACTATTCGTCCGGTGATGCTGCTATCCACGCGGGCAGGGTTCCCCTGGCTCCTCCTCCTGTTGTCGCCGTGAGTCAAGTCCAGGAGATCCGGAGTCGTCCTGCAGCTGGAGCTACGGCCGCTGGTTCAGTGCCGGTGAGTACACCAATGTCTCCAGTTCGGCAGGTTTGGGGGTGGGGGCGGGTGGGTTGGGGGGATTGCAGTTTTTGTTGATGGGTTGCATGTTTTGTTGCGGGGTAGCGGGTTGTACGTGGGTGGGTCGCCGTTACCTGTGTGGGGCGCAGCTGAGGGATCTGGGGGGCAGGTGGCTCCGGGGGTGGCGCTGGGGGTGGCGCGGGGGTTCAGCAGGTGGGGACTCCCCCGATGGTAGCGGCTTCGGGGTCCGGTGGGGGGGTTCGTTTGGCGGATGCGGCTAGGGGGGAGGTTTATGTGTGCTTTGAGGGCCCCTTAGGCGCACACCTCAGGGCTGAAGTGAGGGAAAAAATTTGGAAGCGGGAGTACGTGGATATTTTTTCGCTACTCCCGCTCGAAAAATTTAACCTGGATAGAGTGCGTCCGGATGAGTCGAAACGGTTGGAGAAGGTGGAGGAGGAGGAGCGTCGGCGGTATCGGCTGATACCGCGGACGTTCTCAAATTGGCTTCAGGCCTTCGCAATTTTGGCCTGTGTGGTGGGGGAAAAGTCGCCGGAGCATTGCTCCGGTCTCTTTTGTTTTATGGATGCGGTGGGGGAGACGTACAGGGTGTACGGGGGTTCGGCGTGGCTTCGGTACGACGAACAATTTCGTCAGCGTATGGCGGTGCGTTCTGACCTGCGGTGGGACCATAAAGATATTAGGCTGTGGATGTGGCTTGCAGTCCTTTCGGGACGGCGCAGGGGGGGCTGGTTCAGGGTCTGGGCGGTCGGCGGGGGCCGGTAAAGGAGTGTGTTGGCAATTCAATGAAGGGAATTGCAAGTTCGGCGCTGAGTGCCGATTTAAACACGAATGTTCGGGCTGCGGCGTGGTAGGACACGGGCTGTCGCGCTGTTTCCGGCGGGGAAAAGGGAAACTGGGAGAGGTTGACGCGAAGAGGGGCGACCCCGGTGCAGGTGGGAAGGATGGCACCTTTTCTTCCCAGGTACCCAAATAGGGTTGCGGCAGAATTTTTGCGGTCTGGGTTTACGGAGGGTTTTCGTATCCCCTTCGAGGGGATGGGGTCAGGTAATGGGGCAGTTCGGAATCTGGTTTCGGCGTTGGCCCGCGCGGATTTAGTTGAGGAAAAGTTGTTGAAGGAGGTGTCGTTGGGTCGGATGGCTGGACCGTTTGAGTCGCCTCCGTTAATGGGCTTGCGGGTCTCCCCATTGGGTTTGGTCCCTAAGAAAGAACCCAACAAGTTTTGCCTTATTCATCACCTCTCCCATCCGGTTGGGGGGTCGGTGAATGATGGCATTGACCCGGAGCTTTGTGCTGTGTCTTACACCTCGTTTGATGCGGCGCTGGTGTGGGTCCGGAAGTACGGCAGGGGGGCGTTGTTGGCTAAGACGGATAATGAGGCGGCGTTTCGTCTTTTGCCGGTACACCCGGACAGCTTTGCGTTGTTGGGGTGATGTTTGGGGGTCGGTTTTTTGTGGATTTGTGTTTACCTATGGGCTGCTCTGTTTCCTGTGCGTTTTTCGAGCAGTTTAGTTCCTTTTTGGAGTGGGTGGTGCGGAGTGAGTCGGGTTTGGAGTCGGTTCTACATTACCTGGACGACTTCCTTTTTTTGGGCCCGGCTGGGTCCAGGGTATGTGCGATTTTGCTGCAGGAAATGGAGCGGGTGTCGGGTTGGTTTGGCATCCCATTGGCGCCTGAAAAGACGGAAGGCCCGTCTACGTCGGTAACATTTTTGGGCATAGTGATCGACACTGTGGCCATGGAGTGTCAGCTGCCCGAGGAAAAGCTGGGAGAACTGAGGGAGGCGGTGGGGAGGGCATGTCAGGTTCGCAAGTTGCAACTGCGGGAGGTCCAATCTTTGTTGGGCCGTCTCAATTTTGCGTGCCGGATCATGCCTATGGGGCGTGTTTTTTGCAGGCGTCTCGCTGCGGCTACGGCGGGTGTCTCGCGGCCTAACCACTATGTGCGGCTGTCGGCTGGGTTGCGGGCAGACCTGGGGGTGTGGCAGGATTTTTTGAGTCGGTATAATGGCCGTTCGGTGGTGATAGGGAAGCCGGTGTCGAGTGTGTATTTGGACTTGTATACCGATGCGGCAGGGGGCTGCGGGTTTGGGGCTTTTCTTCAGGGTCAGTGGTGCGTGGGGCAATGGCCGGGTGAGTGGCAGGAGGCGGGGTTGACGAAAAATCTTGCATTCCTGGAGCTGTTCCCGATTGTGGTGGCGGTGTTTGTGTGGGGTGAGATGTTTTGCAATCGGAAGGTGTGTTTCCATTGTGATAACATGGGGGTGGTCTTGGCCATTAACAACCAGACGGCGAGTTCTCCGCCCGTGGTTACGTTGCTGCGGCATTTGGTGTTAAGGGTGTTGGAACTTAATTCACAGGTGGTGGCGTTGCATGTACCGGGGGTGGATAATGGGGTGGCTGACGCTCTCTCTCGTCTACAGTGGGACCGTTTCCGGGAATTGGCGCTTTGGTCGGCCGCTCAGTGTGCCAGGCCACTTGGTCGTCTTATCGGCGCTGGTGGTCAGACTGGGAGAAGCTGGTGGGGCAGTTGTCAATCGCGGGCGCCCCCGCAGAATGGGAGGCGGCCTTGTTGTTTTATGTTGGTAGGGCGTTTTGCGAAGGGGTGTCTCCGGCGGGAATTGGTAGACGAATGTCGGCCTTTGCATTTTGGTTTAAAGTTCGGGGTTTGCCGGATGTTTCTAAGTCGTTTTTGGTGCGACAGGCGTTGAGAGGGTTTCGCAAAGGGGCGGTGTCCAGGGATGTGAGGCGCCCAGTGACTTTTCCGCTTTTGTGTCAGTTGGGGGTGGCGTTGGGGGAGATATGTTTTTCGGATTATGAGTGTCGCTTGTTTCGGCTGGCGTTTGCGTTGGCGTTTTTTGGGGCGTTTCGTATTTCGGAACTGGTGGCGCCTAGTAAGCGGCGTGTTGGGGGTTTACTTTTTTCCGATGTTAGTCTGGCTGATGGGGTGTTGCGATGTTTTTTGCGCCGTTCTAAAACGGATCAGGTGGGTCGTGGGGCAACTGTGTGTTTGGCGGCTTTGCGGGGCTCGGATATGTGTCTGGTTTTTTGTTATGCCGTATTTTTGGAAGTTCGGACAGGGGTTGTGGGTCCTCTATTGGTGCATGCGGACGGGGGGTTCTTGTCGCGTTTTCAATTTGTTGGGGTTTTTCGGAAATGTTTGGAGATGGTGGGTTGCAGTGCGAGGGAGTATAGCTCTCATTCATTCTGCATCGGGGCGGCCACCGAGGCGTCTCGGTGGGGCTTGGGGCCTGACGTCATTCGGCGAATCGGGAGGTGGGAGTCGGAGAGGTTTCAACTGTATGTTCGTCCTCATTTGGTGTGAGTGCTGTGTGTTTTGGGAGTGCGGTTGGTAGTTTGTTCTTGTTGCTTTTGTCTTTCAGGTGCCGGCCCGGGACTGATTTGGATTGTCGGCCACTCATATGTGGTGAGGGGTGCGGTGAGGGCCGGTGTTTGCCCGGCGGGCCGCCAGTTGGGCTTGGAGAGTTCGGCAGGACAGGTGCATTGGTTTGGAAAGGGGGGAATGAGATGGGCGGAGCTGTTGGCCAGGGTTCAGTTCTTTGTCCATTTAGATAGGGCCCCCGATGTCCTGGTTATACACCTGGGAGGGAATGATTTGGGTGTGCGGAGATCGCGCGATCTGATCAGGGACATCAAGATGGACTTGTTCAGGTTGTGGTCGTCCTTTCCTGGCCTGATTATTGTGTGGTCCGAGATGGTGGCTAGGCGCAAGTGGAGGCAGGCTCGTTCGGTGGTGGCCTTAAACAGGGCTCGGATTAAGGTTAATAAAGTTGTTAGCAAATTCGTGGCCCGGAATGGGGGACTGGTGGTGCGACATCGGGAATTGGAGGGGGGCCCTTTGGAGTTCATGGCTGAGGATGGGGTCCACCTCAATGTTTTGGGAATGGATCTATGGATTTTGGAGATTCGAGAGGTATTGGAAAGAGCCCTTAGTTTGTGGAGGAACGGTGACTAGTGAGGTGTCACTTGTCGCCGTTGTGGCGGTGGCAGGAGAGAGACCTGGAGGTACATGTGGATGGCATGGAGGTGATGGGATACAGTGTGGAGGTGGGCTGGGAGCGGTTCCCAGCCCGATGGAGAAATTCTTCAAGGGGACATGGGTCCCAGGATGGTCGGGGGGGCCTCACAAAACGGTGCTCCTGTGCAGGTGCTCACGGCTAGGAGTAAGGGAGGCCCCATTCTAGTTTGGGCTCGGTAACAGTGCCTTCAGGTCCTCCTCCTCATGTATTAGGGACATGTTAACTTATGTTAAATTATGTTTAAGGATGTTTATACAATGTTTATGTATGATGTTCATACTATAGTTGCATTACAACGTTTTAATTGTGTTATTTAATAAAGGGGCTGCTGTGGCCTTGTTACCACCAACATTGTGTCTGTCGTGTTTAAGATAAGGGGTTGTTATGGGAACAATGGGGTTGGTGGGAGGTAGGTTACAGCAGCTATAATATCCCCTAGTCATGTAATTGTCATGTGCACGATTGTACTGATATTGTTAGTGCCATCACACTTTTATATTATTTTATATTCACACACTACATGGGTACATGCATATAACAATATATAGCAGGATTTTTCTATTCTCAAGTGTGTTACACATTTCTTGAAATCTGTTGGATCCTCCAAAGGGGGGGAACACAGGTCTATGGGGCGCACACCGTAGGTGAACCAGACAAAACTGCGAACACCGATAAAATAAGAAAGCGGTTTATCAATAGACTACGCGATTTGGGAGCTTGTGCTCCATTTGTCAAGTGGAGTGGAACATACCTTTAATAGTGATTTAGGATTCCACAATTGGTAGTGAACTGATGTAATAATATACCTTTTTTAATGCTAACCCTTGATGATTCATGTTTAATTCCCTAGTCAATAGCGCTGTGTTATGAGTCAATAAATGGTCATTAAACCAAACAGAAGTTAATATGGTCAAGATTTCACCCCTTATGTCAATTAGTATACATTACATTTTATGAGATGTGTATTACGGATAAGGATGTAGGTAAAGCTATAAGGGACAATTCTACAACCCTACAGACAACTATACATTACTACAGCTACATAGCACAAAAGTTTCGGACCCCCAAAAAGCAAGGGTACAGGGGGTTCAACTCCTGTACTGGTGCCTGTGTAATAGCATGTGGCTGCAACATCTGCATAGGGAAGTGCAGAGCAAATGCCACATATATGATGTGGGGTTGGCAGGCCCATGGTACTGAGTCACCAGAGTCCACCACATTGGTTTACAATGTAGTGGCCCAGTACAGGAGCTGCCCCCCTGTACCCTTGCTGCCCTGTCAGGTAGCCTCCCTACAGTGTCCCCAGGCAACCCCGGCATCTGTTCCCCTTGCATATTCATTTGTATGTGTGTTATCTCCTTTTATATACCTGTAATGTGTTATAGCTTTAAGAATAGTTGACATGTGATTAACCTGATGTCATGTAATTGTAACCCAGTGAGGTGTCAGTGACCATGTGATCTAAGGTGACCTATGGGACCCCTCAGAGTCTCCCCCATATAAGCCCTGAGTGGAGCTAGCTCACTCTCTTGGAGTCTTTGTTGAACTACAGTGAGGTCAAGTCCTAGGTGTGTGTCTGGAGTCCAGAGGAGGCCTAAAGTCAGTCATGCAGCCACGGATTCTCAAGTCCATTGCCCCACATGTCAAGTCACAGCCTGGTAAGCTACAGAAGGGGTGAAGTCAGTCAGTCTGTCATAGTCAAGTCAGTCCAAGTCATCCTGTCTTAAGTCAGCGTGGCTCTGCAGAAAATTGTCCCAGTCCACCATAAGTCCAAGCAAGCCCTGAGGTCTCTGAAGTCACTAGTCGCCTCCTTGGGCCTAGCCAAGCTGTATAGACTGTCACACCTGTCTGACTCAGTAAAGCTGCCGTTGTTCCGTAACTTGGCATTGGAGTCATTATTTGCCCCCGTGCCTAGCCCAGGATCCAGCAGTATTTCTTCGGGTGGTGTAGAGGATAAACAACGCCCTGGCATCACAAACACAAGGGGTTAATGCCATCTGCACCTAGGGTAATTCTATCTGCCCTCATCATACCCTCACCACAACTTTTGGCATCCTACGAACAGGATACGGGTGTGCGCCTTATGCCTAAAGTACCCCCCCAATGTGAACTGTGTCCAGTATTATCAAAAAATTGCATGCCGATGTGAATGAAATTTGCACCAGAAAGTGTACGGGACTTTGTCAGTGAAAAGTGTTTAACCCGAGGCGCTTGTGAACTAGAGGGGGAGGTGAAGAAAAGACTGTTATCTGCCATTGTGAATCATTCAAGTACTGTGCTGACCATGTACAAAGTCAGGTCTGAAGCTGTGCTATGTTATAAAGTGTTGCCTGTACCTGCAAGGGTTAAAGATGTGCCAGAGAAGCGCCCCTAGGTATGGAAACCATGTTTCTGTAGCGATGCCGAAGTGGAACTGTAAAGATCTGCCCCTTTTTGCCGGGGGAGCGGAAGACAGCGTTCCCTCCGCTTGGCTTGCTGGCCAGTCTCCATCGTCCTCGGGCAGCAAGACTTGGAAGCAGGCCTCTTTGGCCTCGATGGAGAAACACTGTAGACGATCTGCCAGCTCCTGAAACATTTGCGCCGTGGCAACTTTCTGGGCCTTCAGCGCCATCTTGGAACTCTCCGACCTCGTGCTTGCCTGTTCTGCCATGTTGCTACACTTATAGACTTCTGGCAAACCGAGAGGATCCAGCAGGGCTGCTGCTTATATGCAGGGCTTAGGGAAAATGGCCGCGGGCCGGAAGTGCGTAAGCTGTACAGCTTGAATCTTGTAAAATTTTCTCTTCTTAAGTCGAAAAGACTAACTGTGTTCTATGCGGAAGCTTTTTTGTTGTTTCAGGTTATGCAATGTTCAAGAAAAAGTGCCTGGTGGACTTACCAAGAACTTTTGTAACCAATTGCGTAAGTGTATGTGCCAGGCTTTTAGCCATGATTCTTTACTGAGAACTCTAAATGTACCAGAACTGTGGAGCGGTACTCCAAAAATAGATATATTCAGAGTAATATAATCCCGTTTATATTTTTGCACAGGTGATGCAAATGTTGTTTTACTATATTGTTTAACCCCTTAAGAACGCAGGACGTACTCAAACGGCCCCTTTTCCGAGTCCTAAAGGACTCAGGACGTTGAGTACGTCCTGTCCATTCCCGGCCCCCCGCCGCTAGCTGGAGGGGAGCTGGTGCCCGATGCCTGCTGAAATCGTTCAGCAGGCATCGCGGCATATCGCCCAGGGGGATCATGATGACCCCCCATGTCGGCGATGGCCGCAGATCGCTGGACAATTCAGTCCAGCGATCTGCGACAGATTCCAGGTCAATCGGGTCTCCAGTGACCCGGTGACCCGGAATTACAGGCTGTTCGGGGCCATCTCTGACGGCCCCGAACAACCACAGCCTGCAGGGGTGAGGTGGCACTGGTGCCACCTCACGATCGCCCTGATTTGTCGTCCAATCAGGGCGCCTGCTGCGGGTGTCACTCCAGCAACCCGCTCCGTCCCTCTTCCGGAGGACGTGACCGGGTGCGGGACGTGCACCCCGGGAGCTGGGGACCCCGATCCCCGGCGTGAATGTTGGGATCGGGGCCCCAGGAGCAGCGGCGGCGGCGACGACGAGGGACTGACCTAATGCGGCGTGGATCGTTGGAGGTGAGTGACAGCCTCCTGCTGTTGCTTAGCAACAGCTCCCTGCATGCAAAAAGGGAATGCTGGGAGCTGTAGTTATGCAACAGCAGGAGGCAGACCACCACAACTCCCAGCATGCCCTTATGGGCATGCTGGGACTTATAGTTTTGCAACAGCTGGAGGCACATTTTTTCTATGGAAAATTGTACTTTCAGCTGTTGTGTAACTACAACTCCCAGCTTGCACAAACAGCTAAAGTGGATGCTGGGAGTTGTAGTGGTGCATCTGCTGGTTTCATAACTACAACTCCCAGCATGCCCGTTGGCTGTCGGTGAATGCTGAAAGTTGTAGTTTTGCAACAGCTGAAGGCACACTGAGTTAAGTAGCAAACCAGTGTGTCTCCAGCTGTTGCATAACTACAATCCCTAGCATCCCCAGCCAAAGTAGTATGCCTCCAGCTGTTGCATAACTACAAGACCCAGCATGCCCTTCCGCTGTCCGTACATGCTGGGGGTTGTAGATTTTGCAACAGCTGAAGGCACACTGGTTGCAAAACACTGAGTTTGTTACCAAACTCAGTGTTTCCCAACCAGTGTGCCTCCAGCTGTTGCAAAACTACAACTCCCAGCATGCACTGATAGACCGTACATGCTGGGAGTTGTAGTTTTGCAACAGCTGGATGTTCCCCCCTCCCCAATGTGAAAGTACAGGGAACACTCACATGGGCGGAGGTTTACAGTAAGTATATGGCTGCAAGTTTGAGCTGCGGCAAATTTTCCGCCGCAGCTCAAACTGCCAGCGAGAAACTACTGTGAACCCCCTTCCGTGCGACTGTACCCTAAAAACACTACAATACACTAACAAAAAATAAAAAAAGTAAAAAAAACACTACATATACACATACCCCTACACAGCCCCCCTCCCCAATAAAAATGAAAAACGTCTGGTACGCCACTGTTTCCAAAACAGAGCCTCCAGCTGTTGCAAAACAACTACTCCCAGTATTACCAGACAGCCACTGACTGTCCAGGCATGCTGGGAGTTTTACAACAGCTGGAGGCCCCCTGTTTGGGAATCACTGGCGTAGAATACCCCTATGCAAATCCCCAATTCAGGCCTCAAATGCGCATGGCGCTTTCACTTTGGAGCCCTGTCGTATTTCAAGGCAACAGTTTAGGGTCACATATGGGGTATCGCCGTACTCAAGAGAAATTGTGTTACAAATGTTGGGGGGTATTTTCTGCTTTTACCATTTTTAAAAATGTAAAATTTTTGCAAAAAGAAGCATTTTAGGTAAATTTATTTTTTATTTTTTACATATGCAAAAGTCGTGAAACACCTGTGGGGTATTAAGGTTCACTTAACCCCTTGTTACGTTCCCCGAGGGGTCTAGTTTCCAAAATGGTATGCCATGTGTTTTTTTTTTTTTTTTTGCTGTTCTGGCACCATAGGGGCTTCCTAAATGAAGCATGCCCCCAGAGCAAAACTTGCTTCCAAAAAGCCAAATGTGACTCCTTCTCTTCTGAGACCTGTAGTGCGCCAGCAGAGCACTTTTCACCCCCATATGGGGTGTTTTCTGAATCGGAAGAAATTGGGCTTCAAATTTTGAGGGGTATTTTTTGCTTTAACCCTTTGTAAAAATGTAAATTTTTTGGGAAAGCAAGCATTTTACGTAAAAAAATTTTTTTTACATATGTTACGTTCCCCAAAGGGTCTAGTTTCCAAAATGGTATGCCATGTGTTTTTTTTTGCTGTCCTGGCACCATAGGGGCTTCCTAAATGCGGCATGCCCCCAGAGCAAAATTTCCTTCAAAAAAGCCAAATGTGACTCCTTCTCTTCTGAGACATGTAGTGCGCCAGCAGAGCACTTGTCACCCCCATATGGGGGGGGGGGGGTGAATCGGGAGAAATTGGGAATTTTTTTTTTACATATGCAAAAGTCGTGAATCACCTGTGGGGTATTTAGGTTTACTTTACCCCTTGTTATGTTCCCCGAGGGGTCTAGTTTCCAAAATGGTATGCCATGTGTTTTTTTTGCTGTTCTGGCACCATAGGTGGCTTCCTAAAGGTGACATGCCCCCCAAAAACCATTTGTCGCTCCTTCCCTTCTGAGCCCTCTACTGCACCCGCCGAACAATTAACATAGACATATGAGGTATGTCCTTACTCGAGAAAAATTGGGTTTCAAATAAAAGTAAAAATTTTCTCCTTTTTACCCCTTGCAAAAATTCAAAAATTGGGTCTACAAGAACATGCGAGTGTAAAAAATGAATATTGTGAATTTTCTCCTTCACTTTGCTGCTATTCCTGTGAAACACCCAAAGGGTTAAAACGCTCACTGAATGTCATTTTGAATACTTTAGGGGGTGAAGTTTTTATAATGGGGTAATTTGTGGGGTATTTCTAATATGAAGACCCTTCAAATCCACTTCAAACCTGAACTGGTCCCTGAAAAAAAGCGAGTTTCAAAATTTTGTGAAAAATTGGAAAATTGCTGCTGAACTTTGAATCCCTCTGGTGTCTTCCAAAAGTAAAAACACGTCAATTTTATGATGCAAACATAAAGTAGACATATTGTATATGTGAATAAAAAAAATATTTGGAATATCCATTTTCCTTACAAGCAGAGAGCTTCAAAGTTAGAAAAATGCTAAATTTTCAAATCTTTCATAACATTTTGGGATTTTTCACCAAGAAAGGATGCAAGTTACCACAAAATGTTACCACTATGTTAAAGTAGAATATGTCACGAAAAAACAATCTCGGAATCAGAATGATAACTAAAAAGCATTCCAGAGTTATTAATATTTAAAGTGACAGTGGTCAGAATTGCAAAAAATGGCCGAGTCCTTAAGGTGAAAAAGGGCTCAGTCCTTAAGGGGTTAAGGCACATTGTAATAAATTTAACACTACATAAGAAGTCAACTACCAAACATCAATGTATGCAATAAAATATAAAAGTTTTATTTGTTACCATTAACCCCTTAAGGACCAAGGACATACCGGTACATCCTTGGTCCTGCTTCCGTGATATAACGCGGGGTTACACGGTAACCCCGCATCATATCAAGGCGGGCCCGGCGTCATAGTGAAGCCGGGACCTGCCGCTAACAGTGCGCAGCGCTGATCGCGGTGCCACGCGCTATTAACCCTTTAGCCGCGCGCTCAGAGCTGAGCCACGCGGCTAAAAGTTAAAGTAAAAACTGCCGGTTAGCTCAGTGGGCTGTTCGGGATAGTCGCGGCGAAATCGCGGCATCCCGAGCAGCTTACAGGTCAGCGGGACAGCTTACAGGACCTGCCTCCTCGCTGTCCGATCGCCAAATGACTGCTCAGTGCCTGAGATCCAGGCATGAGCAGTCAAGCGGCAGAATCATCGATCACTGGTTTCCTATGAGAAACCAGTGATCAATGATAAAGATCAGTGTGTGCAGTGTTATAGGTCCCTATGGGAGCTATAACACTGCAAAAAAAAAGTGGAAAAAAAAAGTGAATAAAGATCATTTAACCCCTCCCCTATTAAAAGTTTGAATCACCCCCCTTTTCCCATAAAAAAAAAAACACAGTGTAAAGAAAAATAAACATATATGGTATCACCGCGTGCGAAAATGTCCGAATTATAAAAATATATTGTTAATTAAACCGCTCGGTCAATGGCGTACGCGCAAAAAAATTCCATAAATAAGTCCTATCAATGCAAAAATGGTACCGTTAAAAACTTCAGATCACGGCACAAAAAATGAGCCCTCATACTGCCCCATACACGGAAAAATAAAAAAGTTATAGGGGTCAGAAGATGACAATTTTAACCCCTTCCCGACCTATGACATACCTGTACGTCATGAGTGGGAAGGTGTTCCCGACCCATGACATACAGGTACGTCATGAACATTTTTGCCGCTACTCGCGGCATCCCGCAGCGCCCGGTAAGATGGTGGCTATCACTGATAGCCAGCCATCTTACCATGCGACCATGGGGGGTTTCATCCCCCACCCCCACCCCCCCCCACAGCGATCTCTGCTATCAGCTAGTCAAATCTGACTAGCTGATAGCAGCGTTTCGCTATCAGAATACTTAGCAGCGCGGTGTGTGAGTCCCGATCACGGGGATTGGGACACACACTGCTCTGCTAAGTGTCCCTGACCCGTCCCCCGGCGTCACTTACCCGTCCGAGCGGTGTCCCGAGCGGTACCGGCGCGAGCGGAATCCTCCAGGCGGTCCCGGCGGCGCTGCGTTGCGGTGAGTTTCCGGCAGCAGTGCGTCATCTTCATTGGCAGCAGTGAGATCGCCGTAAAGCGATCTCACTGCTGCCTCTTGGACTTTCAAAACTGCAACTCCCAGCATGCCCAGACAGCCCAGACAGCATGCTCAGTCTGTCCAGGCATGCTGGGAGTTGTAGTTCTCTAACATCTGGAAGAGCACAGATTGGAGACCATTATACAGTGGTCTCCAAACTGTGGACCTCCAGATGTTGCAAAACTACAACTCCCAGCATGCCCAGACTGCCCACGCATGCTGGAAGTTGTAGTTCGGCAACATCTGATCCTTCAGATATTGCCGAACTATAACTTCCAGCATGCCTGGGCAGTCTGGGCATGCTGGGAGTTGTAGTTTTGCAACAACTGGAGGCACACTAGTTGGGAAACATTGTCCGTTTCCTACCTCAGTGCCTCCAGCTGTTGCAATTGTTGCAAAACTATAACTCCCAGCATGCACTGACAGACCATGCATGCTGGGAGTTGTAGTTTTGCAACAGCTGGAGGCACACTGGTTTGGAAACACTAAGTTTAGTTGCAAAACACTTGAAAGTTTATTACTTAACTTAGTGTTTCCAAACCAGTGTGCCTCCAGCTGTTGCAAAACTACAACTCCCAGCATGAACGGACAGCCAAAGGGCATGCTCGGAGTTTGCAACAGCTGGATGTTTGCCCCCTCCCCCCAATGTGAATGTACAGGGTACACTCACATGGGCGGAGGTTTACAGTGAGTGCTGCAAGTTTGAGATGGCGCAAATTTTGCGCTGCAGCTCAAACTTCCAGCGGCAAACTTGCTGTGAACCTCTGCCCATGTGACTGTACCCTAAAAACACTACACTACACTACACTAACACTAACCTAAAATAAAAAGTAAAAAACACTACATATACACATACCCCTACACAGCCCCCCTCCCCCCAAAAAATGAAAAACGTCTGGTACGTTACTGTTTCCAAAACGGAGCCTTCAGCTGTTGCAAAATAACAACTTCCAGTATTGCCGGACAGCCGTTGACTGTCCAGGCATGCTGGGAGTTTTGCAACAGCTGGAGGCACCCTGTTTGGGAATCATTGGCATAGAGTACCTCTATGTCCACCCCTATGCAAATCCCTAATTCAGGCCTCAAATGCGCATGGCGCTCTCTCACTTTGGAGCCCTGTCGTATTTCAGGGCAATAGTTTTGGGACACATATGGGGTATCGCCGTACTCGGGAGAAATTGCCTTACAAATTTTGGGGGGCTTTTTCTTCTTTAACCCCTTATGAAAAGGTGAAGTTGGGGTCTACACCAGCATGTTAGTGTAAAAAAATACATTTTTTACACTGACATGCTGGTGTTGCCCTATACTTTTCATTTTCACAAGAGGTAAAAGGGAAAAAAGACCCACTAAATTTGTAATGCAATTTCTCCCGACTACGGAGATACCCCATATGTGGGCGCAAAGTGCTCTGGGGGCGCACAACAAGGCTCAGAAGGGAGAGTGCACCATGTACATTTGAGGCGATTTGCACAGGGGTGGCTGATTGTTACAGCGGTTTTGACAAACGCAAAACAATAAATATCCATATGCGACCCCATATTAAATTCCATGAGGGGTGTAGTTTCCAAAATGGGGTCACATGTGGGGGGGGGGTCCACTGTTCTGGCACCATAGGCAGTGGCGTTGCGACCCGGGTGCGGGGGGTGCGGCCCGCACCGGGTGACACCAACCTAATGGGGTGACACCAAGACGCTCCGCAGCACCCCCCCCCTCATCTGTGCCCGACCGGCCTCCCATCCGTCAGCACCCCCCCCCCCCCCTGCGCTGTGTGTGCGGTGCGCCCGTCCGTCAGCAAACCCCCTCTTTCACCTTCACTGTGCGCCCGACCGTCATCACAACCCCCCTCACCTTCACCAGCACTGTGCCCGTCCTCCGCTCCCACGTCTGCGCCGGCCTGACGTCACACCGCATGGCCGCGCAGGAGGACGTGAGTTACGTCACTCGCACGGCGCACGGTGAGAAGGAGCGCTGCGCTGGATGGGTGAGTGTGTATGTCTGTCTCTCTGTCTCTATCTATGCTTGTGTGTGACTGTGTGTATGTGACTGTGTGTGTTTGTGTGACTCTCTGAGTGTGTGTGTGACTCTGTGTGTGTGTGTTTGTGCGACTCTGTGTGTTTGTGTGACTCTGTGTGTGTGTTTGTGTGACTCTGTGTGTGTCTGTCTGTCTGTGAGTGTGTGTCTCTCTGACCGTGTGTGTGTGTGTGTGTGTGTGTGTTTGTCTCTCTGTGTTGTATGTGTTTTTTTTTGTGTGTGTGTGTGGGGGGGGGGGGGGGGGGAGGGGGTATAACCAGCGATCTATTGTGGGGAAACTTTGACCCATTGTGGGGAACCTGCGGCCTAATGTGGGGAAACTACTACCAAATGTGGGGAGTCTATGCTACCTAATGTGGGGAGTCTATGCTACCTAATGTGGGGAATCTGTGCTACCAAATGTGGGGAGTCTATGCTACCTTATGTGGGGAATCTGTGCTACCTAATGTGGGGAAATTGCTACCTAATGTGGGGTAACTGGTACCTACCTAATGTGGGGGAACTGGTACCAAATGTGGGGAATCTATGCTGCCTAATGTGGGGAATAGATGCTACCTAATGTGGGGAAACTGCGACCTACCTAATGTGGGGGCACTGCTGCCTACCTAATGCTCCCCCCCTGGCAGTAGCACCCTCATCATCCACCAGCAACACCCCCCCCCAGCAGCACCTCCATCAAAATATCCTGAAGGTGGATGATGGAGGTGCTCCTGCCAGGAGGATGATCCTGCCGATGGATGATGGGGGTGATACTGCCAGGGGGGATGGCCAGTAGCACCCTCATCATCCTCCAGCAACACCTCCCCAGTAGTAGCACCCCCATCATTCACTAGCAACACCACCAATACCCCCCTCCCGTGGTAATAGCATCAGCTAACGGATATTGAGGGGTGTTACTTTGTTTGTGGTATTATATTCAGACGGTGCACTGTATGGCAACGTTATATTAAGAGGGCGCAGTGGGTGGTAGTATTATATTCAGAGGGTGCACTGTATGGCAACGTTATATTCAGAGGGCGCAGTTTGTGGTAGTATTATATTCAGAGGGCGCAGTTTGTGGTAGTATTATTAGAGATGAGCGAACTTACAGTAAATTCGATTCGTCACGAACTTCTCGGCTCGGCAGTTGATGACTTATCCTGCGTAAATTAGTTCAGCCTTCAGGTGCTCCGGTGGGCTGAAAAAGGTGGATACATTCCTAGGAAAGAGTCTCCTAGGTCTGTATCCACCTTTTCCAGCCCACGGGAGCACCTGAAAGCTGAACTAATTTATGCAGGAAAAGTCATCAACTGCCGAGCAGAGAAGTTTGTGACGAGTTGAATTTACTGTAGTTTGCTCATCTCTAAGTATTATATTCAGAGGGTGCAGTGGGTGGTAGTATTATATTCAGAGGGTACAGTATGTGGGAGATTTATATTCAGGGGTACAGTATGTGGCAGATTTATATTCAGGGGTACAGTATGTGGCAGATTTATATACAGAGGGTACAGTATGTGGCAGATTTATTTTCAGAGGGCGCAGTTTGTGGTAGTATTATATTCAGAGGGCGCAGTTTGTGGTAGTATTATATTCAGAGGGTATAGTGTGTGGCGGTATTATATTCAGGGGTACAGTATGTGGCAAATTTATATTCAGAGGGTACAGTATGTGTTGGTATTATATTCAGAATGAACAGATGTGTGGTAGTATTATATTTAGTGGGTATGGTGTATGGAAGGTTTATAATCAAAGAGTATAGTGTATAGTAGTATTATATTTAGAGGATACAGTGTCTGGCAGGTTTATAATAATAATTGTTTTCATATAGAGGATGAGAATGCGCTGACATAGTGAGGAGACGTCTGGGCGTCACATTCTACAGACAGAAGTTTTAGCTGGAACAAGTCTTGGCGGTATGTACCATCTGAATTAGATAAGGGAAGACTATAGAGAAGACGTCACCTGTAGTCACTGATATCATTGTACATTCTCCTCTCTGTGTCCTGTAGTCACTTGTCCGTTCTACAGTTAGGTCAGTGAAACTACAACTCCCAGCATAACCTCACCACTGCATAAAGGGGTACTCTACTGGAAAAAAAAAATTTTAATCAGCTGGTGCTACAAAGTTAAACAGATTTGTAAATTACTTCTATTTAAAAATCTTAATCCTTCCAGTACTTATTAGCTGCTGTATAAGCGATTCACAGGAAGTTATTTTCTTTTTTAATTTATTTTCTGTCTGACCACAGTGCTCTGTGCTGACACCTCTGTCCATGTCAAGAACTGTCCATAGTAGGAGCAAATCCCCATAGCAAACCTCTCCTGCTCTGGACAGTTCCTGACATGGACAGAGGTGTCAGCAAATAGCACCGTGGTCAGACTGGAAGAAACTACACAACTTCTTGTGGAGCATACACCAGCTTATAAGTACTGTAAGTATTAAGATTTTAAATAGAAGTAATTTAAAAATCTGTTTAACTTTCTGGCACCAGTTGATATAAAAGTAAATGTTTTCCAGTGGAGTACCCCTTTAAGTAATTCTGGGAGCTGTATATTTCAATGGTGAAAACTTCTTTAACACTTTCCTATTCTGTGGCAACTGGTATATCTGATTATTATACTGGAATTTCTCACAATGCGCTACAACAGTGGTGTCTGTCACAACAGGCTAAAAACTTTCTGGGGGGAGGGGGGAGGTATGGGGGTGACACCATTTTCTATCGCACCGGGTGACACCAACCCTAGCAACGCCACTGACCATAGGGGCTTCCTAAATGGGACATGCCCCCCAAAAACCCTTTCAGAAAAACTCACTCTCCAAAATCCCTTCTGAGCCCTCTACTGCGCCTGCCGAACACTTGACATACACTTGACATACACATATGAGGTATTTCCTTACTCAAGAGAAATTGGGTTACAAATTTTAGGGTGATTTCTCTCCTTTTACCCCTTGTAAAAATTCAAAAATTGGGTCTACAAGAACATGCGAGTGTAAAAAATGAAGATTTAGAATTTTCTCCTTCACTTTGCTGCTATTCCTGTGAAACACCTAAAGGGTTAACACACTTACTGAATGTCATTTTCAATACATTGAGGGGTGTAGTTTTTATAATGGGGTCATTTGTGGGGTATTTCTAATATGAAGACCCTTCAAATCCACTTCAAACCCTAACTGGTCCCTGAAAAAGTACGATTTTGAAAATCTTGAGAAAAATTGGAAAATTGCTGCGGAACTTTGAAGCCCTCTGGTGTCTTCCAAAAGTAAAAACTTGTCAATTTTTTGATGCAAACATAAAGTAGACATATTGTATATGTGAATCAATATGTAATTTATTTGGAATATCCATTTTCCTTTCAAGCAGAGACTTTCAAAGTTAGAAAAATGCAAAATTTTCAAAATTTTCATGAAATTTTTAGATTTTTTACCAAGAAAGGATGCAAATACCACTGAAATTTTACCAATAACATAAAGTAGAATATGTCACGAAAAAACAATCTCGGAATCAGAATGATAAGTAAAAGCATTCCAGAGTTATTAATGTTTAAAGTGACAGTGGTCAGATTTTCAAAAAATACCCAAGTCCTGAAGGTGGAAATGGGCTGGGTCATGAAGGGGTTAAACGTATTAATTTTCCAGCATGTAGTTATGATTTTTTCCAGAAGTACGACAAAATCAAACCTATATAAGTAGGGTATCATTTTAATCGTATGGACCTACAGAATAAAGATAAGGTGTCATTTTTACCGAAAAATGTACTATGTAGAGACGGAAGCCCCAAAAAGTTACAAAATGGCATTTTTTTTTTTCAATTTTGTTGCACAATGATTTTTTTCCCCATTTCACTGTAGATTTTTTGGGGAAATGACTGACGTCATTACAAAGTAGAATTGTTGGCGCAAAAAATAAGCAATCATATGGATTTTTAGGTGCAAAATTGAAAGAGTTATGATTTTTTAAATGCAAGGAGCAAAAAACAAAAATGGAAAAACCCCGGTCCTTAAGGGGTTAAAATCATAAATATAAAATATCAATAATGGTGTTCATTTGCAGAGAGCTTAAATGGACAGGTGGTGTCTACAATATATTGCAAAAATGACAGTATAGTATAGTAACAATAAAGGTCTTCAGCAAAACAAGGGAATTGTGACTTATATTTAACACATGGCTAAAAATACATTCAATTATATATATACATAGATATGCAGTGCATCATAAAACATCAATCCTACGTGGCGATAGCAACCGCAACCCATATACAAATAGCTAGTGCAAAATAGGTAATCTAGCCTGTGATTATAAATGGGTCCAATGGACCTCAAAGGGATCCTTACCCATTGCTCAGGATAGAGACACAAACTGCTTGGTCTCGAACTCACGCTTTTGTGTCTTCCTCAGGTAGTCTTTTCTCTATGCCTAATAGAAATAATTTTTCTGTCTTCGTAAGGAACTTCATTTGGTGTGCATTGTCACATAGTACTTCCAATTTCTTTGTGTATTCTTCCATAGGATCTTGTAATAGTTTCTCATATGTGTTTGTATTGCATAGTTGTCGGTTGCATTCTTGTACGTATTTCTCAGTAGGATCACTAGTAGAAATATGTACAAGAGTGAAACCTACAACTGTGCGATACAAACTCATATGAGAAACTATTACAAGATCCCACGGAAGAATACACAAAGAAATTGGAAGTGCTGTGTGACAACTCACACCAAATGAAGATCCTTATGAAGACAGAAAAATAATTTCTACTAGGCACAGAGAAAAGACTCCCCTTATTTTATACATTACCGAAAGTCCATAAGCATGCTACAGAACCACCAGGAAGAGCCAGAGTGTCAGGTATTCAGTCTCTAACAACAAACCTTTCCCAGTATGTAGACAAATTCCTACAAACGAGTTCCTTTCTACCTCAAGGACACTACAGATATCATCAAAACAGTAGAAAACTTAAATTGGCAGGAAGAGTGGTTTCTATGCAATTTAGATGTTAGCGCACTATACACCTGTATTGACCACGGCCAAGGAATCCAAGCTGCAAAGGACCTTGCACCCCTACAAATAGTTTTTTTAATAGAGAGTATGAAATTTATTTTAACGCACAATTATTTCTATTTTAACAAGGATTTTTTTGTCAGAAAGTTGGTAAAGCCATGGGGACCAGATTTGCGCCAAATTATGCTAATCTTTTTATGGGCTATTGGGAAACCATTTTTATTACCCCCTTTTTAGGCACAAATCTGGTCCTATGGCATAGATATATAGATGAAATTTTGATGGTTTGGGGAGGCACGAAAGCGTAACTGGACATATTTTTAACTAATTTGAATATTAAAAATTTTTACGTAATTCTTACACCACAAATAAGCTGGACACACGTGGAATTTTTAGACCTCAAAATTGAAGTACAAAATAAAAGATTAGAATATGAGACATATAGAAAACCCACAGCCAAAAACTCTTTCATCCTTTTTAACAGTTGCCATCTTCCACAATGGTTATTGAATGTACCACAAGGACAATACAGAAAACTAAAGAGGAACTGCACAAATGAAGTGGAATTTGAAAAAGAAGCTCAAAAATTAATGGAAGATTTTAAAGAAAAAAGTATTCCGAGAGACTACTAATACAATTCCTAGAGAAAGTCAAAAAACAAAAGAGATGAATATTTCACACAAAGAGAAAACAAGGAAACGGAAGAAGAAAAGACTACCAAAATCATACTACCATACAATAATCAACACAAACAAGTGGAAAGAATTATTAACAAATATTGGTCATTATTACAACAAGATAAAATACTGGCCTCACTCTTGACGAATAAAGCAAAATGTATTTAGACGAAAGCACCTAACCTAGGGATTAAAATTGCACCGACAACGAAACAACACATCATCAGGAATGCAGAAACCAAGTCGGGGACCTTGCAATCTTTAAAAGGCTTCTGCAAATGTGGCGAGTGCAAAAAAAAATTTGACTGTAGCTTCTACGAGCAATACACATACCCACAGTATAACAGAATTCCTTACATGCACAAGCACCTCAATGATATGCATGATCACATGTTCATGTAAGAAGCAGTACAGAGGGAGGACAAAAAGGTGTCTGAAGAAGAGGATAAGCGAACATATTCATAATATGAAAAACAGCTTCAAAAAAACGCTCATTATCAATGCACTTTAAATTGACCCATAACAGTGATCTGACAGGAATGTCTTTCACAGCATTGAAATTAATTAAAAAAGAGAGGAGAGGAGGAGATCACATCTGCAAGATGTCACGAGAAGAAAGCAAAAGGATCTATGAGTTTGGCACGTTTGCACCTTCCGGTCTGAATGCAGATTTTTTTTAACATGATAGCTAATCTATTTTTTAATATTCTATTTTTTTATATTTTTTGTAATATATTACCAGTCGTTGCCTTTATTATTCCCTTGTTTAACATGGCCACATATTCATTAAACAATAGTTATATTTTTACACACATTCACTTTTAATATTATTATATTACTCACTTTTAAGATTCCCTTACACATTTTTATATCCGCATTTTTCTTATCTGTATCTATTAATAAAACAAAGCCATTATGACTTGTACTCTACCTTATATCCCAATACATGCCCAGAAGACCATTGCTGATTATGTGCATTCGGTACACATAATTATTATCTATCTCCACTACAATAACTGACTTAAATACCTTGTTCAGACTAAATACTCTACCATGTTCTTGATTCACAGTTTCTATATTTAATCCACTGCCGCTCAAATACTCTATTTTATATATACTATCCATTGTGTCTATGCGCAAAAACTATTACATATCTGACATTCCCCTATTATTTTCCTGGCTAATCCAGTACCAGTTTTTAACCCTGAGCTACCAGAATGGTCCATATCCACTATTCCATTTCACAATTTACGTGATACCAATTACCTGGCTAGTATATATATATGTCCCAGTCACTCTGATTCAATATACATATCACTGAGGAAGGGCCAAATTGGCCTGAAACACATCTGATCCCTTATAACACTCACTAGAGATGAGCGATTCGAAGCAGATGAACCCGAATTCGTTACGAATTTCAGGAAATATTCGATTCACAATGAATGCGAATATAGCCGCGATTCTATCACACAAATCGCTTCATTAAACTCCATTTTACAGCATTCCAGGCTCCAGGACACCTAAAATGGCGGATCCGCATGTCAGTACATGGGGCAGGGGATGGTGGGAAGGCAAGGTGGGAAGGGAGATAGGCGGTATGACCCTGAATCAGATGCAGGATGCAGCCTTTCAGCATTCAGTCACCCCTGTGATGTCACAGCCCTATATAATCGGCAGCCGTTTTCCGGCTGCTCATTTCATGCCATTCACCGCAGAGAGAGAGGACAGCTGCATGTCTCTGTGTGTTTCACAGACTCGCTGAATTGATCATACCACAGGGTTCCACTTCCAACTGCTAGTCACATCAGCGTTGTGGACAGAGAGCAGTGCTTGTTCTCACTGAAAAGGATTTTTACGCCAGCCATTAACCTCCCAGTCACTTTATTCAGCATTTTATCAGAGAGGGGCAGATAGCTTTTTGTTGCCTCCTACATTACAACAAGATGCCTCAACTTCATCAACCTTTGGGTTTAATGCACTTTTTTTTTTTTATTGGTGCAGCACTGTTGTGTACTGCTGCTGCTGTTGTGCAAAAATACGTTTTTTCAGCGGACTGTAGTGTATTTTTCTTCCCTCATACGTGCATACCACATATCAACATCAAGGCAGTTTGCTATTTTGTACCTGTTAATCTGTAACAAGCCTAGATACTGGGAAAGTCCAGGCAAAAGTAATCACCGGCAGTTTCTTTTTAATGAAAATACGTTTTCCAAGTGTACTGTAGTGCATTTTTCTGCCCTCATACTTGCATACCACATACCTACATCAAAGCAGTGTACTATTTTGTAGCTGTAAATCTGTAACAAGCCTAGACACTGGGAAAGTCCAGGCAAAAGTAATCACCAGCTGGTGTTTTACGAAAATACGTTTTCCAAGTGTACTGTAGCGCATTTTTTTGCCCTCATACGTGCATACCACATACCTACATCTAAGTAGTGCACTTTTTTTGTACCTGTTAATCTGTAACAAGCCTACATACAGTAAAAGGCCAGGGAAAAGTAATCACTGGCTGTTGTTTTATGAAAATACATTTTCCAAGTGTACTGTAGCCAATTTTTTTTTGCCCTCATACGTGCATACCACATGCCTACATCTAAGTAGTGCACTTTTTTGTACCTGTTAATCTGTAACAAGCCTACATACAGTGAAAGGCCAGGGAAAAGTAATCACTGGCTGTTGTTTTATGAAAATACATTTTCCAAGTGTAATGTAGCGCATTTTTTTTGCCCTCATACATGCATACCACATACCTACATCTAAGTAGTGTACCATTTTGTACCTGTTCATCTGTCAAGGGCCTACATACTGTGAAAGTCAGCGCAAAAGTACACATTGGCTGGTGTTGTACTCAGATACTTTTTTAAGTGTACTGTAGAGCATTTTTCCATTTATGCCCTCATCAGTGCATACCACATACGCACATCTAAGTAGTGTACTATTTTGTACCTGTTAATCTGTCAAGGGCCTACATACTGTGAAAGGACAGACAAAAGTAATCACCAGCTGATGTTTTAAAAAAAATACAGAGTTTTTAGGTGCATTGTAGCGCATTTTTCTGCCCTCATAAGTGCATAACGCATACGTACATCTAAGTAGTGTACCATTTTGTACCTGTTAATCTGTCAAGAGCCTACATACTGTGAAAGTCCAAGCTAAAGTACTCACCAGCTGGTGTTTTACAAAAATACAGAGTTTTTAGGCGTTTTGTAGTGCATTTTTCTGCCCTAATCAGTGCATACTGCCATCTAAGTAGTGTACTATTTTGTACTTGTTAATCTGTCAAGGGCCTAGATACTGTGAAAGGACAGCCAATAGTACACACCTGCTGCTGTTCTAGACAAATACTGTTTT
This sequence comes from Hyla sarda, assembly GCF_029499605.1. Taxonomy (NCBI): domain Eukaryota; kingdom Metazoa; phylum Chordata; class Amphibia; order Anura; family Hylidae; genus Hyla; species Hyla sarda. Next base: position 308,075,756 of record NC_079189.1, read on the forward strand.
AAAGGAGACTGCTAAAACCCGGAATTGAACCAGGGACCTTTATATCTTCAGTCTAACACGCTCCTAACTGAGCTATGTGTTAGCCGAATACTATTTTAAGCGTAGTGAAGCGTATTGTACTCCCCTCATATATGCGATAAGTATGTCAGGAAAAGTATTGCCAGGACGTGCACAGAGGAGTGGCAGAGGCCTAAATTCATCAGGCGCAGGCAGAGGTTGCAGCAGAGTAGGGGTGTGTGGCAGCCGTAGTCGCAGCGAGAGGTCTGAGCTTCCAGTGTCAGCTAGCAGTTGTGTCGTGACCAGCAACCCAGCAGCCGTGATTGATCGGTTCACTCAGTCATCCATTTTATCTCAAGTGACATCCGACACCCCCAGTCAACAGTTGTTGGGTTCCTCACACTCAACCCTCAGTTGACATGGCCCTCATGCTGCTGCTGCCACCTACAGGCTCTGTCATTGTGCCGTTCTATGGTCTCCTCATGCTATTACTACCACCTCCAGGCTCTGTCATTGTGCCACAATATGGTCTCCTCATGCTGCTGCTGCCACCTTCAGGCTCTGTCATTGTTCTGTTCTATGGTCTCCTCATGCTCATGCTACCACCTCCAGGCTCTCTCATTGTGCCGCCATATGGTCTCCTCATGCTGATGCTGCCACCTCCAGGCTCTCTAATTGTGCTGCTCTATCGTCTCCTCTTGCTGATGCTGCCACCTCCAGGCTCTATAGCTGTGCTGCTCTATGGTCTCCTCATGCTGATGCTACCACCTCCATGCCCTCTCATTGTGCTGCCATGGATACTGCAAAACATAATTAAGGTGCTCGTCCCCAGTTTCAGAAATTCCTTGCATTAGGGTCACTTTCAGGACTCCTGATACCACCTCCAGGCTGTGCCATTCAGCCACTATATGGTATCCTCATGCTTCAGCCACCTCAAGGCTGTGCCATTCAGACACTATATGGGCTCCTTATGATTTCCCCACCTCCAGGCTGTGTCATTCAGCCAAAATATTGTTTTCTGATGCTGCTGGGACTGTTATGTATATTACCTACAATTTTTTTATGGTAGCACTAGCAAACATACATGCTCAATAAAGATTTCAACATTGATCTTTTAATGTTAGGGGTTGTGAAGCCCTCTTATGTATGCATCCTGCTGCCTGATCCAGGCTGTGTGTTTCAGGAACTACTTGGCTTACTGATGCTGCTGGGCCTGTGCCTAATTTTTTTGGATGTTAGCACTAGCTAACATACATCTTATATACAGATTTCAATATTCACCTTTTAATGTTAGGGGTTATTAAGCCCTCTTGTGTACTTCTGCTAATGCCTGATAGGAAGAGGATCATGTGACACATCAAACTTATTGGGAATTTCACAAGAAAAACAATGTTGTGCTTGGTTTTAACGTTACTTTATTCTTTCATGAGTTATTTACAAGTTTCTGACCGCTTATAAAATGTGCTCAATGTGCTGCCCATTGTGTTGAATTGTCAATGCAACCCTCTTCTCCCACTCTTCACACACTGATAGTAACACTGCAAGACAAATGCTAGCACAGGCTTCCAGTATGTGTAGTTTCAGGTGCTGCACATCTCGTGTCTTCACAGCATAGACAATTGCCTTCAGATGACCCCAAAGATAAAAGTCTAAGGGGGTCAGATCGGGAGACCTTGGGGGCCATTCAACTGGCCCACGATGACCAATCCACTTTCCAGGAAACTGTTCATCTAGGAATGCTCGGACCTGACACCCATAATGTGGTGGTGCACCATCTTGCTGGAAAAACTCAGGGAACGTGCCAGACCCGAGCATTCCTAGATGAACAGTTTCCTGGAAAGGGGATTGGTCGTCGTGGGCCAGTTGAATGGCCCCCAAGGTCTCCGGATCTGACCTCCTTAGACTTTTATCTTTGGGGTCATCTGAAGGCAATTGTCTATGCTGTGAAGATACGAGATGTGCAGCACCTGAAACTACGGATACTGGAAGCCTGTGCTAGCATTTCTCCTGTGGTGTTGCTATCAGTATGTGAAGAGTGGGAGAAGAGGTTTGCATTGACAATCCAACACAATGGGCAGCACATTGAACACATTTTATAAGTGGTCAGAAACTTGTAAATAACTCATGAAAGAATTAAGGTATGTTAAAACCAAGCACATCATTCTTTTCCTTGTGAAATTCCCAATAAGTTTGATGTGTCACATGACACTCTTCCTATTGAAAAAACTAAAATTGGATTCAAAATGGCCAACTTCAAAATGGCCGCCATGGTCACCACCAATTTTGAAAAGTTTCCCCCCTCACATATACTAATGTACCACAAACAGGAAGTTAATATTACCAACCATTCCCATTTTATTAAGGTGTATCCATATAAATGGCCCACCCTGTATATGGGTGTGGGTGCATGGGGGTTCCCATGAGTTGTCAGTCCACCCCTGCTAGCCGGCAACAAGTTTCAGTGGGAGGGGAGGGGGGACTGTCTTGGGGGGATTGTTTAGGGGCCCCATCATACTGAAGTCCTCTGTCTTCCAGGCAGCCTTAATCTGGCCCTGGGTACTACAATCTGTCTACAATCAAGTCACAGTTGCTGCTCCTGTTCCTGTCACACTGTGAGGATATCCTTCTACAAGATTCCTGTCTCCGAGAGGGAGAACAAGGGCCTCTCTCAAAACTGCTTGTGTTTTCAGATCTTTTAGTCAGATGTTTCTATGGTATACTGAAGTACAATAATAAGCATTCTATAAGTTTGGAAACTTTTATTGACAAATATATCATGTTTATACAAAGACTCAGTATATACAGTGTTGATTTTTTTTGTTTAGTTTTAAAGGAATACTGTAGTGGAGTATAACTTATCCCCTATCTGAAAGATAGATGATAAGTCATAGTTCACAGGGGGTCCGACAGCTGGGGCAGTGGCAGTCTGCAGGAAGCACCATGCCATCCCCAGCAGGAAGCCACAGCCGACACGCCCCCTCCATGTATCTCTATGGGATACATGGAGGGGTTGCATGTTGGCCACTGTGTCCCCATACAGGAGATCGCGGGCGGTCCCCACAATCGTACCCCCTGTAATCTATAAATTATATTCCACTACAGTATTCCCTTAACCTGTTAAGGATGCAGGACGTACCTGTACGCCCTGCGCCCGCTCCTCTGCTATGATGCGGGGTCACGAGCTGACCCTGCGTCATAGCAGTTCGGTCCCGGGGGCTATCAATGACAGATCACAGTGATGTCCTGTATTAACCCCTTAACTTTGATCGCTGCGTCTAAAATGAAAAAAAAAAAAGCTTCCCGGCAGTTCAGCGTAGCTGATCGGGACCACTGCAATAAAACCGCGGTGTCCCAATCAGCTGAGAGGACACAAGGAGGGTCCCTATCTTCCCCCTCGGCATCCGATAGTCACACTATTGCTCCATGCCTGAGATCCAGGCTGGAGCAGCAGAGCACCGATAACACTAATTAACGCTATGCTATGGCATAGAGTTGAACAGTGTATGCGATCAGAAGATTACATGTTATAGTTCCCTATGGGGACTATAAATTTGTAAAAAAAAAAAAGTTCATAAATGTGATTTAACCCTTTCCCTAATAAAAATTTGAATCACTCCCCTTTTTCCATAAAAAAAAAAATTGTAAACAAAAATAAATATAAACATATGTGGTATCGCTGCATGCGTAAATGTCAGAACTATAAAAATATAATGTTAATTGAACTGCATGGTCAATGGCGTACACGTAAAAAATTTTCTAAAGTCCAAAATTGTGTATTTTTGGTCCCTTTGCATACCCTAAAAAAAATGTATAAAATGAGATCAAAAAGTCCCATCAAAACAAAAATGGTACCAATAATCTTCAGATCAGGGCACAAAAAAATGAGTCCTCATACCGTCCCGTTTGCAGAAAAATTAAAAAGTTGTAGGGGTCAGAAGAGGACATTTTTAAATGTACAAATTTTTGTGCAAAAAGTTCTCATTTTTCAGCAGTAGTAAAACAAAATCAAACCTATATGTTGGGTATCATTTTAATTGTATGGCCCTACAGAGTAAAGATAAGGTGTGATTTTTATCGAAAAGTGCACTTCTTTTCTTTTTGAATTTCTTTTTTGTGTTGTCCACAGTGCTCTCTGCTGACACTTCTGTCCGTGTCAGGAACTGTCCAGAGCAGCATAGGTTTGCTATGGGGATTTTCTCCCACTCTGGACAGTTCCTGATATGGGCATCAGGTGTCAGCAGAGAGCACTGTGGACAACACAAAAAAGAAATTAAAAAAATAAAGATTTTCTTCTGTAGCAATCAGCTGCTAAAAAGTACTGAAAGGATTAAGATTTTTTAATAGAAGTAATTTACAAATCTGTTTAACTTTCTGGCACCAGTTAATAAAAAAAAAATCTAAATCACGGCATCCTGAACAGCTCTAGGACAGCAGGAGGGTCCTTTATCTTGCCTCCTGTTGTCCGATTGCGGAATCCAGGCATGAGCAGTCAAGCGGCAGAATCATTGATCAATGGTTTCTTATGAGAGACCATTGATCAATGTAACAGATCAGTGTGTGCAGTGTCATAGCCCCCTATGGTAATTGAAAAAAAAGTGAAAAAGATCATTTAACCCCTTCCCTAATAAAAGTTTCAATCATCCCTTTTCCCATAAAAAAAAGTGTAAATAAAAATAAACATATGTGATATCTCCCCGTGTGGAAATGTCCAAATTATAAAAATATATCGTTAATTAAACCGTACGGTCAATGGCGTTTAAGCAAAAGAATTCCACAGTCCAAAATAGTGTCTTTTTGGTCACTTTTTATATCATGAAAAAATTAATAAAAAGCGATCAAAAATTCTGATCAATACAAAAATGGTACCGCTAAAAACTTCAGATCACGGCGGATAAATAAAAAAGTTATAGGGGTCAGAAGATGACAATTTTAAATGTATAAATTTTCCTGCATGTAGTTACGATTTTTTCCAGAAGTACGACAAAATCAAACCTATATAAGTAGGGTATAATTTGAATTATATGGACCTACAGAATAAAGAGAAGGTGTCATTTTTACCGATGAAATGTAATGCGTAGAAACAGAACCCCCAAAAAGTTACAAAATGGCGTTTTTTCTTCAGTTTTGTTGCACAATGATTTTTCTTTCCGTTTCGCTGTAGATTTTTTGGTAAAATTACTGATTTCATTACAAAGTAGAATTGGTGTCGCAAAAAAATAAGCCATCATATGGATTTTTAGGTGCAAAATCGAAAGGGTTATGATTTTTAAAAGGCAAGGAAGAAAAAACGAAAGTGCAAAAACGGAAAAACCCTCCGTTCCCAAGGGGTTTAAGACTTCTGCAATTTGCCCTGGCATTCTGGATATCAACTTCTGGGCCAAATCCGGACTGAGGACAACCCATTCTTACCAATTGGTTCATCACAGTTTTGTGTTTTTGTTTGTTCACTCAATTTGAGAATTGACCACAGGTTGTCAATGGGATTGAGATCTGGGAACTTTCCTGAACATGGACCTAAAATGTCAAAGTTTTGCTTCCCAAGCCACTTAGTTATCACTTTTGCCTTGTGACATGGTGCTTCATTGTGCTACGAAAAGCATTGTTCTTTACCAAATTGCTCCTGAATCATTGGAAGAAATTTCTCTTGGAGGATGTTTACATACCATTCTAGACCAATTGGTGAAAAATGGCACCAACTGAGTCTTTTGAAAAGCTGCCAGTGTCCTAAAAAAAAAAATTTTTTAAAAAACACACCGTAAGTGAAGAACAAAGAGAGTATTGTAGGCAGAGATGCCTTTACAAATGCAATCAAAATTATTTGCAAAATTTTATTTGGTCATACACCCAATTATAGCACTATACAATGGCCAAATACTATTTTAACACAGTGAGCACATACATCTACCAAAAAGACCAATATAACCAAGAATATGACCATACAGCAATTATATGGAGGTCACATACCAGTACTACAGTACTACACAGCACAGTTAAATCCAGCGAGTCATGAGATCTTTTTTGATTGTTATCCTTCATTCTATCTTTTCTTCTCTATCCATCCCAGACACCATGACAACTTTAACTGGCCACCTTTGAAGAGTTTGCTTCCACTCTTGGTGCATCACACAATAATGGTACCCAACACATCAAAAGCAGGTCTTAACTGCCATTTTCCCATAGTAGAAGTGCCTCTCTTTGTTTCCCACAGAGTTACAGTCACACCTGTGGGCCCCCATACATTTTTGGTGCCCTCAGAACCCTTCACACAATAATTGTTTCTTAATTGTAGTTATGTTGCTCCTTAGTGCCCCAACTCTATGATGCTACCCCTTAGTGCTCTAACTCAGATACGGTGCCTCCTTTCCTGTGTTATGTTGTGCAGGCCGATAAAATGGGGAGAGATCATTGTGTCCTTCTGCACTGTGCTGATAATGCACAGGAATCCTTTTTAAGAATATCCTAGAATTCAAGCCTAAAGTGACCTGCTAAAGTGGATCAGGAAACTGACAGCCGTTTTTTCCCCACTGTAGTATCAGCTACATCTTTATCCTAAGGAAGCAGATGCAGTTGAAAGTGACAGACATTCAGACATTTGGGGCACAGGGCCAAAAATCCAGGTCTTGCGCCCTAGAATTAGCAATGACACTCACTGGTCTGGATTTGAGTGCATTTTTAAGTTGGAAATGTTAATTGTGGAGTTTTTTGTCTGAATTAACTTTGAGGTCTGGGGTATAAATACATATAAAGATCTGAAGTCTGGGCTCTGAATTAATTTTTAAGCCTGAATTTTGGGGACTGAATTCATTTGGGGGTCTGAAGTCTGAACTCCCTTTGAGGTCTAAAGAAGGCTTTAGATCAGTGGCTCTGAACCGGGGTTCGATCGATGTTCCGACCACCGATCCTCCGGTCCTGCTATGGCACTGAAGTGGGGCAGTACACAGGCATAAAGCCTCCAGCCATACTGTATGGCTGGAGGCTGTATGTCTGTGGGGGAATATACTGCACCAAATGTGGGGGGAACTATACTGCCAACATAATGTGGGGGACTATACTGCCAACGTAATGTGGGGGACTATATTGCACCTAATGTGGGGGACTATACTGCCAACCTAATGTGGGGGAACATACTGCCAGCCTAATGTGGGGGACAATATTGCACCTAATATGGAGAACTATACTGCACCTAATGTGGTGGACTATATTGCACCTAATGTGGGGGACTATATTGCACCTAATGTGGGGTAACATACTGCCAGCTTAATGGGGACTATATTGCACCTAATGTGGGGGACTATATTGCACCTAATGTGGGGAACATACTGCTAGCTTAATGTGGGGGACTATATTGCACCTTATGTGGGGGACTATATTGCACCTAATGTGGGGGAACATACTGCCAGCTTAATGTGGGGGACTACATTGCACCTAATGTGGGGGAACATACTGCCAGCTTAATGTGGGGGACTATATTGCACCTAATGAGGGGGACTATATTGCACCTAATGTGGGGGAACATACTGCCGTCCTAATGTGGGGGAACTATACTGCCAACCTAATGTGGGGAAACATACTGCCAGCTTAATGTGGGGGACTATATTGCACCTAATGTGGGGGAACATACTGCCAGCTTAATGTGGAGGACTATATTGCACCTAATGTGGGGGAACTATACTGCCAACCTAATGTGGGGGAACATACTGCCAGCTTAATGTGGGGGACTATATTGCACCTAATGTGGGGGAACATACTGCCAGCTTAATGTGGAGGACTATATTGCACCTAATGTTGGGGGACTATATTGCACCTAATGAGGGGGAACATACTGCTGGCCTAATGTGGGGGACTATATTGCACCTAATGTGGGGGAACATACTGCCAGCCTAATGTGGGGAAACATACTGCCAGCTTAATGTGGGGGACTATATTGCACCTAATGTGGGGGGACTATATTGCACCTAATGTGGGGGAACATACTGCCGGCCTAATGTGGGAGAACAATACTGCTAACCTAATGTGTGGGAACATACTGCCAGCTTAATGTGGGGGACTATATTGCACCTAATGTGGGGGAACATACTGCCAGCTTAATGTGGGGGACTATATTGTACCTAATGTGGGGGAACATACTTTCAGCTTAATGTGGGGGACTATATTGTACCTAATGTGGGGGAACATACTGCCAGCCTAATGTGGGGGGGGGGGGGAACTATACTGCCAACCTAATGTGGGGGAACTATACTGCACCTAATGTGGGGCAGCATACTGCCAGCCTAATGTGGGGGAACTATACTGCCAACCTAATGTGGGGAAACTGTACTGCACCTAATGTGGGGGATCTATGCTGCCAACCTAATGTGGGGGAAGTGTGCTGCCTACCTAATGTGGGGGAGCTGTGCTGAGTTCTTAAAGGGGTAGTCCACTAATAAGATATAAGTGTGCATAGGAATTTGTTCATTTTAAAAAAAAACTATAGTCCGGCCCTCCAACGGTCTGTGGGACCGTGAACTGGCCCCCTGTTTAAAAAGTTTGAGAACCCCTGCATTAGGGCCTAATGTGTGGGTGAACACTGCCTGCGCCTAATGTGGAGGTCTCGTATCGACATTAGCTCACGTCATGCTCCCAGAATTCAAGGGCCGGCATTACTATGTCCTGATGCCGACCCTAGAGCGTGACGTGCGTGAACATCAAGTTTGTGTGTGTGTGGGGGGGGGGGGGGGGTGGGCCTCCATGTCTATTTTGCTTATGGCCCCCAAATTTCTTTAAATGGCCCTGCCCGACTCATATGATTCATGATGACACGCCCCGCTTGTCCTTCATTGGCTGCAGGTGATCATGTCCCACCCAACAGATGTCAGAGTACTGTTTTAACCTACAGTAAAGGAAGCGTCCGTGTTTGCTTATACCTCTGTCTTTTACTATCAAGACCATAACGTCTCTCGCGGGTCCCCTTCTGGGAACTCTGGATTGGACCCAGCACGTATCTCTGGGACTCCATTACACCAGGTACTCCCCCTTGCTGACCGGGGATTCTCTGCTTTGTTTAGTGCTGTTACTCATTAAATATATATTGCATATGGAATATATTGTCCTTGATTTCTCTGCAGGTGATCACGCAACATCGCTTGGCCTATCTGTTCTGCAGGGAATTTGGTGCACCCAGTAGTCAAATTGTACATCGTGTATTTCTTTCTTACTATTTTAATCCCTTCATACTAACTATGTCGAGCAAAAAAAGAAAGTGGTCAGACAAATATGTACAATATGGATTCACATGTATAACAGAACGTGATGGGAGTCAGCGTCCTACCTGCATGATTTGCAATGCCAAGTTGAACAATTCTAGTCTAGCACCGGCAAAACTAAGAGAACACTTCATTAAGCTGCAGGGAGATGGAAAATACAAGAACCCAACGCTCGCTGAATTCAAGGTGAGGAGAGCCAGATTCGATGAAAAGGCTAGTCTGCCTGTTCTCGGCTTTGTATCCATCAACAAACCGATACTCATAGCATCGTACAAAGTTGCTTACCTGATTGCAAAGCAGGGCAAACCACACCCCATTGGTGAAACACTCATAAAACCAGCTGTGCTGAAAATGGCGAATAACATGCTGAAGTTAAGTTATTCCAAATTCCTCTTTCAAATGACACCATCAGCGACAGAATAGAGCACATGAGCAAAGACATCTTGGCTCAAGTAGTTGCAGATCTGATTTCAAGCCCGGCAAAATTCAGCCTTCAACTCGACGAGACCACAGACATTTCCAATCTAAGCCAGCTTGCAGTATTCATCCGCTATGTGAAAGACGACGTGATAAAGGAAGATTTTTAATTTTGTAAGCCTCTTACAACAACAACTAAGGCAGCCGATGTGAAGAAACTTGTGGATGACTTTTTCAAAGACAACAATCTTTCGTGGGATATGGTTTCTGCAGTTTGTTCGGATGGAGCTCCAGCCATGCTGGGAAGAAAGTCTGGTTTTGGTGCACTAGTGAAAGCCGATGCACCACACATCATTGTTACGCATTGTATTCTTCACAGGCATGCTTTGGCAACAAAAACCTTGCCTTCAAAACTGGCAGAAGTATTAAAAATTGTAGTGGAATGTGTGAACTATGTGTGAAATAGCGCTCTGAGGCACCGCATCTTCATGGAGCTGTGTAAAGAAATGGGATATGAATTCGAGGTACTTCTTTACCATTATAACGTTCGGTAGTTATCTCGGGGACAGGTGCTGAATCGTGTTTTTGCCTTGCGTGTGGAATTAGCCCTGTTTTTGCAAGAGCGCCAACATTGTCATGCAGATTGCTTCAAAAATTCTGAAATCCTTCTCATTTTAGAGTACATGACTGATATCTTCGAAGCTCTCAATCATCTCAATCAACAGATGCAGGGCGGGGGAGTCAACATCATCGAAGCGGAAGAAAACCTGAAGGCTTTTAAAAAAAAGCTACCATTATGGAAACGACGAATAGAGAACGATAACTTCGCAAACTTTCCCCTGCTAGACGACTGTGTAAGTAAGATCGAAGATGTATCTGGAATCGGAGACATTTTTGTACCCGCGAAACTAAAGCAAGCAATCGTCACGCACTTAGATGAGCTTGCAAAGTCTCTCGACGGATACTTCCTTACAAGAGAGTCATATCCAGCATGGGTGAGACAGCCGTTCACGTTTAATGTTGAGACAGCAGATGTCAATGATAAATACCTCGATGAAATCATTGAACTTCAGCAGAGCCAGGTTCAACAGCAACTCTTCAGAACAATGACGCTCTCAACATTTTGGTGTCAACAAATGGTAACGTACCCTATTATTGCTAAGAAAGCTCTGGAGATATTCATACCGTTTGTTACAACATATCTTTGCGAGCAATCCTTTTCCAGGATGCTGGACATAAAAACAAAGAAAAGGAACAGACTTTGTTGCGAAAATGACATGAGACTGGCACTTGCCAAGGTAAAGCCGCGCATTTCTGAACTGGTCTCTGAAAGACAACAGCAGAAGTCACACTGATTTGCAGTAAATATTCATTATGTTTTAGTTTTTGTGTGAAAAATGTTTTCATGGTTTTTTTCTTTGTTCTTAATCGTGTTGTTCATTTTGTGCACCTATGTATAAATATATACTTAAATATATACCTCCCATGTTTTGAATTTGAAAAAATCATATTTTATTTGTCCAATTAAGAGGGGTTCGGTGAATGCGCATATGAAACTGGTGGGGTTCAGTACCTCCAACAAGGTTAAGAACCACTGCTTTAGATACTGGACTACGCTTGATACTAAGGGATTAGATTTGTGGTGTTGGAGACATGGCCTGTTTAACTCCGTAACGATGCAGGATGTAAATGTACGTCCTGGTGAGGTGGTACTTAATGCATCAGGACATACATTTACGTCCTATACATAACCAGGTGCGATGCCCGGAACATGCGCGGCAGGTCCCAGCTGCTGATAGCAGCCAGGGACCCGCCAGTAATGGCCGACATCCGCAATCGTGCGGATGTCCGCCATTAACCCCTCAGATGCCGTGATCAATACAGATCACAGCCTTTGCAGCATTGCGGACACTAAAATGGATGATTGGATCGCCCACAGCGCTGCCACAGCGATCCGATCATCCAGAATAGCAGACGGAGGTCCTCCCACCTCCCTCCGCTGCCTTCCACAGGTCTTCTGCTCTGGTCTGCGATCGAGCAGACCAGAGCAGAAGATAGCCGATAACACTGATCAGTGCTATGCTCTATGCATAGCACTGAACAGTATAAGCAATCGAATGATTGCAATAAATAGTCCCCTATGGGGGCTATTAAAGTGTAAAAATAAGTGTAAAAAAAGTTTTAAAAAATTTGAAAACCCCCCTCCCCAATAAAAACATAAATTGTCCTATTTTTCCTATTTCACCCCCAAAAGGTGTAAAAATCTTTTCTTTAAATATACATATTTAGTATTGCCGCATGCATCAATATCTGAACTATTAAAATATAATGTTAATGATGCCGTACAGTGAACGGCGTGAACGTAAAAAACATTTCCAAAATTGCTGATTTTTTATAACATTTTATTCAAAAAAAACTTATAAAAAATGTATTAAAAGTTTTATATAAGCAAATATAAGCAAATATGGTATCAATAAAAAGTACAGAAAAATGAGCCCTCATACTGCCTCATACAGAAAAAAGAAAAAGTAGTTATAGGTCTTCAAAATAGGGGAATTTTAAACGTACTAATTTGGTTAAAAAGTTTGCAATTTTTTCTAAGCACAACAGTGATAGAAAAGTATGTTACCATGGGTATCATTTAAATTGTATTGACTCAAAGAATAAAGAACACATGTCATTTTTACCGTAAATTGTATGGCGTGAAAACGAAACCTTCCAAAGTTTTCAAAATTGTGGTTTTCTTTTTAATTTCCCCACACAAATAATATTTTTTTGGTGAGTGATAGCATTACAACGAACAACAAGTTGCGCAAAAAACAAGCCCTCATAATAGTCTGTGGATGAAAATATAAAAGAGTTATGATTTTTTGAAGGCAAGGTGGAAAAAACAAAAAAGTAAAAATAAAATTGTCCTTAAAGAGTACCTATTATCAACTAAACTTTCCCTAATCCCCCTCCCCATCTGTCCCTAACTCTATCTATTCTAGCTTTCATTTTAATTCTAAACCCCATAAAAATACCTTTTTATGTTCATCTTCGGTAGCTCAGATAGGAGCGTCTGAGAAGGGAGGAAGTGGGTGGGGCCCAGCAGGTGCAACATCATCTGAAGCCTTGCAGGGCTGCTTCCGCCTTTCTTCCTGTATGCAGGCGGAGTGCAGGGCAGGGAAGGTGTGAGGTGGAGTTTTGACCGTTTGCATGGGTCGCAAAATTCCACCTCACACCGGCTCTCCTTGTCAGTGGGAGTAGCCTGACGACGATGCTGGCCCTCAGAGTCAGGAGCGTGCCTGGCAGGGATGCGCACACAGTGCTCGCTCCCGCCTGTCTGATTGGCGGGAGCTGCACTGAGTATCAGATTTCGGACTCAGCCACCAGGCCGGCGTGAGTCCGAAATCACCAAAAACGGGACTCCTAGGGAGACATCTGGTGGCCAAAAGTTTAAACACCAAAAACACATAGAAGAATATTTTTTTTAATAGAACCCTATTAGAAAAGTGTTCAATATATTATAAAATATTTAAAAAAATTTGATGAGAGGTACTCTTTAAATGGTCACTGTCAGATACAAAAACTTTTGATATGTTGTAAAGCATGCAAAACCAATATGTTTTGCAATTGCTTTTATTAGAAAATTTTCAGTATTTCATACTGTAAAAAGCCAGTCAAACAACTTTCCCCCCCTGCCTGCTTGGGCACTAGTCCTGCTGTGTCCATGCATCATCACCTATGTCATGGACACACTTCCTTGAAATCCTCCAACTGTCAGCTTGTGTCCCGCTACTGTCACTACTGTTAGTGAGGACAAGCTGGGAGTTGTAGTTTTGCTAATGCTAGGGGAGATGTGAGCAGACAGCATACTGAGGGAGGGCGTGGAGACCTACACAGTGAGGCCACGCCCCCTGCCTTTGAGAGGAATTCAGACTAGTGAGCTAAATTAAAAGTGTAATAAAAAAACTAATAAAAGTGCTAGACACATACAAATTTGATGTACATGGTCAGGATTAGGTAGATTCTGTTGGATCTGACGGGTACGCTTTAACCTCTTAAGGACCCATGACGTACTGGTACATCATGAGTTTGCTCCCATTCTATAACGCGGCGCCACGGCCTCTAACAACGCCCGGGACCCGCGGCTAATAGCGCGCAGCACTGATTGCGGTGCCGCACGCCATTAACCCTTTAGACACGACATTCAAAGTTGAACGCTGCGTCTAAAGTGAAAGTAAAACCATGACGGTTAGCTCAGGGAGCTGTTCGGGATCTCCGCGGCAAAATCACGGCATCCTGAACAGCTTACATGACAGCCGGAGGATCCCTACCTGCCTCCATGCTGTCCAATCGCCGAATGACTGCTCAGTGCCTGAGATCCAGGCATGAGCAGTCAAGCGGCAGAATCATCGATCAGTGGTTTCTTATGAGAAACCACTGATCAATGTAAAATATCAGTGTGTGCAGTGTTATAGCCCCCTATAGGAGCTATAACATTGCAAAAAAAAGTGAAAAAAAATGGAATAAAGATCATTTAACCCCTCCCCTAATAAAAGTTTGAATCACCCCCCTTTTCCCATAAAAAAAAAAGCTGTGTATATAAAAATAAAAAAAAACATATGTGGTATCGCCACGTGCGGAAATGTCCAAATTATAAAAATATTTCGTTAATTAAAACGCAAGATCAATGGCGTACGCGTAAAAAAATTCCAAAGTCCAAAATAGTGCATTTTTGGTCACTTTTTATGTCATAAAAAAATGAATAAAAGGCGATCAATAAGTCCTATTACGGTAATGCAAAAATGATACCGCTAAAAACTTCAGATCATGGCGCAAGAAATGAGCCCTCATACCGCCCCATATGCTGAAAAATAAAAAAGTTATAGGGGTCAGAAGATGACAATTTTAAACATATAAATTTTCCTGCATGTAGTTATGATTTTTTCCAGAAGTATGACAAAATCAAACCTATATTAGTAGGGTATCATTTTAATCATATGGACCTACAGAATAAAGATAAGGTGTCATTTTTACCGAAAAATGTACTGTGTAGAAACGGAAGCCCCCAAAAGTTACAAAATGGAATTTTTTTCCAATTTTGTCTCACAATGATTTTTTTTCCCGTTTCGACGTAGATTTTTGGGTAAAATGACTGACGTCATTACAAAATAGAATTGGTGGCACAAAAAATAAGCCATCATATGGATTTTTAGGTGCAAAATTTAAAGAGTTATGATTTTTTAAAGGTAGAGGAAAAAACGAAAATGCAAAAACGGAAAAACCCCGGGTCCTTAAGGGGTTAAGGCCCAAATGGGTCCTTAAGGGGTTAAATGGTAGTGCATATGTCATCAAATTTTTTTGCTAATAATGATTTTTGGCTTATTTGTCAATAAATAAAATAGTAGAAGTTTCACTTCTCTACTCCCACCTTTTCTTTTGAGAGCATGTTATAATTTAAGGTATAAGGTCTTTTAAGGTCCTGCAGAGGATAATGTGTTTCCCATAATAAAAATCCATAAACAGATCAAAAAATAGAACAAGAGGAAAGGCGCTCCTTGTGGAGTATCGCTTAACAAGAAGGATACCTGGGAGGGTGAGTCACTGCTTACCAGAGATTGTTGTGTACCAGCATACACAACAATGGTGAAAGCATATAGATAACGATGAGCCCGTCTGCAGCCTTACTGGGTTGTGGATCATCAGAATCAGAAGTGGCTTTCTAAAGACAGGAGTTGCGGCGCTGAAGCGGGCATGGAGACGTGGAGGTAAGTTGAACCAACTTGAATTTATTACCCACAATGCAACGCATTTCGCTGCGCATATGCAGCTTCATCAGGCATGGTGAAGCTGCATATGCGCAGCGAAACGCATTGCATTGTGGGTAATAAATTCAAGTTGGTTCAACTTACCTCCACGTCTCCATGCCTGGTTCAGTGCCACAACTCCTGTCTTTATGAAGCCATTTCCGATTCTGATGTAAACATATCAAGTCATTTGACAAGATTTATCAAAACCTGTGCAAAGGAAATGCTGCCCATAGCAACCAATCAGATTACTTCTTTAACCCCTTAAGGACACATGACGTACTGGAACGTCATGTGTCCACTCCCGATCTATAATGTGGGGCCACGGCGTGGCCCCGCGTCATAGCGGGTCGGGCCCGGCCTCTAACAACGGCTGGGACCCGTGGCTAATAGCGCGCGGTATTGATCGCTGTGCCGTGCGCTATTAACCCTTTAGACGTTCAAAGTTGAACGCCGCGTCTAAAGTGAAACTGAAAGCATGCCGGTTAGCTCAGTGGGCTGTTCGGGATAGCCGCAGCGAAATCGCGGCATCCCGAACAGCTTACAGGACAGCGGGAGGGTCCCTACCTGCCTCCTCGCTGTTCGATCACCGAATGACTGCTCAGTGCCTGAGATCCAGGCATGAGCAGTCAAGCGGCAGAATCATCGATCACTGGTTTCTTATGAGAAACCAGTGATCAATGTGAAAGATCAGTGTGTGCAGTGTTATAGGTCCCTATGGGAGCTATAACATTGCAAAAAAAAGTGGAAAAAAAAGTGAATAATCATCATTTAACACCTCCCCTATTAAAAGTTTCAATCACCCCCCTTTTCCCATAAAAAAAACTGTGTAAATAAAAATAAACATATATGGTATTGCCGCATGCGGAAATGTCCGATTTATAAAAATATATTGTTAATTAAACCGCACTGTCAATGGCGTGCGCGCAAAAAAATTCCAAAGTCCAAAATAGTGCATTTTTGGTCACTTTTTATATCATGAAAAAATGAATAAAAAGCGATCAATAAGTCCTATCAATGCAAACATGGTACCGTTAAAAACTTCAGATCACGGCGCAAAAAATTAGCCCTCATACCGCCCCATAGACGGAAAAATAAAAAAGTTATAGGGGTCAGAAATGACAATTTTAAATGTATAAATTTTCCTGCATGAAGTTATGATTTTTTCCAGAAGTACGACAAAATCTAACCTATACAAGTAGGGTATCATTTTTACCGTATGGACCTACAGAATAAATATCAGGTGTCATTTTTACCCAAAAGTTACAAAATGGCGGGGTTTTTTTTCAATTTTGTCTCACAATGATTTTTTTTTCCGTTCCACCATAGATTTTTGGGCACAATGACTGATGTCATTACAAAGTAAAATTGGTGGCGCAAAAAATAAGCCCTAATATGGATTTTCAGGTGCAAAATTGAAAGAGTTATGATTTTTTAAAGGCAAGGAGCAAAAAACGAAAATGCAAAAAACCCCGGTCCTTAAGGGGTTAATTTTGCAGAGGCCTTGTTAAAACTGAAAGATGTGAGCAGATTGGTTGCTATGGGCCACTGGGAAACTTTTCCTCTGGACAGGTTTTGATAAATCTCCCCCCTAAAGTTATATGTTCACTATTGGGAAATGTATTGATGTAACTTTACTACCTTTACACAACTATACTATATTTATGAAACCAATAAGTTCAGTGACAGTAGTTACAGAAGTCCAGAAGTCCATGAGTGGTCGCTTCAGGTTAAAATATCTGTGGCACTATGGTTTGAAACCCTAAACCACTCTAGGGATATTTCATTTCCGGGAATACTTAACTACCCTGTGTAAAAATGTGTGATGCTGAACAGGCAGAAGGGTAAAAACATTGCTCATGCCTGCTTATTGAATGGTGGCAGGCTTCTTGCTCTCTAGCTCCACTTTGTGGGTTCTAAGAGCTGTTTGCATTACTAAAGTTCAGTTTACTGTTAACAAAGTAGGGAACCCACTCCTGCATTAGGTATGTGGACCTATAAATTCTTGTTATGTCAGGTGTGTGGCCATGTAGCTACTAGACTACTGTTATTCCTAGTCAGATTCAGTAGATTTAGCTTTTTGCCTTTTGAACATGCACAGTTTTTGAGAACACATCTGTTGTTTGTGTGTGGGTGTTTTTTATGCCACTGTAATTTTGTTGTATGCACAAATGACAAAGATATTATGAGGCAAGATGATGCATCAGTGACTGTAGGAGGCGCACTTAAGTACATAAAATGGATGATGCCATTACCAAGTATCTCATGCCATTACTTGTTTATTTATAATGTAAGTTCACTTTTGGGATAAAATGTTAAGTGTTTCGTTCAGTGATATGGCTACGTTATGCCACATTGTGTTAGTAAACTATGCACCAACCTACAGTGTTCCTCTAAAACAACATTTCTAAAAACAACAGTTTTATGTAGCAATATGTTCTGCAAGGTTATTTCTATAAAGCTGGGGCCATAGCACAACTTTGACCACAACATAAGTCATGCAGCCTGAGATTGCCATGTTGTGCTCCAAGGAACTGCCCTACATTGCAGCACATGTCAGTGAACAGAGTCGTGTTGTGACTACACAATCGCCAGAAATCCATCATGATGAATTGCCCGTAGTAGTCCATCCTCTGGCTCACTGACATTAGCTGCTACAAAGCAGAAGACTTTGGCTGTAAAACCTGTGTCGTGGCTATTGTTGCCTAACATGCACCAGTACTTGTCCCCTGCCATTTAAGGTTCTCGATTACTGGTTATGAAATAGCCTGTGATATCCCAGTAACATTGATCTCAGCATCTTTTGCTGTCGGAAATGTGACCTAACAACATAGTTCTGTACCTATGAGCTAAGCTTCTGCAATGTACTGCTGTCTGGTTACAGGAAACCGGCAGAATTCTTCATTTATTTTCACTGAATAGTCAATAAAACAAAAATAGTACAAGTAAAACAAGCTTGTAGACATAAATGACATGTTACAATATTCCAGAATTACCAATTCCCAAAATGAATCCAGGAATGTTTTGGCATATCAATATACTACTAGTGTTGCTCGCGAATATTCGCAATGCGATTTTTATTCGTGAATATCGCATATTCGCGAATTCGAATATAGCGCTATATATTCTTAATTACGAATATTCTTTTTTTTTCTTTTCTTTCACAGTACACATCACAGTGATCATCCCTCTCTGCTTCCAGCTTGTGTGGTGTAAAGAAGGCTCTAATACTACTGTGTGAGACTGGTGTGTGAATTTTCGCATATGCGAATTTCCGCTTATGCTAATTTTTGTATATGCTAATTTTCGCATATGGTAATTTTCGCATACGCGGATTTTCGCATATGCGAAAATAAAACGGGAATATTACGAATATATGACGAATATTCGTCCATATATTCGCCATTATTCGCGAATTCGAATATGGCCTATGCCGCTCAACACTATATACTACCGATAAACCATTAATTTCAATTTCAGTGGGGTCTGAATTTTGGAATCCCTGCTATTCCTGTGACTGAAGAAGTCACAATGCTAAGTGAAAGAAATTTTTAAGGTGATTTATTTTGCCCCCAAGTTTTTTTTTTTTTTTTTTTATCCTGAAATCTTACAGTTTAAACTTTGGCCACTAACAAGCTGACATTTCTTACTATGTATAAATCCATCTTTTGGAGTCTACTCTCACAGACAGCATAACAATAAAAGCGATTGGAGTAGTTTGCCTTGAAATTTTGAAAATTACACGAGCAGGGACACAGGGTGAATCGCTCTAGGAATGGCTGTGCGAGTCGCAGAGTGCACGCACGGTGGTCACTCACAGGCCCCTGTTTGACTGCTCGGAGTGGCGGATTGCCGCTGCGAACAAGGAGGCAACAGCTGAAGGCATACTTAGGGTCAGGTCACCGGCAGATCCACAGCATAAAATACGCTGCGGATTCGTGTCGTGTGACCCTACCCTTAAAGAGATTTTATAAGATTGGCAACCCCTATCAGCTCCAGAAAAGGTTCAGTTTGCTTTTATACCCTAACAGACATCCAACTGTATCTGAAGCTCTTTGCTGGAGTTGCCGCTGACAGATTCCCTTTAATGTTTAAAATGTAATTCTGTAGAAAACCACATGAGAGCACTAGATATCCATTTTGTGTATAGAATCACACTATACAGAGATACAAATATATTTTAGGATTAAGATTAGTTCACATTATGTTTTTGGCCTATGGTAGGTATACTATGTCCTTTTGGCATTCATTTCATGGGTCTTTCATAGCATGGTAAAGTGTAGGCTATTACATTTTTTAGAACTGCAGAAAGGTAAATGTTAAAATATATTTTTTTATAATTGAAGTCAGTGGCAGATGGATCCAAATATATAAATATGCAATTGTGCAGTATGTGAGGATCTGTCTGTGAGACATTAACATCCATCAAATAGATGCCAATTGTATGCCAGCTGTGTACTTTATCAAGCGAACGTCTAGAACCATACAACAATGTGTATATTCAATATTGTCACTCAGATACTAAGCTGTTGCTGCATAGCAACAAAAGATGTGGCCTGTAAGAAAATCCATAATAAATGATCACAGCAGCGGCCTAATTTTTTTTTTTATTTGTCATTTTTCTATCAGACACAATTTTGGTTGATGTAGGTTTCAGGCCCTCTGGAAAGCAACTTTCATGTTCACCATCATTATCACATCCTCATCCTTTCCTTCAATCCAGAAAGGTTCACATTGAAAGTGGCAGCCTATAGAAATGTCATGGTTTACTGCTACTCTCACTATTCATACTCCATTATCTCCTCCCTGCATGTCTTCATCTGTCTACCGCAATTCACAATGCCATTTTTAAAGCTGTCACCACTCTTTAATCATTCTACATCATACCACATCAGGCATAAAAATGCCAGCCTGCACTTACAGAACTACGACTTGTCAACGCGTCATGTTTAAAGAGTATACAATAACAATTGTTTTAGGTGTCCCCAGTGTCAACTACTATGCACCCCATCACATAAATATGCACATTCATAGCTTTGAGCTCTGCTTTACAGTTTATATATAGATGTTACTTTGTAAAGCTTGCCACTTTCCTCCCTGTACCACACTACCCACTACCAATGACTATGAATATCATCCAATGACATATGACTATCATCCTCATTACATCCTCCCACTCCAGTCATTAGGACTTCTGCACTGCACCTATCCTAGGAAATGCTTTATCTTTGACAATTAGACTGGCTCTTAACATCCAAAGCTGAAATCCTGTCTTAAAAACCCAATCAGTACTTTTTCTCCTTTTTTGTTAATTCATTCATTTCTTTTAGATTGTCAGCTCTAGAGTACAATTATTATTATTTATTGATGTTTATTGGATAAGAATATTTTTATTTTCAGAAGCTTTCTGTATGATTCACAAATGACACGGCTGTGCAAAAGGAGTTAAACGTGATCTCAGCCTTGTAGTTAACCTCACAGTGTATAGGCTGGCCAGTTCTATGGGCTGCTAATAGTGCTGCCCAGGGTCTGACAAAAGGCGGAGACTTAAAGGGGAACTCCGGTGAAAAACATTTTTCTTTAAATCAACTGGTGCCAGAACGTTACACATATGTTTAAATTACTTCTGTTTAAAAATATTAACCCTTCCAGTACTTATCAGCTGCTGTATGCTACAGAGGAAGTTTTTTTCGTTTAGCCCCTTAAGGACTGAGCCCTTTTTCACCTTAAGGACTCACCATTTTTTGCAAATCTGACCACTGTCACTTTAAACATTAATAACTCTGGAATGCTTTTAGTTATCATTCCGATTCCGAGATTGTTTTTTCATGACATATTCTACTTTAACGTAGTGGTAAAATTTTTTGGTAACTTGCATCCTTTCTTGGTGAAAAATCCCAAAATTTGATGAAAAATGTGAAACTTTTGCATTTTTCTAACTTTGAAGCTCTCTGCTTGTAAGGAAAATGGATATTCAAAATATTTTTTTTTTATTCACATATACAATATGTCTACTTTATGTTTGCATCATAAAATTGATGAGTTTTTACTTTTGGAAGACACCAGAGGGCTTCAAAGTTCCGCAGCAATTTTCCAATTTTTCGCAAAATTTTTAAACTCGCTTTTTTTCAGGGACCAGTTCAGGTTTGAAGTGGATTTGAAGGGTCTTCATATTAGAAATACCCCATAAATGACCCCATTATAAAAACTGCACCCCCGAAAGTATTCAAAATGACATTCAGTAAGCGTTTTAACCCTTTACGGGTTTCACAGGAATAGCAGCAAAGTGAAGGAGAAAATACACAATCTTCATTTTTTACACTCGCTTGTTCTTGTAGACCCAATTTTTGAATTTTTGCAAGGGGTAAAAAGGAGAACATTTTTACTTGTATTTGAAACCCAATTTCTCTCGAGTAAGCACATACCTCATATGTCTATGTTAATTGTTCGGCGGGCGCAGTAGAGGGCTCAGAAGGGAAGGAGCGTCAAATGGTTTTTGGGGGGCATGTCACCTTTAGGAAGCCCCTATGGTGCCAGAACAGCAAAAAACCCCACATGGCATACCATTTTGGAAACTAGACCCCTCGGGGAACGTAACAAGGGGTAATGTGAACCTTAATACCCTACAGGTGATTGACGACTTTTGCATATGTAAAAAAAAAAAAATATTTTTTTACTTAAAATGCTTGGTTTCCCTAAAGTTTTACATTTTTAAAAAGGGTAATAGCAGAAAATACACCCCAAAATTTGAAGCCCAATTTCTCCCGATTCAGAAAACACCCCATATGGGGGTGAAAAGTGCTCTGCTGGCGCACTACAGGTCTCAGAAGAGAAGGAGTCACATTTGGCTTTTTTGAAGGAAATTTTGCTCTGGGGGCATGCCGCA
Source organism: Hyla sarda (assembly GCF_029499605.1). Taxonomy (NCBI): domain Eukaryota; kingdom Metazoa; phylum Chordata; class Amphibia; order Anura; family Hylidae; genus Hyla; species Hyla sarda. Next base: position 308,098,090 of record NC_079189.1, read on the forward strand.
TTTAGGAAGCCCCTATGGTGCCAGGACAGCAAAAAAAAAACACATGGCATACCATTTTGGAAACTAGACCCCTCGGGGAACGTAACAAGGGGTAAAGTGAACCTTAATACCCTACAGGTGTTTCACGACTTTTGCATATGTAAAAAAAAATAAAAAAAATTACCTAAAATGCTTGGTTTCCCAAAGAATTTACATTTATACAAAGGGTTAAAGCAGAAAATACCCCCCAAAATTTGAAGCCCAATTTCTCCCGATTCAGAAAACACCCCATATGGGGGTGAAAAGTGCTCTGTTGGCGCACTACAGGTCTCAGAAGAGAAGGAGTCTCATTTGGCTTTTTGAAAGCAAATTTTGCTCTGGGGGCATGCCGCATTTAGGAAGCCCCTATGGTGCCAGGACCGCAAAAAATACCCACATGGCATACCATTTTGGAAACTAGACCCCTCTGGGAACGTAACAAGGGGTTAAGTGAACCTTAATACCCCACAGGCGTTTCACGACTATTGCATATGTAAAAAAAATAAAAAATTTTTTACCTAAAATGCTTCTTTTCCCAAAAACTTTACATTTTTAAAAAGGGTAAAAGCAGAAAATACCCCCCAAAATTTGAAGCCCAATTTCTCCCGAGTACGGCGATACCCCATATGTGACCCTTAACTGTTGCCTTGAAATACGACAGGGCTCCAAAGTGAGAGCGCCATGCGCATTTGAGGCCTAAATTAGGGATTGCATAGGGGTGGACATAGGGGTATTCTACGCCAGTGATTCCCAAACAGGGTGCCTCCAGCTGTTGCAAAACTCCCAGCATGCCTGGACAGTCAACGGCTGTCCGACAATACTGGGAGTTGTTGTTTTGCAACAGCTGGAGGCTCCGTTTTGGAAACCATGGCGTACCAGATGTTTTTCATTTTTATTGGGGAGGGGAGGGGGGCTGTGAAGGGGTATGTGTATATGTAGTGTTTTTTACTTTTTATTTTATTTTTTGTGGTAGTGTAGTGTAGTGTTTTTAGGGTACAGTCACACGGGCGGGGGTTCACAGTAGTTTCTCGCTGGCAGTTTGAGCTGTTGCAGAAAATTTGCTGCAGCTCAAACTTGCAGCCCGATACTTACTGTAATCCTCCGCCCATGTGAGTGTACCCTGTACGTTCACATTGGGGGGGACATCCAGCTGTTGCAAAACTACAACTCCCAGCATGCGCTGACAGACTGTACATGCTGAGAGTTTTAGTTTTGCAACAGCTGTAGGCACACTGGTTATGTATCACGGAGTTTGTGACCTTACTCAGTGTTTCAAAACCAGTGTGCCTCCAGCTGTTGCAAAACTACAACTCCCAGCATGTACGGTGCATGGTGTAAGGTGACTGCTGGGAGTTGTAGTTTGCAACAGCTGGAGGCACACTGGTCGTGAAACACTGAGTTAGGTAAAAAAAAAAACTCTAAGTTTCACAACCAGTGTGCCTTCAGCTGTTGCAAAACTACAACTCTCAGCAGTCACCGACAGCCAACGGGCATGCTGGGAGTTGTAGTTATGCAACCAGCAGATGCACCACTACAACTCCCAGCATGCACTTTAGCTGTTTGTGCAAGCTGGGAGTTGTAGTTATACAACAGCTGAAGGTACACTTTTCCATAGAAAGAATGTGCCTCCAGCTGTTGCAAAACCATAAGTCCCAGCATGCCCATAAGGGAATGCTGGGAGTTGTGGTGGTCTGCCTCCTGCTGTTGCATAACTACAGCTCCCAGCATGCCCTTTTTGCATGCTGGGAGCTGTTGCTAAGCAACAGCAGGAGGCTGTCACTCACCTCCTGCTGCTGCTCCATCGCAGGTCAGTCCCGCCGCCGCCGTCGCTCCTGGGGCCCCGATCCCAACATGGACGCCGGGGATCGGGGTCCCCAGCACCGGGGGTCGTCTTCCCGCACCCGCTCACGCCCTCCGGAAGAGGGGCGGAGCGGGTGCGGGAGTGACGCCCGCAGCAGGCGCCCTGATTGGTCGGCCGGTAATCCGGCCGACGAATCAGGGCGATCGTGAGGTGGCATCAGTGCCACCTCACCCCTGCAGGCTCTGGCTGTTCGAGGCCGTCAGAGACGGCCCCGAACAGCCAGTAATTCCGGGTCATCGGGTCACTGGAGACCCGATTGACCCGGAATCGCCGCAGATCGCTGGACTGAATTGTCCAGCGATCTGCGGCGATCGCCGACATGGGGGGACATAATGACCCCTCTGGGCGATATGCCGGGATGCCTGCTGAACGATTTCAGCAGGCATCCGGCTCCGGTCCCCAACCGGCTAGCGGTGGGGGCCGGAATTCCCACGGGCGTATGGATACGCCCTGCGTCCTTAAGGACTCGGGATGCAGGGCGTATCCATACGCCCTGCGTCCTTAAGAGGTTAGAATTTATTTTCTAGTCTGACCACAGTGCTCTCTGCTGACACCTCTGTCTGTCTCAGGAACTTTCAAAAAGCACGTGTGCAGGCAAAAAGACTCAAAGTAAAGTACACTCTTTGTTTGTAGCTTATATGAGGCACTTTAATCTTGGCAGATACATAAAACATTTAAAGAAGTCCTTGATGATTGGTAGTTCTGACTCAAGCTTAGTCAGTTTGTGACTTACCTTGCTTTGTTAGAGTTGTTTATTTGCACTAGCTCCTGTATTGTATCTTGCTTTATGAATTCTGTGTATTCTGACTGTAGCTAAGTAACCTAACTGTCCCTCCTTTTCCAAATTGGTACTGAACTCCTCTTTAGGTTTATCTCTCTGTTTGATTATTCCCTGTCTTTCTTTTTCACTTCTGTGCCTGAACTATTGACTAGCTTCCCTCACTTCAGTATGGTGTCTGTTTATTTGTATTGGACATTGCTGACATTGCTACACCCTGCACTTATTAGTAGAAAACGGACTGACACCGTGGTTGGGGCAGGCCAGGGACAGAGCTCTAAGCTAGCTGAGGGCTGTGCTAATTCCTATTTGATGTGACACAGGGTATAAGGAAAAAACAAATACAGTCATGGTCGTAAATGTTGGCCCCCCAGAAATTTTTCAAGAAAATAAAGTATTTCTCAAAGAAAAGGATTGTAGTAACATATGTTTTACTATATACATGTTTATTCCCTTTGTGTGTATTGGAACTAAACCAAGAAAGGGAGGAAAAAAATGCAAATTGGACATAATGTCACACCAAACTCCAAAAATGGTCTGGACAAAATTATTGGCACCCTTTCAAAATTGTGGAAAAATAAGATTGTTTCAAGCATGTGATGCTCCTTTAAACTCACCTGGGGCAAGTAACAGGTGAGGGCAATATAACAATCACACATGAAAGCAGATAAAAATTAGAGAAATTCACTTAGTCTTTGCATTGAAATTGCAAAGAAATTCACTTAGTCTTTGCAGTGTTTGTGTGTGCCACACTAAGCATGGACAACAAAGAGGAGAAGAGAACTGTCTGAGGTTGCAAGTCCATCTCCAGAGATCTAGATTTGCCTTTGTCCACAGTGCGCAACATTATTAAGTTTGTAACCCATGGCACTATAGCTAATCTCCCTGGGCGTGGACGGAAGAGAAAAATTGATGAAAGGTGTCAACGCAGGGTAGTCCGAATGGTGGATAAGCAGCCTCAAACAAGTTCCAAAGATATTCAAGCTGTCCTGCAGGCTCAGGGAGCATCAGTATCAGTGCAACTATCTGTCAAAATTTAAATGAAATGAAACGCTATGGCAGGAGACCCAGGAGGACCCCACTGCTGACACAGAGACATAAAAAAGCAAGACTACATTTTGCCAAAATGAACTTGGGTAAGCCAAAATCCTTCTGGGAAAACTTGCTATGGACAGATGAGACCAAGATAGAGCTTTTTGGTAAAGCACATCATTCTACTGTTTACCGAAAATGGAATAAGGCCTACAAAGAAAAGAACACAGTACCTACAGTGAAATATGGTGGAGGTGCAATGATGTTTTAGGGTTATTTTCCTACCTCTGGCACTGGGTGCCCAGTGTCAGAAAGCTAGGTTTGCTTCTGAGATCTTAGGTCTTCCAGCAGGACAACGACCCCAAACATACGTCAAAAAGCACCCAGAAATGGATGGCATCAAAGTGCTGAAGTGGTCTGAAGTGGTCAGCAATGAGTCCAGATCTAAATCCAATTGAACATTTGTGGAGAGATCTTAAAATTGCTGTTGGGAAAAGGTGCCCTTCCAATAAGAGAGACCTGAAGCAGTTTGCAAAGGAAGAGTGGTCCAACATTCCGGCTGAGAGGTGTAAGAAGCTTATTGATGGTTAGAAGAAGCGACTGATTTCAGTTATTTTATCTAAAGGGAGTACAACCAAATATTAAGTTAAGGGTGCCAATCATTTTGTCCATCCCATTATTGGAGTTTGGTGTGACATTCATTATGTCCAATTTGCTTTTTTTCCTCCCTTTTTTGGTTTAGTTCCAATACAGACAAAAGGAATAAACATGTGTATAGCAAAACATGTGTTACTTCAATCCTTTTCTGTGAGAAATACTTCATTTTCTTGAAAAATTTCAGGGGTGCCAACATTTACGGCCATGACTGTATATGTCACTGGCAGCACAACATTTTATTTCTGGAATAAAGGACATAAAACCTTGTGAAGGGGTCATTGATATTGTTTTACAGGGGTTATGGTTGGGGATCAAAACTTTGCAGAATTAAGGTATCACATTTGACACTTTGGACCTGCTGTGCAGCTTCAAAGAAGTGGTAAATGGGTATCTTCCTGTCCAAGCTTATCCGAAAGACAACTAAATATTAATGTCCCTTCCCCTCTTACAACCTAACTATCCAGGAATGAACCAAAACTGGCATAGTAAACTAATAGGCAAATCTGGAAACCTAAACCTGAGACTCAGCATATAAAAATAATTGCAACAAGATTAAAGATGTTCACAGTGTGGGGCGAAGTCTGATCTTGGTCCCAGTATTTGCTTTCTTCAGCTCAGGAAAAAACAGAAGAAACAATGTTTTATTTTTTTTTGAATTTTTTTTTTACTGTAATTTTCTCCCTTTTCTTTTATTCCTGTTTTGCTTGCTTGCATGATATTTCATGTTTGTTACTTTTGGCAAGCACTGTGCATTTTATGGTAAAGCATAAAGGGGTTTTCCAGGCAGTTAACATTCATAGCCTTTCCACAAGATAGGCTATCAGTGTCTGATTGGCGGAGTAATTCTTGCATCAATAATGTTATTTTTTCATTGTTTGAATATTTCTGCAGGTGGCAATATAAAATATATTTATTAATTTTTTTTTTCATTCAAACAAGAATGTTTCTTGAATAACAGGCAGTACAGGAAGTATACAAGAGCCAAAAATAGAGCTCACATGTAGATACATTACAGGACAAATAAAATAACATGCTCCCTTAAAGAGAGCCAACAGCAAAAACACAATAAAGAACAGAAGAGAACAGAAACACCAAATCTGGCAGTATGCAGGAAAAGGAAATCAAGATGGAGAGAACCAGCAAAAGAAAGAAAGTGCAAAAAGAAAGGTGTAGAGAGGGGGAGAAGGGGAGGAGAAGGAGTCCAGTATGTAGGAGATCAGAGGCCAAGGAGCAGAGAGGTAGGTCAAAGAGTAGGACAGGCACTAGAAGAAAGGCCAAACTGCAAGAAGCGGGGTGAGGTGGCAAAGTCCATCCATAGACGCCATCGCAAAATATAATGCTCCGAAGAAGCATTCAGGTCAGCAAGACATTCCTCCAAACCCTGTATATATAAGACTTCATGAAGCCAATCAGTGGTTGTAGGGAAGAGGCAGACTTCCAGCACCTCGGTATCACCTTCTTCTTCAGGCCCTTCTTCGGGGACTCAGGACAACCAGGCAACATAGAGAGAAGGAGGGTCTGTTGGGTGTCAGCTAACCAGACACCTGTGATTTCAGTAATTAAAGCCCGAACAAGGGACAGGATAGCCAAACTTGTGCCTTAGTGAAAGCATACTGTGTTCCTGTGTTCCTGGTATCGGTGTTCCTGATCCTTGTTCCGTTACCTGACCCTGCACCTGTGCCACCTGCCCTGACCTACTGCTACCTTGACCTCGTCTTGCCAGTTTCCTTTTGTGCCACGCCACATCCCAGCAACCTGTGTGCATGAGTCGTGCCAGGGGTAGCGAACTGGGAAGCCGCCTGCCGCAGCAAGACCATCCCGCCTTGCGGCGGGCTCTAGTGAAAACCAGCGGCACCTTGGACTCCGCTCCCTGACACGGCTCATGTCATGATCCACACAGGCCCAGAGGATCCACCACCTGGCGCGACCCTAACAGTAAGATCCGGCCATGGATCCCGCTGGGGTGCCTTTACCAGATGTCTCTGATCTTTCCACCGTCGTGGCTCAACAATCGCAGCAGTTAGCCTGTCAGGCGCAACAACTGAATCAACTCTCAGCCATGGTGCAACAGCTTCGTGCCGCTCAGCAACAACAACAGCAACAGCAGCAGCCACCTGTTCCTGAGCCTCCTCCTGTGTCTGCAGCTTCTCCTGGGACCAAGCTTTGTTTGTCCTTGCCTTCTAAGTATGACGGAGATCCCAAGCTGTGTAGAGTCTTTGTGACACAGTGTTCTATCCATCAAGAACTCATGGCGGATCTGTTCCCGACGGAGCTTGCTAAAGTGGCGTTTGCGGTCAGTCTACTATCTGGAAAAGCTTTACTCCTCTCTGGAATTGTAGAGATCTGGTCTCTTTGAACCTGTCAACCTTCCTTGCAGAATTCCTGTACTTGAAGAACCCGAGCGATCCTCCTTTGCCGAGATGGCTCTTCTGAACCTCTGGCAAGGGAACTCTTCCTTTGGCGACTACGCGGTTCAGTTACGCACTCTTGCCTCTGAACTTGCTTGGAATGACTAGGCCTTGTGCACTACCTAAAAAGGACTTTCCTCTAGAATCAGGGATGCTCTCGCTACATGAGATTCTCCAACTAACCTGAGCGAACGTATACATTTGTGCTCAGGGCTTACATTCGTGCCTGCGGTAGCAGGCGCCGAATACATAACTATGCAAACCATACATTGACTTACCAAGCGGTTCGAGTTGTTCCGTGCTTGAGATTATACCTACAAACCTATGCACCTATACAAATAAGGATGACTGACGAGGCGGTTGCGTTGTGACCATAACCGCCTATGAGGGCACGCCTATAGAGGGCATACCCTATGGTTAATTGATAAGAATAAGGGAGGGTTGGGAGGGTACCTGTAAACCCCGTACGCCCCCACCTGTATGTAGCGGGGGCGTTTTATAGCGATGCCCCTTGCATGGCCCCGTCTGTAGGTGCGGGTGGCCGTAGGAATTCCCGCCCCCTCGCACAAGTGCAGCCTGATAGGCTTCCCACTTGTGCTCAGTGCTTACATTCGTGCCTGCGGTAGCAGGCGCTGAATACATAACTATGCAAACCATACATTGACTTACCAAGCGGTTCGAGTTGTTCCGTGCTTGAGATTATACCTCCATATGAACCTATGCACCTATACAAATAAGGATGACTGACGAGGCGATTGCGTTGTGCCCATAACCGCGAATGAGGGCACGCCTATAGAGGGCAAAAATTCAAGAAGTAGAATTAATAACAACATTCCTGACCTTGATAACCGACACCCCCACTAGTCGTATCTAAGTCCCCTAAACTGTTCTTAATAGACTCTAGAACCAAGAGGGTCGTGCCTGCCGGCTAGCGACCACATGAGGCAGGACCTGACACTGAGAAGATGGTGGTGATGCCTACTGCGTCTGGCCCGGCAAGAGGACCTGACTATGTGCTAGCTGATTCATTCATATTGACATACTCACTGTGGTAATTGCAGAAAGGGGAAAACCGACAAGCTTATCGGGCATAACCTGTCCTCCTGTCCCTACTGATTAGTGGCCAAATCTCCATTGTTAGTTAAGTGATACGAAGAGTTGATCGTCATGAATGTGGTCTCAGGAGTAATGACCTGCAGCGAACGACGGGCCTTCTCACCATGATCATGCCTGCAGATTCAACAGGTCTCCGTAATAATTAAGGCTAAGGACTATCCTGCCTACAGACAGGCATCAACAGAACCACTGTGTCCGCAGACCTGACCGACCTCTCTGTCACTATTGTAGCTGTAGACTTTGACAAGTCTCACATGCCCTCGTGCCTGTGGATGTGACAGGCCTCTATGTGACTATCGTACCTGGGCCCCCACTGGAGAAGTGTCAGCCGGACAGTTGACCCACTGCCTGTGTGTATCGAGTCATATTGCACTGAAGCGGAGTCAGGAACAATAAACTTTACCAAGACCCTGACTGAAGCGAGTCAGGACTGAGGAACTTGGTGGGTGAGGGACGCGCGAGGCTCTGAAGACATGTCAGTAGCAGCATCAGTGTGTGAAGCGAGGGACTGTAGTAAGCTAACGAGAGTGGTGAAAGGAACATGGATCAGTGGGTACGTGTTGAGAAGTACATACCTTTGAGTGTACAGGTGCCCCCACTGAAGAAGTGTCAGCCAGACGGTTGACCTACTGCCTGTGTGTATCGAGTCATATTGCACTGAAGCGGAGTCAGGAACAACAGACTTTACCAAGACCCCGACTGAAGCGAGTCAGGACTGAGGAACTTGGTGGGTGAGGGACGCTTGAGGCTCTGAAGACATGTCAGTAGCAGCGTCAGTGTGTGGAGCGAGTAACTGTAGTAAGCAAACAAGAGTGGTGAACGTAACATGGATCAGTGGGTACGTGTTGAGAAGTACATACATATGAGTGTCAGTAACAGCAACTACGCAGTGCTGCCTGCCTGCAGACGTGGCAGGCACGGTAGGGAAACAACCACCTATGTGTCGTGATGTTGTTATTCAGAACACGTCAGTAACAACAAATAAGTAGCGCGTCTCCCTGCAGAATGTGGCAGGTGAAGTGGGTGTACGCCACCTGTGTCGTGGTATGAATGTGCAGAGTAACGTGTCAGCGACAACGACTTAGTGCATGCTGTAGGACGAGTTAGAAGATTATTGGTGAGCGTATGACAAGACACGGATGCTTAACCTGTGACTGCGCAGTTACTATGGTAACGTGAGTGTGGCATGTCAGCTACGGGGACCAATAGCCGTTACCGAAGTGTGTGCAGGGTAACTACTCGTGATTGTGCCGTACAAGCTGAGAATATCTGTACAGTAGAGCGTGTGTGTGGTATTCCGAGTAAGGTTATGCGTGTGACCAGTACTAGCTATAAGCATGTGTGCGGTAACACGGTGAGGAGCTAGATGCGACAACAGTTGAGAGCGTATGCTCAGTGCAACCCATATGCGCACATGTATGGATGCGGCGGCACACGTGAGTGCAGTATGACCATGACAGGCACGGACGCGGACCTAAAGGTATGAGCGTTCGGCACTATGACTGTGCTCCCAGTATGTGGCATGATGAGCGTACTCACTGTGTGCAAAATGGAACTGTACCCACTGCATGGAAACTATTATCATATGAACTGTGCACAGTACTATAGCTAAATTCACTGCATACAACATTGTGAGCGAATGAGCTGTATATAACAAATGACTGAACTCCCTGTATGTAGGAGTATGAGTGTGTGTACTGTGTGTGATACTGTAACTGTACCTACTGTGTGCAATACTGAGCGTGTGTATTGAACGCAGCGGCGAGCTGTACCCACCGTGAGTGATGCCAAGAGCGCATGTGCCGTGCACAATATCACAGCTGTGTCTACAATATGTGACACTGTGAGCATGTATTCTATACAATGGCGTGACTGTGCTTGCTGTATGTGACCCTAAACATGTGTGTACTGTAAACGACGTGCTGAACTCACTGCACAAAACACCATGATGTGTGTACTCTATACAACACTGTAACTGTATGCCCGGCATGTTACACTAAGAGCGTCTGTTATGCATGATAAATATTATGAATGTTTATACGCGGTGTAAATGCTTGAGCGTGTGTGAAACATGGTGCGGTGAGCGGTATGGAACTGACATAATCGTAAGAGCAGTAAACGTTTAAGAGTATATGTACCGTATACGTGTTGCATGCGGTGTGAAAGCCATAATCCTATGTATCGTGTGAAGCTGCGTGTGGAATGCATACAATGAGTGACTGCATGGTATGAGTGCTAAGAGTAGCTGCATGGTGTGAACGCTAGGAGAGTACACCGTATAGTGGTATGGGTGGCTGCACGGTGTCAGTGCCGAGCGACTGCACAGTACAAATGATATGAGTGACTGTGCAGTACGATGCTATGAGTGAGTGGACTATATGATGCTATGAGCGGCTGCCTGGTATAATTGCTACACGTGACGGCACGGTATAAATGCTGTGGGTGGCTGACGATATAAATGCTATGAGTGACTGCACGGTGTGAAGCTAAGAGTGGCTGCACAGTATGAACGTTATGGGTGACTGTACGGCACGAACGCTACTGGCTGTGAAATATGAACGCTGTGAGTGACTGCGCATTATGAACGCTATAAGTGACTGCACAGTGAAGCTACGAGGTGACTGCACGGTATGAAGCTAAGAGTGACTGCACGGTTTGAAAGCTATGTGTGACTGCACGGTATGAAAGCTATGAGTGGCTGCACGGTATGAAAGCTATACGTGACTGCACGGTATGAAAGTTATGAGTGACCACACGGTATGAAAGTTATGAGTGACCACACGGTATGAATGCTATGAGTGACTGCCCGGTATAAATGCTGTGAGCAACTGAACGGTGTGAATGCACAATATAGATAGGAGTGGCTGCCCATTAGGAAATGCCATAAGTGACTGCACGGTGTAACACTGTGCGTGACTGTACGGTATAATGCTATGAGTGACTACACGGTATAACGCTGTGGGTGACTGTACGGTATAATGCTGTGGGTGACTGCATGATATGAAAGCTGTCATAGACTGTACGGTATGAAATGCTGTGCTGAGTGACTGTACGATATAAATTCTGAATGACTGTGCAGTGTAAATGCTGCGTGACTGCACGGTATGAACGCCAAAATGACAGCACGGACTGACTGGCCAGGTATGTACATAGTTAGTTAGCTGGGTATGTAGGTAAGAAGTTAGGCATCCAGGTATAAAGTTAGGTAGCCCCCCTTCCCTGTAGGTATAGGCAGCAGAGTTAAACCCCCTTCCCAATAGGTATAGGAACAGAGTTAACCCCCCTTTCCCCGTAGGTATGGGCAGAGTAAAAAAAAAAAAAAAAACTCCCCCTGTTTCCCATAGGCATAGGCAGAGGCAGAGTTAAACCCCTTTTTCCCATAGGTATAGGCAGATTCCCCCCTCTTCCCCATTGGTATAGGCAGTTACCCTCCCCCCTTTCCCCATAGGTATAGGCAGAGTTACCTCCCCTCCCCCCCTTTCCCATAGGTATAAGCAGGTACCCCCCCTCTTTCCCATAGGTATATGCAGTTACACCCCCCCCTCTTTCCCATAGGTATATGCAGTTACCCCCCCCCCCTCATTCCCATAGGTATATGCAGTTACATCCCCCCCATTCCCATAGGCATATGCAGTTACACCCCCTCCTCTTTCCCATATGTATATGCAGCTACAACCCCCCCTCTTCCCCATAGGTATATGCAGTTACACCCCCCCTTCCCATAGGTATATGCAGTTACACCCCCCCCCCCCTTTCCCATAGGTATATGCAGTTACACCCCCCTCTTTCCCATATGTATATGCAGCTACACCCCCCTTCCCCATAGGTATATGTAGAGTAATCCCCCCTCCCCTATAGGTATATGTAGAGTAAACCCCCCTCCCCTTCCCCATAGGTATATGCAGAGTAACCCCCCCCCCTCCCCTTCCCAATTGGTATATGTAGAGTAACCCCCCCCTCCCCTTCCCCATAGGTATATGTAGAGCAACCCCCCCTCCCTTTCCCCACAGGTATATGTAGAGTAACACCCCCTCCCCTTCCCCATAGGTATATGTAGAGTAACCCCCCCTCCCCATAGGTATAAGTAGAGTAACCCCCCCCCCCTCCCCTATAGATATATGTAGAGAGTAACCCCCCTCCCCTATAGGTATATGTAGAGTAACCCCCTCCCCTTCCCCATAGGTATATGTAGAGTAACCCCCCTTCCCTTCCCCTTAGGTATATGTAGAGTAACCCCCCCCCTTCCCTTAGGTATAAGTAGAGTAACCCCCCTCCCCTTAGGTATATGTAGAGTAAACCCCCCTCCTCCCCCATAGGTATATGTAGAGTAACACCCCTCCTCCCCCATAGGTATATGTAGAGTAACCCCCCTCCTCCCCTATAGGTATATGTAGAGTAACCCCCCCTCCCCTTCCCCATAGGTATATGTAGAGTAACCCCCCCTCCTCCCCCATAGGTATATGTAGAGTAACCCCCCTCCCCTTCCCCATAGGTATATGTAGAGTAACCCCCCCGTCCTCCCCCATTGGTATATGTAGAGCAACCCCCCTCCTCCCCTATAGGTATATGTAGAGTAACCCCCCTCCCCTTAGGTATATGTAGAGTAACCCCCCCTCCTCCCCTATAGGTATATGTAGAGTAACCCCCCCTCCCCCATAGGTATATGTAGAGTAACCCCCCTCCTTCCCCATAGGTATATGTAGAGTAACCCCCCCTCCTCCCCCATAGGTATATGTAGAGTAACCCCCTCCCCATAGGTGTATGCAGAGTTGAGAAAAAATAAATTAAAAAAGGATGCTCACCGGATGTCCCAAGCAGTGATCTCCTCAGCTGCAGGGCCCACGTCTTCTCCCCTTCACAGTCCAGGCGCCGATGAGTGACGTCACCGGCGCCTGTACTGCGTGCTGCGTGGGGGCGGAGGTCACGTCTCTTCTGTGTAGATGCAGATGCGGCTCACACAGAGGAGACACCTTCTCCTGTATGTGCGTGTATCGCGCATACAGGAGAAGGCACCGCTGTATGCTGGGGATCTGGGACGAGTGTCCCGGATCCTCAGTAGTGGCGGCAGTGGCGGGTCAGTCCGCCCCTGGCACCCCCCTTGTGAGCGGCACCCGGGGCGAGCCGCCCCCCCCCCCCCCTTGGTACACCACTGGGGCCATGGCTAAGGGGCCCCAGCCTAGACGGGGCCCCCCCGCACTGCGGGGGCTAAGGGGGCCCCCGCTACGCCACTGAGTATAACCTGAGGGGGAGGAGGAGATGGCCAAGTCCAGCTTTTCCACCGTGAAGGGTCGTTCCAGGTCAGCAAGGGTGGAGACCAACAAGGAGGGCAGGGCAGTACACTACAGGTAAGAAAGGATATCTTGTGAGGAGGGGGCAAGAACTCTGCCCATTCCCGCAAGATCATACAGGCCCAAGTAGTACCAGTGAAAAGAGCTAAGTATGCGGGAAGTAAGATGTTCCAGGCGGCCCGAGGAATCCTTGACCGATGGAACAAAAAGAGCAGCCCTCTTGTCCCTCATGTCTCTAGCTAAAAGCCTACCAGCTTTATTAGCCCATTCATAATGGGAGGCAGAACATAGCTGACAAAATCTATTATATTTTTTATCAATAAGGACCTGAATCTCCTTCTGCACTCTGAGGAGGTCCCGAAGGTCATCCTCACCGAGCGTCTGTTTGGGGCACGTTTCAAGGGAGTGTAGTTGGGTCATGAAGACCAAGAACTTATGGGAAGCTTTTCTTTTGAGTCTGGCTCCAAGTTAAATCAGTATCCCCCGAAGGATGCATTTAAGTGCCTCCCACTGGATCTGTGGCAGCGTGGAGTAAGAGGCATGTGTGGACGAGAAGTTAGCAATCGCGGTCTTAAGGTCAGCTAGACAGAGGGGATCAAACAGAAGCGTCTCATTCAAACTCCAAGTGAATTCCCTCTGCAGAAGTGCGGGGAGTTGGAGCGTACAGGAGACCGGTACATGATCCAAATGAACCATCAGATCAATAGTCCCTGAGAGGAGAGAGGGGAGAAGATGGGCGGAGGCCAGTTGACATAGTCGAGTCTAGAGTACACTCCCCTCACATGCGAAAAGAGGGTATAGTCACGACCAGTGGGATGAAGCAGGCGCTAGACATCACACAACTGGTGCATATGCAGGAATCTCTTAATACCATTCAGCACTGCGAATGAGAGTGCACTAGAGCCTGAGGAGGTATCCAGGAGGGGGTTGAGAGCAGCATTAAGGTCACCACAGACAATCAGCATACCCTGTGAAAACGCATTAAGGTCCTCCAACGTCTTCTCCATGGTTTGGGGTGTAGATACAGACCAAAGTATAATCACCCTGGATGGAGCATTTCATAAACACATAACGAGTGTCATGGTCAACACAGGAATCAATTATTTGCACTGCTAAAGATATATGAAAACATTTCACTACCCCTTTAACCTTCTGGGAGGGAGAGCTACTATGGAACCATGTCGGGTAATATCCAGAGGTGTAGCTTCCCGCCCCGACCCAAAATCTGTAACAGGGCCCCATATGCCAATAATTGTACAGCTTTCTTATGGGGCAGATGTGCTTTGGGGCCCCATTAGGCACCAGGGCCCCATGCGACTGCTACTTCTATAGCTACGCCCCTGGTTATACCGGTTTTGGAATCCAGACAATTGGTCCTGACGGAGCTGCGTCTCCTGCAGACAGACAATATGGGACCTCTGTTTATGAAAGCCATATAACAATTTTGCCCGTTTCCCAGGGATGTTAAAGCCCTTAACATGGGAATATCAGGGAAGAGATCTTAAGTGACACCATCACAAAAGGGAAGCCACAAGAATGAAAGCGATACACCACTGGGAAAAGGGCGGGATAGACCAACTCCTATGCGAAAACCAGAAAAAAGGAGATAGGAAAAGAGAGGCCAAAGGGGAAAGGAAGAGGGAGAAAAGAGACAGAGAACATAAGCGCACAATAACATGGCGCATGAGAAACTAGTAAAATAGCCAATGGCAATAGCATGGTAGCAGGGTAGAACTACCAAAAACCTACGTGGGGTGTAGGAGCATGGGAGGAAAATACGGAAAACGTAAGTCATGTCTGGTAGGAGATGACAAAAGGAGTAGAGGCTTAGGAAGTCTGTATGACCGCCAGTATAAACAACATCAAACAGCAGGGAAAATGATGGGTAGGATAAAGCGCAAAAATGCATGAATAAGGGACCACAAAAAGTAAATATACTCATCAGTCCCAGCAGCAGGTTCGAAAGTCAGTCGGCCAGTCTTCGGGGGCCGCAGCAGGAAACAAGGCAGAAAATGACCAGCCAGGGTAGGCACAGCTGGGCCTAATACAACAGCAACATTGGGCCCACTGCAAAATAGGAGCTGGAAGTTCAAGGGGAAAGTTGGCAACCCCATCTGGAGCGGGAGGAACTATGGGGTCGCCTCCGGGTCCTCTGTGGGCGAGGGGTAACAAGGTTCAGGAAGGAGACGATTCCAGGTGGCATATCAGTGGGAAGTTGCACATATAGATTCCTCAGGAGTTTGTCCCATTGCTGCAAGTCCAAAGGGGGCAGCACAATATTTGCAAGAACAGAGGCAGGTCCAAAGGGCATTGGAGGGTCACCAGCTGGTCATCCATACGGACAGAAAAGGCAAATGGAAAGCCCCGATGGTAGGGGATGTTCTGGGTCTGGAGGACAGTAAGAAGGGACTTCAGGGATGCCCATTGTCGTAGGGTATTACGGGAGAGGTCAAGAAACAATTGCAGTCAAACCCCATCAAACTCCAAGTCCCTTAGTTGCCGAGCCTTCTGCATGATACTCTCCTTAACGGTATAGTAGTGTAGGCAGCAGATCACATCCCGTGGTTTAAGCGGGTAAGCGCTTTGTGGACGCATGGCCCTATGTGCTCTGTCCATTTCAATAGGGGTGCGGGCTTGACAGTTCAGAATAGAATTGAAAATATCAGTAAGGACGGGAAGGAGATCTTGAGGGCGGACCGATTCAGGGAGGCCCCGCATGAGAATATTATTTTGGCAATTCCAGTTTTCCAGATCATCAAACTGGGAGTGCAGGAGACGTTGTTGATGAACATCGGCATCCAAGTCAGAGCACAAGGAGTCAACCGTTTTCTGGACTGACTCCCGGAAGGACTGCAGCTCTTGTACAGATGTGTGTAGGGTATCCACCTCCGATTGCACCACTTGGAGGTCCTGGCGCCATGCTGACTTCAAGACAGTTGCTAGAGATGAAAGGTCCTGCTTAGACGTAAGCAGAGTGAGGAGTGCCTGCAATTCCGGATGATCTCTCAGGAATGATGAGCTGCAGCAGCAGGCAGAACCGGATGAGCAGCGGCAGGGGACCCGATCCCGGGGCAGTAGTGCAAGGTGGAGGCTAAGGGAGGCCAGTACACAGTCACCATCTGTCGGCTGCCAGGAAGATAAGCTGGAGGTCCCCCATGATGGAGCTGGCGAGGCTGCGCACCCCACAGCTGGAGAGAGGGGGCAGAAGGGGTCCAGCAGGTGCTGGAAGGTGCAGGGTTCAGTCTGGGAGGAAGATGGCGCCGGGCAGGGGCCGCAGTGTTCAGGCAGTGTTCGTCTGCAGCGGAGCAAAGAAATTGGAGATGGGGACCCCCGAGGCAGCAGGGGTGCCCCCAACCATGAGGGGCTTTTTATGTCTTTTGGTCCCCATTGCAGCAAGTATTCCCCTATAGAGCGGCAGTCAGGGATGGAGCACAGGGGAGATGCGGCCTCACAGCAGCATGGCAGGACATGCCGCCAAATATATTTATTATTTTTGTTGAGATTCTATTATTTAAAAAATGGGAAAGGGGAGGCGATTACATTTTTTAATATATAGGCAGACTGTACAAGAAGATCTTGCTGTGGCATGCATGTAGGTCTTTAGCAGGCCTACGGCTGTCATGTTATCCAATCAACACTCCCTGATTATGTCACAGGGTCCCGATCGAACCCCTGACAGGTGCGACACTGGTTAGTTCACTCTTTGCCTGCTGGCTTTGGACCTCTCTATAGTCTATGACTGCCAAGTGCTGTAAAAGGTCAATAAAAACGCTCATTCTGCCGCATATTTTTTTTGTGAAAAAACGCTGTGGCCATGTTAGCTGCATGTCAAAAGGTAACTGCAAAATCCACTTGGCGTTTTTCAGTTTGGCGTTTTTTTTAATCCTTTGGGCTTTTTCAGCTCTTTTTGGCTCCTTGGCAGTTTTTCAAAACGACCTCTTGTTGAGACTTTGACATTTCTTTCGGAAAAATCTTGGCGTTTTTCTCCCATAGTCTATGGGAGTAATAAAAACGCCAAGAAAAATGACATGTGGGTTTTAACTTTGGCGTTTTTACAGTTTTTATTCTTTTTTGGAATTTAGCGATCCAAAAAAGGGATGGAGATACCTTTTTTAATAAAATTTCATAGGGTACTATTAAAAATAATAAAATTATTATCAGGTACAACGGCAGACATTTCGGTGCGTAACATGGCTTCAGTTCTGATTTTGCACATTGTCAGTTTAACTTTTACAGGCTTTTCAACGATACATAGCACAGTTTTCTTCACCTCCCCCTCTACTTTATCAACACCACGGCAGAAACACATTACAATTACAAAGTCCTGTACAGTTTTCTGGCGCAAACTTTTTCACATCGGCATGCGATTTTTCAGACTCAGACTAGGGGGGATGACTTGTGGCTTTATGGCTAAGGCACACACCCGTATGCTGTTCGTGAAGCCAACATTTTGGTGTAGTTTTCCAAAATGGGGTCACATGTGGGGGGGGGGGTCCACTCTTCTGACACTATGGGACTATGGGGGCTTTGTAAACACACATGGCCTTCAATTTCGAAACATTCTCTTGCCAAAAGCCCAATGGCGCTCCTTCTCTTCTGAGCATTGTAGTTAGCCCGCAGAGCACTTTACATCCACACATGGGGTATGTTCTTAATCAGAAGAGATGGGGTTTCAAATTTTGAGGGGCTTTTTTCCTATTCTCCCTTGTGAAAATGAAAAATGTAGGGTAACACCAGCATTTTTGTGAAAATTTTTTTATTTTTTATTTTCACATCCAACTTTAACGAAAATTCGTCAGCCACCTGTGGGGTGTTAAGGCTCACTATGTTACATTCCGTGAGGGGTGTAGTTTCCAAAATGGGGTCACATCTGGGTATTTATTGTTTTGCGTTTATGTCAGAACCGCTGTAAAATCAGCCACCCCTGTGCAAATCACCAATTTAGACCTCAAATGTACATGGCCCGCTCTCACTCTTGAGCCATGTTGTGCGTCCGAAGAGCACTTTACGCCCACATATGGGGTAAAAATTGCATTACAAATTTTGGGGGTCTTTTTTTCCTTTTACCGCTTATGAAAATTTAAAGTATGGGTCAACACCAGCATGTTAGTGCAAAAAAATTTTTTTTACACTAACATGCTGATGTAGACCCCAGCTTTACCTTTTCATAAAGGGTAAAAGGAGAAAAAGACCCCCAAAATTTTTTATGCAATTTCTCCCGAGTACGGAGATACCCCATATGTGGCCCTAAACTTTTTCCTTGAAATACGATAGGGCTCTGAAGTGAGAGAGCGCCATGCACATTTGAGGCCTAAATTGGGGATTTGAAGCCACCACAAAAATACCCTATGGCAGTGTTTCCCAAACAGGGTGCCTCCAGCTGTTGCAATACTCCCAGCATGCCTGGACAGTCAGTGGCTGTTTGGCAATACTGGGAGTTGTTGTTTTTCAACAGCTGGAGGCTCCGTTTTGGAAACAGTGCCATAGGATATTTTTGTGGTGGCTTCAAATCCCCAACTTAGGCCTCAAATGCGCATGGCGCTCTCTCACTTCAGAGCTCTGTCGTATTTCAAGGAAACAGTATGTTTGTTTGTTTTTTCATTGTGGGGGGGACTGTGTAGGGGTATATGTATATGTATTGTTTTACTTTTTATTTGGTGTAGGTGTAGTGTAGTGTTTTTAGGGTACATTCACACGGGCGGGTTTACAATGAGTTTCTCGCTGGGAGTTTGAGCTGCGGTGGAAAATTTGCCGCATCTCAAACTTGCAGCAGAGAACTTGCTGTAAACCTGCGCGTGTGAATGTACCCTGTACAACCTTCACATGGGAGGGGGCAAACCTCCAGCTGTTGAAAAACTACAACTCCCAGCATGTACTGACAGACCATACATGCTGGGAGTTGTAGTTATGCAACAGCTGGAGGCACATTGGTTGCAAAACACTGAGAGTTTATTACTTAACTCAGTGTTTCGCAACCAGTGTTCCCCCAGCTGTTGCAAAACTAGAACTCTCAGTGCATGCTGGAAGTTGTGGTTTTGCCACAGCTGGAGGCACACTGGTTGCAAAACACTGAGTTAGGTAACAAACTCGGTTTCACAACCAATGCGTCTCCAGCTGTTGCAAAACTGCAACAATCAGCATGCATTGACAGTCGAAGGGCATGCTGAGAGTTGTAGTTTTGCAATAGTTTGAGGCACACTGCTACAACTCCCAGCATGCCCTTTGGTAGTCTGTGCATGTTGGGAGTTGTAGTTATGCAACAGCTGGATGCACACCTTTTCATAGAAAAAATGTGCCTCCAGCTGTGGCATAACTACAATCTCCAGCATTCACAGACTACCAAAGGGCATGCTAGGAGTTGTAGTTGGAACTCCCGCTGTTGCAAAACTACAACTCCCAGCATGCTCTTTGGCTTTGCATGCCGAGAGTTGTTGCTAAGCAACAACTGGAGGTGAACAGGCCTCACCTCCTGCTGTATCCTGCCGGGACCGCTGCAGCTGCTTCCACCAATCCTGCTGCTCCTGTCGCCACCACCGCACCAGAGGGGACCCCCGCTGGACCAGGGCAAGGTAGGAGACCCCTGTTCCGACCAATCAATCACGTGATCCTGAGGCGGCACCCGTGCCACCTCACTCCTGCTGGGTAAGGGTGAATGGGGCTGTCTCGGACAGCCCCATTCACCCTTTTTTTCCAGGTCACCAGAGACCCGATTGACCCGGAATAGCCGCAAATCGCCCCCAGGGGTTTGCACGGGGTGCCTGCTGATAGATATCAGCAGTGACCCCGGTCTGGTCCCCTCCCAGTGAGCGGCGGGGACCAGAATTCCCATGGGTGTACCTGTACACCCTGCGTCCTTAAGGACTCAGGATGCAGGGCATATGCATACGCCCTGCGTCCTGAAGAGGTTAAAGGGGTATTCCAGGAAAAAACTTTTTTTTTAATATCAACTGGCTCCAGAAAGTTAAGCAGATTTGTTAATTACTTCTATTTAAAAATCTAAATCCTTCCAATAATTATTAGCTGCTGAAGTTGAGTTGTTCTTTTCTGTCTGGCAACAGTGCCAGCATCTCTGCTTGTCTTGGGAACTGCACAGAGTAGAGGAGGTTTGCTATGGAGATTTGCTTCTACTCTGGACAGTTCCCGAGACAGGTGTCATCAGAGAGCACTTAGACAAAAAAAAGAACAACTCAACTTCAGCAGCTCATAAGTACTGAAAGGATTAAGGATTTTAATAGAAGTAAATTTACAAATCTGTTTAACTTTCTAGAGCCAGTTGATATATATAAAAGAAAGTTTTTTTCCTGGATAACCCCCTTTAACCTGTTGGGGACGAAGGGTGTATGCATACGCCCTTGCGTCCTGGCACTTAAGGACGAAGGGCGTATCCATACGCCCGTGGGAATTTCGGCCCCCGCCGCGCGTCGGGCGGGGACCGGGCCGGGGTGACTGCTGATATCTATCAGCAGGCACCCCGTACAAATGCCCAGGGGGGTCATTAGACCCCCCCATGTCGGCGATCGGCGCAAATCGCAAGTGAATTCACACTTGCGATTTGCGCCGATTCCGGGT
The DNA here is from genome assembly GCF_029499605.1 of Hyla sarda. Lineage (NCBI taxonomy): Eukaryota > Metazoa > Chordata > Amphibia > Anura > Hylidae > Hyla > Hyla sarda. Next base: position 308,118,817 of record NC_079189.1, read on the forward strand.
CATTACGGGTCTATGGTGACCCGGTGACCCAGAATAGAAGGGGGATCGCGGTTGTCTAAGACACCCACGATCCCCCTAAAGCGATAGGAGTGAGGTGGCAGAGTTGCCACCCCTCCTATCTCTGCTATTGGTGGTCTAGACGCGACCACCAATAGCAGATCTGGGGCGGAGGGGTTTACTTTCGTTTTCCCCGTCCTGCCCTCCCACAATAGGCGGGGCAGAACGGGGAAAACGAACAGGAGCGGCGCCGGAGTCCACTTACCCCTCCGGAGGCAGCGGAGCGACGGGGATCGGCGGCGGCGACGGAGATCTGCGGCGGCGTGCGGCAGAAGAGGACGGCTCCCGGATGCGACGGAAGCCGGTGAGTATTTGCCTAGCAACATCTAGAGGGCTACAGTCTGAGACCACTATAGTGGTCTCTAGACTGTAGCCCTCCAGATGTTGCAAAACTACAACTCCCAGCATGCCCAAACAGCTGTTTGCTGTGTGGGCATGCTGGAATTTGTAGTTTTGCAACAGCTGGAGGTCTGCAGTTTAGAGACCACTGCACAGTGATCTCTATACTGCCCTCTAGATCTTGCAAAACTACAACTCCTAGCATGCCCACACAGCTGTTTGCTGTCTGGGCATGCTGGGAGTTGTAGTTTTGCAACATCTGGAGGTCCACAGTTTGGAGATCACTGTTCAGTGGTCTCTAAATTGTAGCACTCCAGATGTTGCAAAACTACAAATTCCAGCATGCCCACACAGAAAACAGCTGTCTCGGCATGCTGGGAGTTGTAGTTGCGTACCTCCAGCTGTTGCATAACTACATCTCCCAGCATGCCCTTCTGTGATCAGACATGCTGGGAATTGTAGTTTTGCAACAGCTGGAGGCACACTGGTTGGAAAATACTGAGTTAGGTAACAGAACCCAACTCAGTATTTTCCAACCAGGGTGCCTCCAGCTGTTTCAAAACTACAACTCCCAGCATGTACTGACAGACCGTGCATGCTGGGAGTTGTAGTTTTGCAACAGCTGGAGGCTCACTGGTTGAAAAATACTGAGTTAGGTAACAGAACCTAACTGAAGGTTTTCCAACCAGTGTTCCTCCAGCTGTTGCAAAACTACAACTCCCAGCATGTATTGACAGACCGTGCATGCTGGGAGTTGTAGTTTTGCAACAGCTGGAGGCTCACTGGTTGGAAAATACTGAGTTAGGTAACAGAACCTAACTGAAGGTTTTCCAACCAGTGTGCCTCCAGCTGTTGCAAAACTACAACTCCCAGCATGTACTGACAGACCGTGCATGCTGGGAGTTGTAGTTTTGAAACAGCTGGAGGTTTGCCCCCCCCCCATGTGAACGTACAGGGTACATTCACACGGGCGGGTTTACAGCAAGTTTCCTGCTTCAAGTATGAGATTTTTCGCCGCAGCGCAAATTCCTAGCGGGAAACTCACCGTAACCCGCCAGTGTGAATGTACCCTAAAAACACTACACTACACTAACACCTAATAAAGAGTCAAACACTACATATACACCCCCTTACACTGTCCCCCCCAATAAAAATGAAAAACGTATTGTATGGCAGTGTTTCCAAAACGGAGCCTCCAGCTGTTGCAAAACAACAACTCCCAGCATTTCCGGACAGCCACTGATTGTCCAGGCATGCTGGGAGTTTAGCAACAGCTGGAGGCACCCTGTTTGGGAATCCCTGGCGTAGAATACCCCTATGTCCACCCCTATGCAATCCCTAATTTAGTCCTCAAATGCGCATGGAGCTCTCTCACTTCGGAGCCCTGTCGTATTTCAAGGAAACAGTTTAGGGCCACATATGGGGTATCTCCGTACTCGGGAGAAATCGCACTACAAATTTCGGGGGCTTTTTCTCCTTTTACCCCTTATGAAAAGGAAAAGTTGGGGTCTACACCAGCCTGTTGGTGTAAAAAAAAAAAAATTTTTACACTAACATGCTGGTGTTGCCCTTATTTTCACAAGAGGTAAAAGGAAAAAAAGCCCCCCAAAATTTGTAACGCAATTTCTCCTGAGTACGGAGATACCCCATATATGGGCGTAAAATACTCTGCGGACGCACAACAAGGCTCAGGAGTGAGAGCGCACCATGTACATTTGAGGCCTAAATTGGTGATTTGCACAGGGGTGGATGATTTTACAGCGGTTCTGACATAAACGCAAAAATATAAATACCCACATGTGACCCCATTTTGGAAACTACACCCCTCACGGAATGTAATAAGGGGTACAGTGAGCATTTACATCCCACAGGGGTCTGACAGATTTTTGGAACAGTGGAACGTGAAAATGAAAAATTCTGTTTTATTGTTTGCACAGCCCACTGTTCCAAAGATCTGTCAAACGCCAGTGGGGTGTAAATGCTCACTGCACCCCTTATTACATTCCGTGAGTGGTGTAGTTTCCAAAATGGGGTCACATGTTGGGGGTTCCACTGTTCTGGAACCACGGGGGGCTTTGTAAATGCACATGGCCCCCGACTTCCATTCCAAACAAATTATCTCTCTAAAAGCTCAATGGCACTCCTTCTCTTCTGAGCATTGTAGTTCGCTCGCAGTGAACTTGACGTCCACATATGGGGTATTTCCATACTCAGAAGAAATGGGGTTACAAATTTTGGGGGGCATTTTCTCCTATTACCCTTTGTAAAAAAGTAAAATTTGTGGAAAAACCATCATTTTAGTGGAAAAATATGTTTTTTTTCATTTACACATCCGACTTTAATAAAAAGTTGCCAAACACCTGTGGGGTGTTTAGGCTCACCATACCCCTTGTTACGTTCCTTGAGGGGTGTCGTTTCCACAATAGTGTGCAATGTGGTTTTTTTTGCTGTCCTGGCACCATAGGGGCTTCCTAAATGTGACATGCCCCCCAAAAACCATTTCAGAAAAACTCACTCTCCTAAATCCCATTGTTGCTCCTTCGCTTCTGAGCCCTCTAGTGCACCCGCCGAACACTTGACATACACATATGAGGTATTTTCTTACTCGAGAGAAATTGGGTTACAAATTTTGAGAGGATTTTTTTCCTTTTACCCCTTGTAAAAATTCAAAAACTGGGTCTACAAGAACATGCCAGTGTAAAAAATGAAGATTTTGAATTTTCTCCTTCACTTTGCTGCTATTCCTGTGAAACACCTAAAGGGTTAACACACTTACTGATTGTCATTTTAAATACTTTGAGGGGTGCAGTTTTTATAATGGGGTCATTTATGGGGTATTTCTAACCAGAAGACCCTTCAAATCCACTTCAAACCTGAACTGGTCCCTGAAAAATTCCGATTTTGAAAATTTAGCGAAAAATTGGAAAATTGCTGCTGAACTTTGAAGCCCTCTGATGTCTTCCAAAAGTAAAAACTCGTCAATTTTATGATGCAAACATAAAGTAGATATATTGTATATGTGAATCAATATATAATTTATTTGGAATATCCATATTCCTTATAAGTAGAGAGCTTCAAAGTTAGAAAAATGCTAAATTATCAATTTTTTCATGAAATTTTTGCATTTTTCACCTAGAAAGGATGCAAGTATCGCCGAAAATTTACCACTAACATAAAGTAGAATATGTCACGAAAAAACAATCTCGGAATCAAATTTATAAGTAAAAGCATTCCAGAGTTATTAATGCTTAAAGTGACAGTGGTCAGATTTGCAAAAAATGCTCCCGTCCTTAGGGTCATAATGGGCTCCGTCCCCAAGGGGTTAACTATTTCACCTTCTTTACAGCTGTCATTCTTATTATATTCCCTCACTCCTGTCTACAGGACTTCTACCATGCTGCACCAATCCTATAAATGGGTTTACATATGATAATGTGACAATTTGTAATCTGTTTATTAGAATCAGGTGAAGCAATGTTGTGGAATATGTTGTCACCCAGTCAGCACCCTGCTTTCTAGTGGTAAGGGGCAAAAATCTCGAAACAGCTGTCTACAGGTGGGGAGATTCTGATTTAGCTGATAATCTCTATGTTCTAAAGCTTTCCAAAGGGTCAAAGGCAAACTTACTCCAATTACTGGCACTAAAGAGCAATATCTTCCCCTTTTCGGAGTGAGCTACTTGTCTCTATGTGAACAAGGACTGAATGACAGATAAAAAAATAGGTTTGATAGGTGACTGCTAATATGATCCTTTGCATCTCTTTTTGCAGTCAGACCCTGATAATGTCACCCCATTCTTTAATTGAGCAAATGGAAAAGAATATATTGTGTAACTTAAAATTCTCATAAGATAAGTAAACTTTTGCCAAAATTGCTCAAGTTTCTTATTTATAAAAAGAAGAGTACAAGAGCAATCTGTATTTATACTGACATCTCATTGTCTAGTTTGTTATGGCAACTGGTAAATCTTTAAAAAAGAAGGCTCCTTCAAAAGTTGCATGTAATAAAGAATGTGTGTTTGTAAGCATCCAAAAAGTACCATGTCAATAAAGTACATGGATTGAAAAACTGGTATGTTCCATAACGCCTAGAATCAGCACATTAAATGACCATGACCACTAGTTCTTCAGCCTCAGTTCATTCATCAGGAATTGACAAGGTTATCCAATTTCCCACCAAACATTAAATTCTTGCAACAGCTGGAGGCACACGGGTTGGGAAACACTGAGTAAGGAAACAATGTTTCCCAACCACTGTAGGCCTCCAGATGTTGCATATCTTCAACTCCAAGCATGCCCAGACTGCCCAGGCATGCTGGGAGTTGTAGTTCGGCAACATTTGAAGGGCCAGATGTTACAGAACTACAACTCCCAGCATGCCTGGACTGTCTGGGCATGCTGAGAGTTGTAGTTTTGCAACATCTGGAAGAGCACAGATTGAAGACAGATTGAAGACAGATATTGCAAAACTTCAACTCCCAGCATGCACGGACAGCCAAAGGGCATGCTGGGAGTTGTAGTTTTGCAACAGCTCAAGGTTTTCTCCTTCAATTTGCTGCTATTCCTGTGAAACACCTAAAAGGTTAACAAACTTTTGAATATCATTTTGTATACTCTGATGGGTGCTGTTTATATAATGGGGTCATTTGTGGGGTATTTCTAATATGAAGGTCCCTCAAAACCACTTCAAAACTGAACTGGTCCCTGAAAAATTCCGATTTTGAAAATTTTGTGAAAAATTGGAAAATTGCTGCTAAACTTTGAAGCCCTCTGGTGTCTTCCAAAAGTAAAAACTCGTCAATTTTATGCAGGGCCGGATTAAGAGCATCATTGGCCTGGTGCTGAAGATTGTGATGGGCCTTTTTATCGAAGTATATAAAATGAAAACGCTACACAAAGGAGTTTTGTCACATGTTTTATGCACATTAAATCACCAGGATAGCTGGATATATATTAGTGTATGGAAACTTTGCATATCTTTATAGAATCTGTTCTTTAGCTAAAAAAAAGAAACAACTCACTTTTATGGGGACCCAGAGTGTCAAAGAGGTGTGGTAGAGGGTCTGCTATGCCCCCAGACTGTATCACCTACGATTTTACGTCACATCTGCTGCTTCTTTGGGTAACACGCAGGGCTCGCTTGCCAGTGACGTGTTGCCACTTGTGAACCACAATCCTTATTCATGGTGCATGCACAGGATGTCAGACTGCTCATGCATCACAATCCCTATTCATGGTGCATGCACAGGATGTCAGACTGCTCATGCATCACAATCCCTATTCATGGTGCATGCACAGGATGTCTGGTCTGAGTCCAAACCTGTCAGACTGCTCATCCATCACAATCCCCATTCACGGCGCATAGGGGATGCGTGTGTCAAAGAAGGCGCGGAGAAGTGTTGCAGCCCTGTAGCCACACCTCTTTCACACTCAATGCACCCCATAAAAATGTTTTTTGTTTTTTTAGTGAAATAAAGGATCCAACAACATCTATGAAGATATGTAAAGTATCATACACCAACATCTTTTATGGCCATGCTAGCAATTTCATATGTATAAGGCTTCTTTCACACTGCGTTAGCACACGGCAGTATGACGGCCATCGAGGGAGCCTGGGGGAATAGCGGGAGAAAAATTACTGCTTGCACCATCTTCTCCTGCTAGTCCTGTTACAAAATAATGGCGCCCGACTGACCCCATTATAGTAAATGGGAGCCATTGACCCCGTTATTGCACGTTATGCCCCATCTCAAACACTGCTGTTAAAGGTTGGGGAAAAAAATTGCCTAATGGCCGTTTAAAGGGGTGCTCTGCTGCTCAGCGTTTGGAACAAACTGTTCCGAACGCTGGAGCCGGCGCAGGAAGCTCGTGACGTCACGCCCCCTCCCATAGACTTGCATTGAGGGGTCGGGGTGTGACGTCATGAGGGGGTGGGGCAATGACGTCACAAGCTTCCTGCTCCAGCGTTCGGAACAGTTTGTTCCAAACGCTGAGCAGCAGAGTACCCCTTTAAGGACGGGGCACAATGGCAGTTGAAACTAACGTACGACAGATGCACTTTAAACAATTTATACTATCTATAGTGCCCAAATGGTAATGCCATTTCTTAGTGGGACTCACAGGCAATATCTTCTCTCATCAGCGTCATCCTCTTGTATTTTATTTTCCATCTCGCTCGGACCACTGTGACGATTCCTTCCAGACGTATATCATTTCTGCAGAATTGGTAGGGAAACATTTTAAGCGCAGCAATTACCCAACACTGCATTTAGTAGTACAGCTATAAGAAGATATGTCATTCAGAAACAAGGAAAAGGTCTTCACACCTAGCTTTTTTATGCTCCTGAATGGCATATCTGTTTATAATAGCTCAGCTATTATAGACTGATTTGCCTATAACATATAATCAAAGCTGTCTATAATAGCTCAGCTATTATAAACAGATATGCCATTCAGGAGCATAAAAAAGCTAGGTGAGAAATTGTCACCTAGCTTTTCTGGGCTCCTGAATGGCATATCTGCTTATCATAGCTCATCTATTCTATACAGATTTGACTAAAAGTTATAGGAAAATCTATCTATAATAGCTGAGCTATGATAAGCAGATATGCCATTCAGGAGCCCAGAAAAGCTAGGTGACAATTTCTCACCTACCTTTTTCATGCTCCTGAATGGCATATTTGCTTATCATAGCTCAGCAATTATAGACATATTTCCCTATAACATATAGTCAAAGCTGTCTATAACAACATGCAAGTAGACATGCCATTCAGATGCATGAAAAAGCTAAGTGAGAAATTGTCATCTAACTTTTCTGGGCTCCTGAATGGGATATTTGCTTATCATAGTTCAACTATTATAGACAGCTTTGACTATATGTTATAGGCAAATCAGTCTATAATAGCTGAGCTATTATAAGCAGATATGCCATTAACAAACCCAGAAAAGCTAGGTGATAATGTTTCACCTAGCTTTTTCATACTCCTGAGTGGCATATCTTCTTATAATAGCTCAGCTACTATAAACAGAAATGCCATTCAGGAGCATGGAAAAGCTAGGTGAGACATTGTCACCTAGCTTTTCTGTGCACCTGAATGGCAAGTCAGTTCATGCCTGGTGGACTAGTGATACCTTTGGGAGAAACTCCTGGGGCAGAGGTAGAGAGTAATGTGCGCCGGCGGCGGGACCTCAGGCAGGTGGCAGCTACAGCACACACAGTAGTTTTTTAAACTTGGCAGGCACTGGCAGAATGGGGGGGAGGCGTTTCATACGCTGATGTCATGTGGGGCACGCAAGTCAGCAGATTACGCAGCCACGTCACCACCAGGGCCGTAGGTAAACCTGTGGGCCTGGGACATCGCAGGGACAGCCCTCTTTTACTGTTAATCAGTGGCGGCTCTAGAATTTGTGAGGCCCCGGCATCATTTTCTGCAGACGTCACATGATCCGATCGGCTGTGAGATGGCAAATTCTGTCCAGTACATCGAGACCACAATCACTAATAATACCAGTATACAAGGAGGGCAAAATTGAAAAAAATATATCATTTAGCACCTTTTGGGGTGCGTCCGTTTCTATACAGTGCACTTTTCAATAAAAAGACTCTTAATCTTTATTCTGTAGGTCCATACGATTAAAATGATAACAATTTATATACCGTATTTATCGGGGTATACAACGCACCGGCCTATAACACGCACCCTCATTTTACCAAGGATATTTGGGTAAAAAAAGTTTTTTACCCAAATATCCATGGTAATATGAGGGTGCGTGTGTGCGCGTGTATACCCCGATAAACCCCCAGGAAAGGCAGGGGGAGAGAGGCCGTTGCTGCCCGCTTCTCTCCCCCTGCCTTTCCTGGGGTCTAGAGCCGTGCTGCTGGCCCTTCTCTCCCCCTGGCTATCGGCGCTGCTGCCCATTCTGTCCCCCTGACATTGCCTGTGCTGCTGCCCCGTTGCCTCCCCCATCCCCGGTTGTATAATTACTTGTTGCCGGGGTCGGGTCCGCGCTGCTTTAGGCCTCCGGTGTGCGTCCCCTGCGTCGTTGCTATGCACTGCATGGCGCTGCGCAATGACGAGTGACGTCATTGTGTCTAGCAGTGCATAGCAACGACGCAGGGGATGCACACCGGAGGCCTAAAGCAGCGCGGACCCCGGCAACAGGTAATTATACAACCGGGGATGGGGGAGGCAACGGGGCAGCGGCGCCGGCAATGGGTGCCGCTGCCCCTTCGCTCCCCGTCTGTTGGCGCCGCTGCCTCATTGATCACCGATAGCCAGGGGGAGAGAACGGACAGTGGCATCGATAGCCAGGGGGAGAGAACGGGCAGTGGCATCGATAGCCAGGGGGAGAGAACGGGCAGTGGTGCTGATAGCCAGGGGGAGAGAACGGGCAGTGGCACCGATAGCCAGGGGGAGAGAAGGGCCGGCAGCAGGGCTCTAGACCCCAGGAAAGGCAGGGGAGAGAAGCACCTTTGTGCTCGCTTTAAATCATTGAACTGCAGCGGCTTATCTGCGTAAAACACGCAGGTAGACTTTAGGCTAAAAATTTTAGCCTAAAAAGTGTGTGTTATACGCCGATAAATACGGTAGGTTTTTTCTATTTAACTACTTTAAAAAAATTCTTGAACAAAAATAAGTTTGCTTTATAGTCTCTCTTCTCACCCTAATAACCCCTTTATTTTTCCGCATACAGGGCGATATGAGGGCTCCTTTTTTTGTGCTGTGATCTGAAGTTTTTATCAGGACCATTTTTTTATGACACCTTTTGACCGTGTTTTATTTTTCGACCAAAAATACGCACTTCTGGACTTTGATATTTTTCACGCTTTTGCCTTTCACTGTGTAACTTAAATAACATTGTATTTTATTACTTCAGACATTAGCACACCTGGCGATACCACATATGTTTATAGTGTTTTTTTTTTACATTATTTCATTTGAAAAATGAGGAAAGGGGGTGATTCAAACTTTTATTAGGGAACGTGTTAAAAGAAGTAAATATATGTGATTTATTATAATTTTTTTACTCTTTTTTAGTCCCCATGTGTAGGCCGGGCAGTATAGGGAAGCGAGTACAGGGACATAATACTGCGGGGCTATATACCGTGACTGTGCTGCTGTACCCACTGCCCTGGTTACTAATATATATCTTATGTACGTAATATGGGCCAGGCAGGGCAGAGAACACAGCACAGTCATTGATATACAGTGACATAATACTGCTGAACTATATCCATTAATTATGCTGTACCCACTGCCCTGTCTACTGTATACACACATATATATATATATATATATATATATATATATATATATATATATATAGCAGCCAGGGCAGTAAGAACAGCACAGCACAGCTGATGTATATAGCCCAGCAGTATTATGTCACTGTATATCAGTGTTTCCCAACCAGGGTGCCTCCAGGTGTTGCAAAACTACAACTATGGCAAACTGGTAGTTGTAGTTTTGCAACAGCTGGAGGAACCCTGGTTGGGAAACACTGCTGTATATCAATGACTGTGCTGTGTTCTCTGGCTGGCCCATACAGCATATACTACTATATATACATATGTATAGGTCAGAGGACACAGCACAGTCACTGGTATACAGTTAGTGACTGAATGCTGCCTGAGCCAGGCCCGGCCACTGGGACTTATCAACAGAGCTCGTCACCTTCTGACCTTCTTCTTCGCACTGATGGCCCCTCTGCAGGTCGGAGACTGTCAGACTGGACGGAGCTCACATGGAGGGAAGATTCAGACCGCAGAGGCCGTACAGCTGTGAGGCTGTGTGTCTCTCTCTCTCTCTCTGCCGTCTCTTCAGCTCTGCGGTGAGCAGCCGGGGGAGGGTTGGGCGGGCAGGGACTATTTACTAATAAGCTCCAGTGTCTTTGGCACATGACCAGGCCCATCAGCCCCCTCTCTTAACCCCTTAAGGACTCAGGGTTTTTCCGTTTTTGCACTTTCGTTTTTTCCTCCTTACCTTTTAAAAATCATAACCCTTTCAATTTTCCACCTAAAAATCCATATTATGGCTTATTTTTTGCGTCTCCAATTCTACTTTGCAGTGACATTAGTCATTTTACCCAAAAATGCACAGCGAAACGGAAAAAAAAATCATTGTGCGACAAAATCGAAAAAAAAAACGCCATTTTGTAACTTTTGGGGGCTTTCGTTTCTACGCAGTGCATATTTCGGTAAAAATTACACCTTATCATTATTCTGTAGGTCCATACGGTTAAAATGATACCCTACTTATATAGGTTTGATTTTGTCACACTTCTGGAAAAAATCATAACTACATGCAGGAAAATTTATACGTTTAAAAATGTAATCTTCTGACCCCTATAACTTTTTTATTTTTCCACGTTTGGGGTGGTATGAGGACTCATTTTTTGCGCTGTGATCTGAAGTTTTTATCGGTATGATTTTTGTTTTGATCGGACTTTTTGATCACTTTTTATTCATTTTTTAATGATATAAAAAGTGACCAAAATACGCTTTTTTGGACTTTGGAATTTTTTTGCGCGTACGCCATTGACCGTACGGCTTAATTAATGATATATTTTTATAGTTCGGACATTTACGCACGCGGCGATACCACATATGTTTATTTTTTATTTTTTTTACACTGTTTTATTTTTTTTATGGGAAAAGGGGGGTGATTCAAACTTTTATTAGGGAAGGGGTTAAATGACCTTTATTAACACTTTTTTTTTACATTTTTTTTGCAGTGTTATAGGTCCCATAGGGACCTATAACACTGCACACACTGATCTCCTATGCTGATCACTGGCGTGCATTAACACGCCTGTGATCAGCATTATCGGCGCTTGACTGCTCCTGCCTGGATCTCAGGCACGGAGCAGTCATTCGTCGATCGGACACCGGGGAGGCAGGTAAGAGCCCTCCCGGTGTCCGATCAGCTGTTCGGGACGCCGCGATTTCACCGCGGCGGTCCCGAACAGCCCGACTGAGCAGCCGGGTCACTTTCACTTTCACTTTAGAAGCGGCGGTCAGCTTTGACCGCCGCTTCTAAAGGGTTAATACCGCACATCGCCGCGATCGGCGATGTGTGGTATTAGCCGCGGGTCCCGGCCGTTGATTAGCGCCGGGACCGACGCGATATGATGCGGGATCGCGGCGCGATCCCGCTTCATATCGCGGGAGTCGGCGCAGGACGTAAATATACGTCCTGCGTCGTTAAGGGGTTAAAGGGGCAGCAGGGGCTGGTCGGAAGAAGCGCTGGGGCCCAAAGGAAATGTTTTATTTTTAAACTTCACTCTCTGCAGTCGGGGGGAGAGTAGGGAGTTGCGCTGATCGGTCTGTGCGGGCCGTTTGTGCGGGCCGCTGGGCCTATTTTAACGCAGGGGCCTGGAGCTGCCGCTCCATCCGCCCCTACGTTAATCCGGCCCTGACTTTATGATGCAAACATAAAGTAGACACATTGCACATGTGAATCTATATATAATTTATTTGGAATGGCTGTTTTCCTCCTCACAAGCAGAGAGCTTCAAAGTTAGAAAAATGCTGCATTTTTCAAATTTTTCATGAAATTTTAGAATTTTTCACCAAGAAATGATTCAAGTATCAATGAAAATTTACCACTATGATAAAGTAGAATATGTCACGAAAAAACAATCTCGGAATCAACTTCATAAGTAAAAGCATCCCAGAGTTATTAATGCTTAAAAGGACAATGGTCAGATGTGCACAAAATGCTCTGGTCCTTAAGGCCAAAATGACCTCGGCCCTTAACCCCTTAAGGACCGGGGTTTTTTCCGTTTTTGCATTTTCGTTTTTTGCTCCTTGCCTTTAAAAAATCATAACTCTTTCAATTTTGCACCTAAAAATCCATATGATGGCTTATTTTTTGCGCCACCAATTCTACTTTGTAATGACGTCAGTCATTTTGCCCAAAAATCTACGGTGAAACGGAAAAAAAAAATCATTGTGGGACAAAATTGAAAAAAAAACACTGTTTTGTAACTTTTGGGGGCTTCCGTTTCTATGTAGTACATTTTTCGGTAAAAATGACACCTTATATTAATTCTGTAGGTCCATACGATTAAAATGATACCCTACTTATATAGATTTGATTTTGTCGGACTTCTGGAAAAAATCATAACTACATGCAGGAAAATGTATACGTTTAAAATTGTCATCTTCTGACCCCTATAACTTTTTTATTTTTCCGTGTATGGGGCGGTATGAGGGCTCATTTTTTGCGCCGTGATCTGAAGTTTTTAACGGTACCATTTTTGCATTGATAGGACTTATTGAATTAAATGATATAAAAAGTGACCAAAAATGCACTATTTTGGACTTTGGAATTTTTTTGCGCGCACGCCATTGACCGAGCGGTTTAATTAATGATATATTTTTATAATTCAGACATTTCCGCACACGGTGATACCATATATGTTTATATTTATTTTTATTTACACTGTGTTTTTTTTTTTATTGGAAAAGGGGGGTGATTCAAACTTTTAATAGGGGAGGAGTTAAATGATCTTTATTCACTTTTTTTTTTCACTTTTTTTTTGCAGTGTTATAGGTCCCATAGGGACCTATAACACTGCACACACTGATCTTCATCATTGATCACTGGTTTCTTATAAGAAATTAGCCGCGGCTATCCCGAACAGCCCGACTGAGCTAGCCGGCAACTTTCACTTTCACTTTTAGCCGCGCGGCTCAGCTCTCAGCGCGCGGCTAAAGGGTTAATAGCGCGCTGCGCCGCGATCGGCGCTGCGCGCTATTATAGGCGGGTCCCGGCTTCACTATGACGTCCTTACGGGGTTAAGGAGTTAAAGAAGAACTATCATGCAGGAAAATGTAACCCCTATCCAAAGGATAGGATATAAGTGTCAGACCCCCTGCTATCTCCTTCATGGCATCCGGGCAGTTCCCAGGAATGGAGCGTGTCGATAAACGCACAAAGCTGCAGCTGACACACCCTCTCCATGTATCTCTATGGGAGAGCTGGAGATACCCAAATGCTGTATCTCCAGCTCTCCCATAGAGATACATGGAGGGGGCGTGTCGGCCACCACTTCATGTGGGGATCAACATGCCCTGTTCTTGGGGAGAGCCGGGGTGTCCTGCAAATGATATAAAACTTATCCCCTATCTTGTGAATAGGTAATACATTTTCCTGCAGGATAGTACTACATTAAAGGGCTAAAGGGAACCTAAAGTCATTGAGGTGGTCCATGGTGGCAGTGACATCATTGAATATATTTAAAAAAAAAGTTAATTTCCCTAAAAAAAAAAAAAGGCCGCCACTAGGGGTTATCTATCTTTCTATAGGCAGATGACTCTCTGTACTTTACAACATACTGGATACTGACCGTAAAGTGCACCGGTATTCAGTATAGATGATTGCAGCTTCACTGGCTTCTGTGTAGGTGTGAGCATAACCTAAATGTGAGGGAGAGAGGTCACATGCAGTCAGTGCACCGATATCCTGCCTGTGTAGATAGCACTGCAGACTGTCATTTACAGATAAGAGATCCATCCCACCCACAGACCCCTAGAGCAGATACCAGGCTGCTGCTTCTCTGCTTTCAGGACACCCTCTTGTTCTCCTGCTTGGGCACATTAGTCACATGTCCCGACCTCTTCTGCCTGTGTAGAGAGTGGACAGAAGACCCAGGAGCACGTAGTGCAGCATGAAGGAGTCTCCTGCTGAGAGATAGAGTTAGAATATCCCTGTGCACTTGTGCAAACTACAACTTCTGGCATGCCTGCACAACTTTTGTTGTAGTTTTGCAACAGCTGGAGGTGCTGTTGTAAAACACTGTGTTAGAACAATGTTGCCTCCAGTTGTGTGCCTCCAGCTCTTACGAAACTACATCTCCCAGTATTTCCGGACATCCTCGGCTGTAGTTTCGCAACAGATGGAAGCAACACAGCCGGATACCTTCACTAAAGGAGAATACAAAACAAGTGAGCAAGAGACAAAGGGTATTTGTAAGAAAAATATAGGTGCTAGACACACAGAAATTATATATATATGATCAGGATTAGGTACTGAGTAACATATAACTTTAAGTTACCTTAATTTCTTCTGTATTCCATTATTGTGTAATACCTACTATTGTTTTGTAAACAACCCATAAGCTTAAATATTACATGGTTCATTTGGAGATAAAACATGTTAATGTTGTTGCTATTTATACCTACCGTATATCCCGGCGTATAAGACGACTTTTAAACCCGGAATTTGCTTCTGAAAAGTCGGGGGTCGTCTTATATTGAGGTCCGGGATAGGAAAACTTCTGATTATCTGCCCAGGCCAGCTCCCGTGTGTGGCTGCAGGCGGGGGCCGGCCAGAGCAAGTAAAAACTAATACTGTATACTAAAAACCAGGGTGCCTCCAGCTGTTGTGAAACTACAACTCCCAGCACGGCAAAGGCTGTCCGGGCATGCTGGGAGTTGTAGTTTTACAACAGCTGGAGGCCCCCTGGTTTTTAGTATACAGTATTAGTTTTTAGCTGCTCTGGCCGGCCCCGCCTGCAGCCACACACGGGAGCCGGCTCGGGCAGATAATCATAGGTATTCCTATGCCGGACATTCCTGTGTCCCGGAAAATCTTTTCGGGACATAAGGATGTCTGCCGGTCACTTACCATTCCCCGGCGTCCTCCTGTGATCCTCCTTCGGTCCTCCTGCGGTCCGGTCCTCCGTCTCTATGGTTGTACGCACGGGACGTCAGTGACGTCACGTGCCTACAACCATAGAGGCAGAGGAGCGCAGGACCAGGAGGACCGCAGGAGGACGCGCGCCGACCGGGGCCTGGTGAGTGACCGGCCGTGCTATCTTAAGTGATCCGGTTCACCACTCCCCGGTCCCGGCACCTACTGCTATGGTCCATAGGCCACAGCAGTAGATGGTGACCCAGGCCGGAGGAGCGGTGATCAGAACACTGTGGGGGCAGACCAGTACAGACATACAGCCTCCAGCCATACACTGTATGTGGCTGGAAGCTGTATGTCTGTTGGGGGGAGCTGCCAATCTAATGTGGGGGGAGCTGCCTACTATTGTGGGGGAACTGCTGACCTAATGTGGGGGGAGCTGCCCACAAATGTGGAGGGAGCTGCCTACAAATGTGGGGGGAGCTGCCTACAAATGTGGGGGTAGCTGCCTACTATTGTGGGGGAAATGCCTACTATTGTTGGGGAAATGCTGACCTAATGTGGGGGAATTGCCTACAAATGTGGGGGGAGCTGCCTACTATTGTGGAGGAACTACTGACCTAATGTGGGGGGAGCTGCCTACAAATGTGGTCGGAGCTGCCTACAAATGTGGGGGGAGCTGCCTACTATTATCGGGGGAGCTGCCTACAAATGTGGGGGGAGCTGCCTACAAATGTGGGGGGAGATGCCTAATATTGTGGGGGAACTGCCTAGTAATGTGGGGGAATTGCCTACAAATGTGGGGGAGCTGCCTACTAATGTGGGGGAACTGCTACTAATGTGGGGTAACTGCTGACCTAATGTGGGGTAACTCCCGACCTATTGTGGGGGAGCTGCCTACTATTGTGGGGGAACTATACTGCCTACCTAATGTGGGAGAACATGATGCCTACCTAATGTGGGGGGAACTACAAGGTACCGTACATCGCGGTAGGAGGGGCAGTCTTATATGGCGAGTATATCCCAAACTCTATATTTTAACTGTAAAAGTTGGGGGTCGTCTTATACACCAAGTCGTCTTATACGCCGGCATATACGGTACCTGACTTTCATGATTTACACAGTAATCACTGGAGAAACATAATAAAATCAAATTTAGAAAACATATTTTAACTCAGGTCAGATATTATGAGTTTACTAGAGTTCAGTGGTTTATTTGTATACTGACATGAAATTTATGTCCCAGAATAAATCCTAAAATCATACATATGTCATGATATGGATGGCTCTTTACTACCCTCTATCAAACACCGGGACAGATCAATCAATAACTTGGCCATAGATCCACAAGGACATATTTGCATTCAAAATGGGACCATAGGAAGGGATACATTAAATAAAATGTATGCTTTCTGCCAGCTAATGAATTTTGTAGAAAGATTTTAGTTGATGTAAAGTTGCATGTTACAGGACCAAAAATATTGCTTTCTAAAAGACAGCATTTTTTGATGGTGGGAACTTAAAAAACAGACTAGTTCCAATAAATTGTAAACAGATTTATACGGACAGATGCATTGGGGCACAACCCTTAATCCTTGAAGTTAGGTGTTTCATTCAGCCTCTCAGCAGATGTTTATAAAATCCAGCACCTACCAATGCAGTCTCCTATTAGATTAAAGGGGAACTCCGATGGTAAACATTATTTTTAACTCAACTGGTGCCAGAAATTTAATAGATTTGTAATTTACTTTTATTTAAAAATCTCAATCTCAAATAGAAAAGAAATAAAAAAACTTCCTGTGAAGCATGCAGCAGCTGATAAGTACCGGAAGAATTAAGATTTTGTTTAGAAGTAATTTACAAATCTGTTACTTTCTGGCACCAGTTGATTTAAAAAAAAAAAAATGTTTTCCACCCGAGTCCCCCTTTAAGTTTTCACTTGTGGGCTTTTTTTTTTTTTTTTTAACGCCAACATAACTGCCAAAACAGCAGCAAAACGCATTTTGTGGAAAAAAAAGGTGTTAGCTGCAAGTCATAAAAAATGCATGAAATGCCTTTGGCCTTTTTTCACTACTCTTTGGGGTTTTTCTGCATCATTGTGCTCATTGGTAGTTGTTCAAAATCACAGCATGTTTAGGCTATGGTGTTTATATACTGAAATCTTGGTGGTTCTTTACCATAGAAGTCTATGGGAGAGAAAAAAAAAACACCATTAAAAACACAAGTTGGTTTTACCTTGGCATTTTTTTCAGGTGGAGTGAAGTAAAGCACCTCACCACAAATCATTCTCTGGTAGTCTGATAAACGAGTCTGGGTTTAGTGAATGCCAAGATAATGTTGCCTACCTGACTGCAATGTGCCATATGTAATGTTTGGTGGAAAAGGGATAATGCTGTGAGACTGTTTTGAAAGTTCTGGACAATTGTATGCTTCCAACTTTGTAGGAACCATTTGGGTTTTGCCCTTCCTGTTCCAACATGATTGTGCCCCAGGCATTAAGCAACGGTCCATAAAGGCATGGATGGGTAAATTGTAGAAAGTCTTCCCAGAAGAAGACCATCTCCATATTGATGCATATAAATCTAGAATGGTACATCCTAAAAATGTCTGTAAAGTTGAATGTGTAGTTTTGTTTATACTTTTCTTTTTCCCTGTACACACATGCCACGATTAGTGTTGATTTTGATCACTGCATACAAAATATCTCCTTATTAAGTTTCTCTGATCTCTGTCATTAGAGTGGTCTGTGGCTAGTAACCAGGTAACAAAGTGTCAGAATATCCATATTACACTTTATTTTCTTTGGTGATCAAATATTAAAGGGTACCTCTCATCAAAAAAAACTTTTGATATATTATAGATTAATGTATGCAGAATAACTTTACAAGTGCATGTTATTAAAAAATATGCTTCTTTCTATTTAATTTTCCACTTTGAAGAAATTACCATTAGGGGTCTCCCTACCAGTCCTGGCAGCAAGCATTTCAGACTCATGCTGGAGTCCTAAACAGAGGTCCTAAAAGAGTCCTAAAAGAGCTGCCAGTCTGCTTTGTTCACAAAGGAGAACACTCAGAGCTGCCAGTCTGCTTTGTTCACAGCCTGTTTGGCTGTGAACAAAGCAGGCTGGCAGCTCTGAGTGTTTAGGACTCCAGCATGAGAGAAATGCTTGCTGACAGGACTGATCGGGAAAAATACAATAGAAAGAAGCATATTTTTCATTAACATGTTATTGGAAAGCTATTCAACATTCATTAATCTAAAATATATCAAAAGTCTATTTGATGAGAGGTACCCTTTAATAATTTTCATAACCGGATGAAATGATAATAAGCAATGATAACAATAACTAGTGTATAGTAAAATCCAGGAAGCCCAGCTGAGACTTTCATTTAAACAAAAATAGGGCAAAAGTAAAAAATCATGCTGAATATGTTCTCATATTTAACAGCTTTGCTCAATTTACTATACATGTGCATATGGTGTTAAAACGGTTTATGAAAATTAGGTCACACTTATAATTTATTGGTCCTTCTTCCTAAACTAGACATTTTGCAGTGAACACATAATTAAAATATATTTTCTGACATCTATAATATATTAATATGTTTAATGTTTGCAAATTCATGCTAAGATCAAGACTTTGTTTACTTGTAAATTACTCTAAATATGGTGTTTTAGCCCACTTCTTACATTCCTTTCGATAACTGATAATTCCCTGTCCTTAAAGTGGTTATCCTCCATAAGGTGATTTTAGTATGTACCTGGCAGGCAGTAATGGACATGCTTAGGAAGGATCTGCACTTGTCTTAGGGTTAAATGGCATGAGATTACCATAATACTGTGTCTAACTTTTTGTGAACTGGTATTTCCTGTTTGAGTTTTTCTTATTTGCCTACAAATCCCATAATCCATTTTCCTCTCTCCCACACATCAGCCACCCCACCCATTGAAACATAAATGAGCTGCATCCATTCAAAAGATTCAATCAGGATGCCTACAGCTGTTGTATTAGTTGCAGATTGATCTCTCTCCCACCAGGCGATCGTTCCACCCATTGAAGCAGACAGGCTCCCTGTCATCAGCTGACTAGTGAGTCAGGTCTCGGCCCCATTGCAGCCAGTCATTTTGTATGCTGTTAAAAATACAGATCGGGGTGAAAATAACATAAGAATTGTGAGAAAACTGTCACACACAGGTAAAGACACAATAATATGAACTACACGAACTTTGCAGCCCCTGTAGCATAGTCAAATAAAAAAAATTCCTGGAATACCCCTTTAAGTGTATGTAATTAGTATAGTACTGCAGTATAAGTTACAATAACAACTAATGTGTTCATGAATAAAATTCTCATTTTAAAAAGTTTTTCACGGACAACAGAACATAACACTTTGTATTTTCACTTTTTAAATCAAAGTCATGTAAACATATACTCACTGAATTCCAAATTGAGTATAAAGCCAATACAAGCTTGCAGGGAAATTTGGATGAAGTCCCTTAACTCTTCTCAGCATCAGCAAAAACTGAAACCAGTGGCCCGATTCCCTAAGGTAAGTGACTGCTGTATACTCTTTCATCTTTGATCATTGGCAGCACATAGTGATACACAAAGATCTGAGCTTCCAATAAAGAATTTTACCTAATCCTTGGTGAATACTTATTTGTTGTAGCAAAAACTATGTTTGTTAAATTCATACAGAACAATTGCACCTAGAAAAAGATTTTCACACTGCATCCATAACTGTATAACAGTGTTCAATGCTGTGTCCCCTCAAAATATGTCAACACACAGCCATTAACCCCTTAGGGACTCAGCCTATTTTAAGGACCAATACAAATAAACCTGTACGCCCCTGAAAGACCAGGCCTGTTTTTTCAAATCGGGGATGTCTGTCTTTATTAGAGAATAACTCTGGTATGGTTTTGCCAATCACGAAAATTCTGACATTGTTTTTTTGTCACAAGTTGTCCTTCGTGTACATAGTAAAAGTAAGCTGATATAATTTGTAGGTTTTTTTTACAATGCAAAAAATCATGACATTTTTACAAAAAATTAAGATTTTTTGCTATTTTAACACTAATAGGTTGCATATATTTATACTTACTGACCAAATAGTTTATGAAACTTATACTTTCAGATGTCTACTTTATTTTGACATCATTTTTTTGTTTTTAATTAACATTTAAAATTAGTTAAAAGCCTAACAATTTAACTTGAAATTTTGAAAATTTTGAACATTTGAAAAGTACATCTTTTTTTTATGTGCTATGCAAGGTTTGCAGAAATTAAAAGGTAGTAGAACATAGGAACACCCCCCCCCCCAAATGACCCCATTTTAAAAAATAGACCCCTCAAGGTATTCGCTAGGGGGTACAGTGAGTATTTTAACACCATAGTTTTTTTGGCAGGAATTATTACAAAGTCAGTGTTAAAAATTCAAAATTTGCAATTTTTCACAAATGCATATTTTGGGGGGCATATTTTTTGTACATCACTTCTGATATTGAAAGAAATGCACCCTATATTTTATTTAGCTGCTTGTCCCATGTTCGAAAATACCCCCGCTTAGGCCATATAGGGTTCCTTGGCCGCGTGGTAGGACTCAGAAGGAGAGGAGCGCCATTTGGCTTTCAGGGCAGAACAGTACCCCCACCCCCACAAGTGACCCCATTTATATACCGCACCCCTACAAGTTATTGACTGGACCAGGGACCTCTCTGATTGGTCCTTGGTCGGCTAGCAGTATAATGCGTCTGTCTGTGACAGTTAAGGCTCCTGATGGATGTATCCGCCATGTTGTGGGAATAAGCACCCGCTCATGGCGAATATATCCATCACTGCTGCGGCTGGGTAGCTCAGTGTGTCCGCTCATGACTGCCGGCGGGAAATCCGTGGACACACAAAGCTACCCAGCCGCAGCAGGGAGCTCATTACCGTGACTGCTGCATAATGTGTAGGATCCACCAATGCGATCCTACACATTATGCATTTTTTTTATTAGATTCATTTAATAAATGTATTTTTATAAATCTTTTTTTTACACTTTTATTACATTTTTATTTATTTTTACACTTTTATTTTATTTATTTATTTATTTTTACACTTTTTAATGCTTTGGAATACTTAGTATTCCAAAGCATTGCAGATATATGCTGCCTGCCAGTTTTCACTAGCAGGCAGCATATTAGGACGTGCCTCTGCCTTTCAGGCAATACCCAGGGAAGACCTGGGGGTCTTTGTAGGACCCCCGGCTGCCCAGGTATGCAGCAGCACCCCGCGATGCTCCGGGGTGCTGCAGGAGAGACAGAGGGAGCCCCCTCCCTCTGTCAGAACTCCTTACAGCGCGCGGTCACTTCTGACCGCGGCTGTAAGGGTTAAACTGTCGGGAGTGAACTTCACTCCCGGCAGCGCGGCAGGCCCCGGCCAGCCGCGGCCACACACGGCACCCCGTGATCGCGATGCGGGGTGCTGCAGAGGAGACAGATGGAGCCCCCTTCCTCTGTAATAACACTTACAGTCACTTCCGCGGTCACTTCCAACCGCGGCTGTAAGGGTTAAAACTGCCGGGACCGAAGTTCACTTCGGTCCCGTCAGTGCAGCAGGGTCCCGGCTGTGTGATACAGCCGAGTCCTTGCCGTGATCTCGTGGGTGCACTGGGCAGCACTCACGAGAATAATGGACGAGTATAGACGTCCAGGTGCCGGAATGCCCGCCAACCTGGACGTCTATACTCGTCCATGGTCATTATCGGGTTGAGGACTCAGCAAATTTTCGTTTTTGCATTTTAGTTTTTTCCTCCTTCCTTTCTAAAAATCATAATGCTTTCAATTGTGCACCTACAGACCCATATAAGGGCTTGTTTTTGCATCACCAATTGTACTTTGTAAAGACATCACTCATTTTATAATATAACCTGCGGGGAAATAAAAAAAGAAACGCCATTTTGTAACTTTTGGGGGCTCCCATTTCTACGCAGTGCACTTTTTGGTAAAAATTACACCTTATCTTTATTCTGTAGGTCCATACAGTTACAAGGATATCCAATTTATATAGGTTTTGTTTTAATACTTAAAAAAATTATAAACTACATGCACCAAAATTAGTATGTTTAAAATTGGCATCTTCTGACCCCTATAACTTTTTTATTTTTCTGTGTACGGGTGGTATGGGGGCTTATTTTTTTGTGCCGTCATCTGTCGTTTTTATCGGTACCATTTTTGTTTTGATGGGACTTTTTGATCGTTTTTTAGTAATATTTCTATGGTATATGAAGTGACCAAAAATGCACAATTTTGGACCTTGGTATTTTTTTACGTGTATGCCATCGTGGCTTAGCTAACCTAATATTTTAATAGTTCGAATATTTACGCACGCGCTGGTACCACATATGATTATTTTTATTTTTTATTACATTATTTTATTTTATTTTTTTATTTGAAAGGGGGAGGGTCACTTTTGGGAAGGGGTTAATGATCAGTGTTATGCCATTGGAAAGCACTGATCAGTGTAACCGGGCATAGAGCAGTAGATCGCTGATCGGACAATGGAGAGGCAGGTGAGGACCCTCCCGTCATCCAGTAAGCTGATCTGGACATCACAATTTTGTCACTTTGCTATTTACTTGCTGTTAAAGTTCTCAATCTTTTTTTAATGTGATTGAAAAAAACGGCCACTAGGTGGCTCTGTTCCCTGCACAAGTCAAACAGTTAGTTTGGTCTCCACCCAGATTTGCAGAAGTCCAAACTTAGGAAATAGGTACGAGGCATACCGAGGCAGAGCTCATGCTGGCTTCAGTGACGTCACCCCTGCTGAGGAACGCCCACTTTTTCCTGCCTGGAGCTCAGACAATGGGAGCAAAGGGAACGGTAGGATACAGAGCTTTTTAAAGCTTGCAATTTTTTTTAGGGCAGGAGGGGTGTTAGGAGGGTTTAGTGAATAAAATCTGAGTTAGTTTAGAAAATATGGTTTGATGACAGGTACTCTTTAATGTCTAAACCTTGGCAACAAAAGTGAGTACACCCCTAAGTGGAAATGTTCAAAAAGAAGCCCAGTTAGCCATTTTCTCTACCAGGTGTTGTGTGACTCGTTAGGGTTACAAGGTGTCAAGTGTCTTAAAATTTGGTGTTATCCCTCTCACACTCTCTAATACTGGTCTCTGGAGTTTAAACAAGGCACTTCATGGCAAACAACTCTTTGAGTATCTGAAAAAAAGAATTGTTGCTCTACATAAAGATGGACTAGTCTATAAACCACTGTCAAGAGCCTGAAACTGAGCTGCATCACAGTGGCCAAGACTATATAGCGTTTTTTAGGACAGGTTCCACTTAGAACAGGCCATGGTCAATCAAGGAAGGTGAGTGCAGGTGCTTGGCATTATATCCAGAGCTTGTCTTTGGGAAACAGATGTATGAGTGCTTCCAGCATTGTTGCAGAGTTTAAAGAGGTATGGGGGGTTCAGCCTGTCAGCGCTCAGATCATACACCACACACTGCATCAAATTGGTCTGCATGGCTGTTGTCCCAGAAGGAAGCCTTTTTTAAAGATGAAGCACAAGGAACCCAGAAAACAGCTGGTTGAAAACAAGAAGACTAAGGACATGAATTACTGGATCCATGTCCTGTAGTATGATAACATCAAGATAAACTTATTTGGTTTAGATGGTGTCAAACATTTGTGGTGGCAACCAGGTAAAGAGACAAAGACAAACATGGTGGTGGAGGTGTCATGGTCTGGGCCAGCATAAGTGCTGCTGACACTGGGGAGCTACAGTTCATTGCAGGAACCATGAATACCAACATGTCCTGTGACATGCTGATCCCCTCCCTTTGGAGACTGGGCTGCAGGGCAGTATCAATCATAATAAACCTAAACACACCTCCATGATGAAGGCGGGGGGGGGGGCTTGTCGAGTAGAGTAAGGTCTCTACCATACACCAGCTCCGTGATGTTGTCATGGAGGAGTGGAAAAAGACTCCAGTGGCAACCTGTGAAGCTCTGGTGAACTCCAAGCCCAAGAGGCTTAAGGCAATGCTGGAAAGTAAAGGTAGCCACACAAAATATTGACACTTTGGGCCCAATTTAGACTTTACCACTAAGGGGTGTACTCACTTTTTTTGCTAAGGTTTTGTGTTGAGTTATTTTGAGGGGACACAACATTAAACAGTGCTATACAGGCTGTGCACTTACTACTTTACCTTGTAACAGAGTTATTTCTTCAGTGTTGTCACATGAAAAAGATATAATAAGATATTTACAAAAATGTGAGGGGTGTATTCACTTATGTAAA
The DNA here is from genome assembly GCF_029499605.1 of Hyla sarda. Taxonomy (NCBI): domain Eukaryota; kingdom Metazoa; phylum Chordata; class Amphibia; order Anura; family Hylidae; genus Hyla; species Hyla sarda. The sequence goes on from NC_079189.1 coordinate 308,143,138, forward strand.
ATACTGTAACTAGTTGTGATAGCAGTTAGACTGCATATGCATTTCAGTTTCTCTAAGTGATAGAAATGTATCTACGACACTGCGGCAATGTAGGAAAACCGATCCCTGGGCTAAAGTGGTTCTTGCAAATAGATAGTGGCGGTGCTCTGGCTATAAGTGATATGTAGCAGTGAAATTCATATGAAGAAAAGAAAAGCCGGCCACTCACCAGAGTCCATCTTCTTGCTTTTATTGCAGCCTTTGTTGCCTTTGTACCCCACCCCGCTCCCTCCATCTCCCTTTGTATATTTGTGAGTATTTGATGCTGCAATAAAAGCAAGAAGATGGACTGTGGTGAGTGGCTGGCTTTTCTTTTGTTCATAGACATTTCATAGACATTGTCACCCCTGCAGCACCCCGCAGCGTGATCGTGGGGTGCTGTGTGTGATCCCCGGCGGGCGGAGGCCTGCCGAACTGCCGGGACCAAAGTAAACTTTGGTCCCGACAGTTTAACCCATACAGTCATAGTCGAAAGCGACCGCGAGCTGTAAGGAGTTTTGACAGAGGAAGGAGGCTCCTTCTGTCTCTCTCCTGTAGCACCCCGCAATGATCGCGGGGTGCTACATGTTACCCGGTCATTGCCTGTCAGGAGGTGTAAAACTAGCAGGCAGCATATATCTGCAATGCTTTGGAATACGAAGTATTCCAAAGCATAAAAAAAGTGTAAAAAATATATATATAATAAATAAAAGTGTAAAAACAATAAGTGTTAAAAAAAAGTGTAAACAATTCTCAAAAAAATTTAAAAAAGTAAAAAATAAATAAATACAAAATAAAAAAAACATTTTTTAAATAATGATAATGAAAAATAAAAATGCATAATGTGTAGGATCATCCGGCGCACATCCGCAGCATCTTACATGCTGCGGATGCCCGCCAGAAGTCACAATAATGAGCTCCCTACTGCGGCTGGGTAGCTTTGTGTGTCCACTCATAGCGGCGGATTTCCCGCCGGCCGTCATGAGCGGACACACTGAGCTACCCAGACGCAGCAGTGATCTCGTCCTTGTGACTTCCGGGGGCATCCACGGTGTAAAATATGCTGCGGTTGCACTCTATGTGACCCTACACTGAGACCCTACACTGCGTTTCAGCAGTATGTTAGAGGTATCTGTCAGCATCACATAAAAAAGTGATGCTGACGTAAACTGTAGCAGCTCCATTCATATTTGAACGAGACTGCTACAGTATACATTGGCATGCTTTTTCACATGACAACAGACACCTATACTGCAGAAATGCAGTATGAATGGGGACTATCACACCCCCCATCCTCCACCCCCTTCCCTCCAACAAAATAAACCAGTTTAAAAAAAAATTTTTTTACACCTAGTGATGGATATATTGGCCATGAGTGGGGGCTTATTCCCACAACATGACTGATATTTCTATCAGGAACTCTAACTGTCAAAAACAGCCGCGCGTCACTGCTAGCCGACCAAAGTCCAATCAGAGCGGTCCCTGGTCCAGCCAATACACTTGTAGGGGTGCGGTATTGTTCTTACAGCTCTGATCCTTTGCAAGCATGGAGTGGGGTCTATAATTCATATAATGATGCCCTGAAAGCCAAAGGGGGCTCCTCTGCTTCTTGGTCCTACCAGGCAGTCAGGCAACCAGATATGGCCTAAGTAGGGGCCCAGCCCGGGACGAACAGCGTGATAAAATATGGGGCGCATTTCCTCCATTTCAAAAGCGACTTATCAAATGATGTCCCACAAATAAAGAATTTGTGGAAAAAAAAGCTAATTGCTTTTTTTCCCATTGACTTTGAAATAATTCTAGCCAAACAATAAGGGCTCAACTTTTTGCCCTTGGTGAATACTTTAGGGGGTTCAGTTTCAAAAATGGGGTCACATCTGGGGGTGCAGTATTGTTCTGACAGCTAGAATGCTTTGCAAGATGAAGTGCGGCCTATAATTTGTATAATGATATCCTGAAAGCCAAATGGTGCTCCTCTCTTTTTGGGTCCTACCATGTGGCCATGCAACCAAATATGGCCTAAGCGGGGGTATTACCGAACACTGGACGAACAGCGTAATAAAATATGGGGCGCATTTTCTACTTTTCAGATGCAATGTATAAACAATATGTCCCACAAATGATGCATTTGTGGAAAAAAAAGAAAATTTTTATTTTTCCACTGATTTTGTATCCATTCCAGCCGCACAAAAAGGTCTCAAAGTACTCACTTTTGGTCTAGGTGAATACTTTAGAGGGTGTAGTTTCCAAAAGGAAATGTATGGTTCTGGCAGCTAAAACCCTTTGCAGGCATGAGGTGTGGCCTATAATCCATTCGGCCTAAAATGATGCCCTGAATGCCAAATGGCGCTCCTCTCTTTCTGGGCCCTAACAAGCGGCCAAGGAACCAACTATGGCCTAAGTGGGGGTATTTCCAAACACAGGCCGGGCAGCTTCATAAAATATAGGGTGCATGGCATGGCACTCAGCAGGGATTTTGTGTCTTGATGTAGCCCAATGTATGGACAGCAAGGGGTTGAAGCAAAGCATCTATCCAGGCACCCAGTCTTTCCAGCACTGCCCCTGTGCCCACAACAATTGGTCGCAATGGGACACACACACACATTTTTGTGTATTTTGGGCAGTGCATGGAAAACGGGCACACTGGATAAGGAGGAGACAAAAAATCCTGCTGCTGCTTTGTGATAACACCCAGGCTAAAGCCCTTTACAAGTAGTATGTCTAATTTTCTTTTATAACTCCTACCGCATCACCAGTAATCCGTCTATAGATTGATACATCCTCAAGTATTTCAATGGCCAGTTTTCTGCAGGACTACCACAGCCCCTCCTTTATCCGCTTCCCATATAATTATCCCTTTATTATTTTCCAATTCTTTCAGGGCAGATCTTTATTTTTTAGATATATTATCAGGACTAGCTGAAGTATGTTCTGATTCTAGATCCTTCACCCTGCTTTGAAAGATATCCATGAAATTTCTTTGGGAGTTAATTGGATAAAAACTGGGATTGGATGTGAAAACATTTTTTTTTAGTGTCCTTGATTCTATCCTGTTTGACTGTAGATTGTCCTGAACATTGTAAATCGATTAAGTCCAGCATTACTTTCTGTTCATGAAAGGTAACGTGGATTGGTAGTTCGCTTGAGCCCTGAATATTTAAACAGCTGGAATTTGTCTCAAAGTCTTCATTAGATTGTAATGGTATAGCGGATTGCTATGATTGCAAAAAATGCTTTTTAACCATAATGGCTCTAATAAACCGGTTTACATCCTGCAAAGTCCCATAGACATCAAAAGCTTAGGTGGGCACAAAATTAAGTCCCTTTGATAGAACACTGTTTTGGTGGGAAGATAGAACAGTTGCAGAAAGATTGATAACAGATAAGTTTCCATCAATAACCTTTATTGTTGTTTTTTCAATTTTTTTCAATTCTGTGCTATCACCCTTGGTTACCGCCGTTTGCCCTATCTCATGTATCATTTTTGTGACTCTCCTGTGTTTGCGCCCAGCTCTATGTCCTGGGCATTGTCTCTTGGATTTGTGTTTGTTTCTTTGATTGTTTTCTTCTTGTTCCTTCTTCTTGTTTCTTTGATTGTTTTCTACTTCAGCTAGTCCTGATAATCTATCTAAAAAATTAAGATCTGCCCTGAAAGAATTGGAAAATAATAAAGGGATAATTATACTGGAAGTGGATAAATGAGGTGCTGTGGTAATCCTGGACAGACTTCTATACAGAAAACTGGTCATTGAAATGCTTGAGGATGTATCAATCTATAGACAGATTACTGGTGAACCGGTAGGGGATATAAAAATAAAATTAGACATACTACTTGTAGAGGGCTTAAGCCTGGGTGTTATCACGAAGCAGCAGCAGGAATTTTTGTCTCCTCCTTATCCGGTGTGCTCGGTTTTCCATGCACTGCCCAAAATACACAAAAATGTGTGTGTGTGTGTCCCCATTGTGACCAATTGTTGTGGGAATAGGGGCAGTGCTGGAAAGACTGGGTTTGCTTCAACCCCTTTCTGTCCATGTACATCAAAGACACAAAATCCCTGCTGAGTGCCATGGAAGCTATGAAATGGAGAGAGAAAGATGCTTGGGTATCTTGTGATGTGGTTTCACTATATTCTTGTATACCACATACAGAAGCTCTCTTAGCAGTGGAGTACCATATCAGAAAATATTGTCTATATTATGAGACCCTACACCAATGCATTTTGGAAGTCTTACATTTTCTGCTTAAGCATAACAATTTTCGGTTTGATGATGATTTTTATGTCCAGGTGTCAGGCTGCCCTATTGGTGCAAAGTTCTCACCAACACTGGCTAACTTATTCATGGCTTACTGGGAGGAGAGTCATCTATATTCTGCCATTAACCCATTCTCATCTGATATCGGATGGTATGGCAGATATATGGATGACCTCCTCCTAGTGTGGTCCGGTGGCAGACAGAGGGTGGAAGAATTTCTAACTTATATTAACAATAATTCAATGAACCTAAAATTCACCCTGGAATGGGGGGGGGGGGGGGGGGGGGAATGCATACATTTTTTTGGGATGTGGCACTATATGGAGATTGCAATGATGGCCATGTGCATTCTAAATTGTATAGAAAACCAACATCTGGGAATAGTATCCTGTCTGCCACGAGCTGCCACCCGAAGCATGTTATACGTAATCTCCCAATAGGAAAATTCATTAGGGCTAAAAGGGCTTAGTCTAATCATGTTGCATATGAAGATTTATGTCATGACATAGCAACGAGGTTACGAAAAAAAGGCTATGGTGTTAGCATTTTGAATAGGGCAAAGAATATAGTGGACAACAAAAAACGTAATGCTTATCTAGATTCAGAGACGAATTGGACATGGCAAAAGGCAAAAATAAAAGGCTAACAAAGGGTTAATCATCCTGTGACCATTTCTACCCCCTATAGCACCCACTTTAACCAGATCAAGAATATTATACAGAAACACCTAACTGTTTTGTATGACAATGAGGCCATCTGTAGAATCCTAGGTAATGGGGTCAGAATTGTGGCCAAAAAGGGGAAATCCCTACAGGGAAGGTTGTCAAACAGCGATTTTAAAGGGGTACTCTGGCGCTTAGACATCCTATCCCCTATCCAAAGGATACGGGATAAGATTCCCGATTGCGGGGGGGGGGGGGTCCCGTTGCGGGGGGACTCGCGTGATCTTGCACGCCGCATCCTGTTTAAAATCAGTCCCTGGAGCATATTCACTCTGGGTCTGATAACTGTCGATGACGGGGCCGGTGCGTTGTGATGTCAAGGCTCCGCCCCGTGTGATGTCACGCTCTGCCCCCTCAATGCAAGCCTATGGGAGGGGGCGTGACAGCTGGGGATAGGGGATAAGATGTCTAAGCGCCGGAGTACCCCTTTAACCCCTTAAGGACACATGAAGTTCTCATACGTCTCCATTTCCGAGTCCTTAAGGACACATGACGTATGAGAACGTCATGTGTTTTACCGGCCCCCCGCAACCATCTGGAGCGGAGCCGGTGCCCGATGCCTGCTGAAATCGTTCAGCAGGCATCGGGGCATATCGCCCAGGGGGGTCATTATGACCCCCCATGTTGGCGATGGCCGCAGATCGCTGGACAATTCAGTCCAGCGATCTGCGGCAGATTCCGGGTCAATCGGGTCTCCAGTGACCCGGTGACCCGGAATTATTGGCTGATCGGGGCCGTCAGAGACGGCCCCGAACAGCCAGAGCCAGCAGAGCCAGCCAGAGCCAGATTACCGGCCGACCAATCAGGGCGCCTGCTGCGGGTGTCACTCCCGCAACCCGCTCCGCCCCTCTTCCGGAGGACGTGAGCGGGTGCGGGACGTGCACCCCGGGTGCTGGGGACCCCGATCCCCGGCGCCCCTGTTGGGATCGGGGCCCCAGGAGCAGCGACGGCGGCGGCGACGATGAGGGACTGACCTGTGCGGCTGGATCGTTGGAGGTGAGTGACAGCCTCCTGCTGTTGCTTAGCAACAGCTCCCAGCATGCAAAAAGGGCATGCTGGGAGCTGTAGTTATGCAACAGCAGGAGGCAGACCACCACAACTCCCAGCATTCCCTTATGGGCATGCTGGGACTTATAGTTTTGCAACAGCTGGAGGCACATTCTTTCTATGGAAAAGTGTACCTTCAGCTCTTGTATAACTACAACTCCCAGCTTGCACAATCAGCTAAAGTGCATGCTGGGAGTTGTAGTGGTGCATCTGGTGGTTGCATAACTACAACTCCCAGCATGCCCGTTGGCTGTCGGTGACTGCTGAGAGTTGTAGTTTTGCAACAGCTGAAGGCACACTGAGTTAAGTAGCAAACCAGTGTGTCTCCAGCTGTTGCATAACTACAATCCCCAGCATCCCCAGCCAAAGTAGTATGCCTCCAGCTGTTGCATAACTACAACACCCAGCATGCCCTTCCACTGTCCGTACATGCTGGGGGTTGTAGCTTTTGCAACAGCTGAAGGCACACTGGTTGCAAAACACTGAGTTTGTTACCAAACTCGGTGTTTCACAACCAGTGTGCCTCCAGCTGTTGCAAAACTACAACTCCCAGCATGCACTGATAGACCGTACATGCTGGGAGTTGTAGTTTTGCAACAGCTGGATGTCCCCCCCCCCCCAATGTGAATATACAGGGTACACTCACATGGGCGGAGGATTACAGTAAGTATCCGGCTGCAAGTTTGAGGTGCGGCAAAATTACTGCCGCAGCTCAAACTGCCAGCGAGAAACTACTGTGAACCCCCGCCCGTGCGACTGTACCCTAAAAATACTACACTAACACAAAAGAAAATAAAAAGTAAAAAACACTACATATACACATACCCCTACACAGCCCCCCTCCCCAATAAAAATTAAAAACGTCTGGTACGCCACTGTTTCCAAAACGGAGCCTCCAGCGGTTGCAAAACTACAACTCCCAGCATGCACTGATAGACCGTACATGCTGGGAGTTGTAGTTTTGCAACAGCTGGATGTCCCCCCCCAATGTGAACGTACAGGGTACACTCACATGGGCGGAGGATTACAGTAAGTATCCGGCTGCAAGTTTGAGCTGCGTCAAATTTTCTGCCGCAGCTCAAACTGCCAGCGAGAAACTACTGTGAACCCCCCGCCCGTGCGACTGTACCCTAAAAACACTACACTACACTAACACAAAATAAAATAAAAAGTAAAAAACACTACATATACACATACCCCTATACAACCCCCCTCCCCAATAAAAATGAAAAACGTCTGGTACGCCACTGTTTCCAAAACGGAGCCTCCAGCTGTTGCAAAACAACTACTCCCAGTATTGCCAGATAGCCGTTGACTGTCTAGGCATGCTAGGAGTATTACAACAGCTGTAGGCACCCTGTTTGGGAATCACTGGCGTAGAATACCCCTATGCAAGTCCCTAATTTAGGCCTCAAATGCGCATGGCGCTCTCTCACTTTGGAGCCCTGTCATATTTCAAGGCAACAGTTTAGGGCCACATATGGGGTATCGCCGTACTCGGGAGAAATTGCCTAACAAATTTTGGGGGGGTATTTTCTGCTATTACCCTTTTAAAAAATGTAAAATTTTTGGGAAAACAAGCATTTTAGGTAAAAAAAATATATATTTTTTTACATATGCAAAAGTCGTGAAACACCTGTAGGGTATTAAGGTTCAAATTACCCCTTGTTACGTTCCCCGAGGGGTCTAGTTTCCAAAATGGTATGCCATGTGGTTTTTTTTTTTGCTGTCCTGGCACCATAGGGGCTTCCTAAATGCGGCATGCCCCCAGAGCAAAATTTGCTTTCAAAAAGCCAAATGTGACTCCTTCTCTTCTGAGACCTGTAGTGCGCCAGCAGAGCACTTTTCACCCCCATATGGGGTGTTTTCTGAATCGGGAGAAATTGGGCTTCAAATTTTGGGGGGTATTTTCTGCTATTACCCTTTTTAAAATTGTAAAAATTTTGGGAAACCAAGCATTTTAGGTAAAAAAAATATATATTTTTTTACATATGCAAAAGTAGTGAAACACCTGTAGGGTATTAAGGTTCACATTACCCCTTGTTACGTTCCCCGAGGGGTCTAGTTTCCAAAATGGTATGCCATGTGTTTTTTTTTGCTGTTCTGGCACCATAGGGGCTTCCTAAATGCGGCATGCCCCCAGAGCAAAATTTGCTTTCAAAAAGCCAAATGTTACTCCTTCTCTTCTGAGACCTGTAGTGCGCCAGCAGAGCACTTTTCACGCCCATATGGGGTGTTTTCTGAATCGGGAGAAATTGGGCTTCAAATTTTGGGGGGTATTTTCCGCTATTACCCTTTTTAAAAATGTAAACATTTTGGGGAAAACAAGCATTTTAGGTAAAAAAATTTTTTTTTTTTACATATGCAAAAGTCGTGAAACACCTGTAGGGCATTAAGGTTCACGTTACCCCTTGTTACGTTCTCCAAGGGGTCTAGTTTCCAAAATGGTATGCCATGTGTTTTTTTTTTTGCTGTTCTGGCACCATAGGGGCTTCCTAAATGCAGCATGCCCCCAGAGCAAAATTTGCTTTCAAAAAGCCAAATGTGACTCCTTCTCTTCTGAGACCTGTCGTGCGCCAGCAGAGCACTTTTCACCCCCATGCGAGGTGTTTTCTGTATCGGGAGAAATTGGGCTTCAAATTTTGGGGGGTATTTTCTGCTATTACCCTTTTTAAAAATGTAAAATTTTTGGGAAACCAAGCATTTTAGGTTAAAAAAATATATATTTTTTTTACATATGCAAAAGTCGTGAATCACCTGTAGGGTATTAAGGTTAACTTTACCCCTTGTTACGTTCCCTGAGGGGTCTAGTTTCCAAAATGGTATGCCATGTGTTTTTTTTTTTGCTGTCCTGGCACCATAGGGGCTTCCTAAATGCGGCATGCCCCCCAAAAACCATTTGTCGCTCCTTCCCTTCTGAGCCCTCTACTGCGCCCGCCGAAAACTTTACATGGACATATGAGGTATGTGCTTACTCTAGAGAAATTGGGTTTCAAATACAAGTAAAAATTTTCTCCTTTTTACCCCTTGCAAAAATTCAAAAATTGGGTCTACAAGAACATGCGAGTGTAAAAAATTAAGATTTTGAATTTTCTCCTTCACTTTGCTGCTATTCCTGTGAAACACCTAAAGGGTTAATACACTTACTGAATGTCATTTTGAATACTTTGGGGGGTGTAGTTTTTATAATGGGGTCTTTTATGGGGTATTTCTAATATGAAGACCCTTCAAATCCACTTCAAACCTGAACTGGTCCCTGAAAAATTGTGAGTTTGAAAATTTTGTGAAAAATTTCAAAATTGCTGCTGAACTTTGAAGCCCTCTGGTGTCTTCCAAAAGTAAAAACTCATAAATTTTATGATGCAAACATAAAGTAGACATATTGTATATGTGAACCAAAAAATATATATTTTGAATATCCATTTTCCTTACAAGCAGAGAGCTTCAAAGTTAGAAAAATGCTAAATTTTCATTTTTTTCATCAAATTTTGGGATTTTTCACCAAGAAAGGATGCAAGTTACCATAAAATTTTACCACTAAGTTAAAGTAGAATATGTCACGAAAAAACAATCTCGGAATCAGAATGATAACTAAAAGCATTCCAGAGTTATTAATGTTTAAAGTGACAGTGGTCAGAATTGCAAAAAACGCTCCGGTCCTTAAGGTATAAAATGGCCTGGTCCTTAAGGGGTTAAAGATATTCAGAATGAGTGCTGGTTAAGAACAGTGGGAAATTATAAATGTGTGCGTACGACAACCTGTGTAAATACATGACACATACCAAACAGTTTTATTCACCTGCAAATGGGAAAATCTATAATATAAAATCCTTTAAAAATTGTGAGACCACACACGTGGTATATTCAGCAATATGTAATTTATGCAATGTGCAATACATAGGTTACACTTCAAGAAAATTAAAGAAGCGGTTTTATGAACATTTCCATGTACAACAAGGGGAGATTAGTGGTTCTTGTGCACTTTCTGGTCTAAGCAGGCATATATTGGAAGTACCGTATTTATCGGCGTATAACACGCACTTTTTAGGCTAAATTTTTTTGCCTAAAGTCTATGTGCGTGTTATATGCCGATACACCCCCAGGAAAGGCAGGGGGAGAGAGGCCGTCGCTGCCCGCTTCTCTCCCCCTGCCTTTCCTGGGGTCTAGAGCCCTCCTGCCGGCCCTTCTCTCCCCCTGGCTATCGGCGCCGCTGCCCGTTCTGTCCCCCTGACTATCGGTGCCGGCGCCCCATTGCCGGCGCCGATAGCCAGGGGGAAAGAAGCGGCGCCGACAGCCAGGGGGAGAGAAGGGGCAGCGGCACCCATTGCCGGCGCCGCTGCCCCGTTGCCTCCCCCCATCCCCGGTGGCATAATTACCTGTTGCCGGGGTCGGGTCCGCGCTGCTTCAGGCCTCCGGCGTGCGTCCCCTGCGTCGTTGCTATGCGCTGCACCGTGCAGTGCATAGCAACGACGCAGGGGACACACGCCGGAGGCCTGAAGCAGCACGGACCCGACGTCGGCAACAGGTAATTATGCCACCGGGGATGGGGGGAGGCAACGGGGCAGCGGCGCCGGCAATGGGTGCCGCTGCCCCTTCTCTCCCCCTGGCTGTCGGCGCCGCTTCTCTCCCCCTGGCTATCGGCACCGGCAATGGGGCGCCGGCACCGATAGTCAGGGGGAGAGAACGGGCAGCGGCGCCGATAGCCAGGGGGAGAGAAGGGCCGGCAGCAGGGCTCTAGACCCCAGGAAAGGCAGGGGGAGAGAAGCCGGCAGCGACGGCCTCTCTCCCCCTGCCTTTCTTGGGGGTGTATCGGGGTATACACGCGCACACACGCACCCTCATTTTACCATGGATATTTGGGTAAAAAACTTTTTTTACCCAAATATCCTTGGTAAAATGAGGGTGCGTGTTATAGGCCGGTGCGTGGTATACCCCGATAAATACGGTACATGCAAGGGACTCGCAATCCATTCTGGTCACAGGAATAGAAGATGTACCTAGCCCTCAGAGGGGAGGGGATTGGCCTCATGCAGTTATTAAAAGAGAGACATTTTGGATACTAAGGTTGGATTCACGCTAACCGCAAGGGTTAAATTCTTGCAATGATTTGTCATATTTCTAATGACTTTCTGGCTTTTTTTTGGGACTGTTGATTTTGGGATTTTATAATTTTTTTTTGTTTTATGAATTTTTTATTGATTTGTGTCGGAAGTATTAATTTGTATTGTTCCGTTTCCTTTTTTGCGGCTAAGTTACTCATGTATGAGTCATACAAGTTTTCTATGTAGAGTTATATGGCAAATCTCAACATTTTCCTTTTTACAAGAATAAATTAATCTTCCTTGAGTTGCTGTAACCCCTCCCAGGAAGTGATGACAGATGCCAGCTTCCAGGCAGGGATTAGGGTTTCTCTGAAGCAATGTGTTATCAGACATGAGGTATATAAGGTCAGCTAATACTTTCCTCCATTGCCATGACTAAGGACCTAATGGTCCAAAACGCCTCGGCGTAGGCGTTTGTACCTTCACTGGGTGTTTTTGTCTAGCGTTTTTAATATGGATCAATACATTTTGGACTTTTAATTCTTAAATTTTTCCTTTGGGAGCTGGATACCTTTTTCTATCACAGTAAAATACTGAATTCTACCAGGAGTTTCTCTGGTTTTACACCTATATTGTGTTGCGTGCTTCGTTAACCAGAATTTACAACAAACACACACAACCAACTCTCCATTTTACCTGAAAAGGGGCGTGGGTGCCAGGGAAAGGGGCATAATCACAGATAAATGGGGCGTGGTCCTGACAGTTTGGAAAAATACCATAATTTTTACTAATGTTGCCACATTATTTCACACATTATTTGTGGTAGATTTTAGCTCCTGACAGTTTGGAAAAATACCAAGATTTTTACTAATGTTCCCATATTATTTCACACATTACTTATGGTAGATTTTAGCTCTAAAAAACCTGACAGCTTAGAGCAGTTGTAAAAAAAAAAAAAAAGAAAACAATAGGGAAAATCAAAACATAAGCAAAATAAGTAAATACCATAGAAAATTACTTGTCGGGGAAAAAACCCACTTATAGGAAATCAAGTCCATTATTTCTCTAATAAGATAAATTACCAATTTCCTTTCCGATTTCCTCTTCACTTATGCTATTCATGTTTGTTGAAAATTTAGCATCCATTTAGTTTTGCACTTCATCCCTAAAAATATCAGGTCATTAGGAAACTGCATTAAATTTGAGCCTGATTATTTCATTTTACCTTTTTTTCATAATGTGTCTTTTATGTCTGAAAAAATGTCTAAAAAGTGAGAATTGCATTTTCAACTTACCAAATAATGCAATGATTTGGAAAGCAAAAGTTCAGTATAATCCAAACCTGCTTCAATTAATTCTGAATTCCCATAGCAACATGCTGATCTGAAACACAATGGTCAACATGACGCCCATGGTCGATAAGACCACTAAGAGAAAAGTGGTTACAGTTACCAGTGAACTATAGCTTCTATCCTGTATGCACAAAGGCAACTGAACAGCTCAAGTTTTCAAATGTAAAACTTTGTAACATATTATTATGATGTAAATAAATACAAATTGTGGACAAAATGATAATGTATTATTGTGGCAGTGCCTGACTGATTGCATTGACATGATACTATTACATCTAGGCAAGTGAATGGGTTAACAGAACACTAAAAAATAGAAAAGAAAATATTGCAAGCAATACCAACATTTATCGATGATATATTCTTTCTTGGTGCTGCTCTATTAATGTGTAAACCAAAGGGTAAATCAAATCAAATAAAAAAACAAATATTTTGCTGAAGGCATTCATTTACTCTTATCTTCTTTTGAATGTAACTGCTTGTTAATTGCATCTTCATTAATAATTAATTGGCCTGGTCTCCTGTGCTATCATATCTGAAAGCAGCACAGGATAGAGGGGGAGATGCTGAGCTCAGAGATATATAGATTTCTATTATTACCCGTGGGTATCACATATTTGATTACTGGTAGAGATGAGCGAATTTTTTAAAAATTCGAGTTGGCTGATTCGCCGAATTTTCCCACAAAATTTTTTTGGTCCAAATTTATTCACGGTGAATCGCCATTAAAAACAGCTATTTCTGGGCTACAGAGAGCCTCAATAGGGGTGTAGAACACTTTGCCTTGTCGTAAGTGTGCTGTGTCACTGAAATAATACTGTTATTCAGTATGACATGCAGATTACAGGCATCGCTATTAGAATCACTGCCGCAGAGCGTCTGGATGTGGCAGTAGGGAGGCCATATGGCATAAAAATTGAAGAGAGTAAAGAGATTTTTTATGTAATTTTTTATTTAATTTAATTTTAATTTATTTTAATTTTTTGAGTACCCATTCTGGTGAGAATCGAGCTGGCGGTCCTCTACGCGGGGAGCTACCACCTGTTCCAGCATCTCAGCACCCCCACAAACCCCCCCAAACTGTCTCACTCTGGACCTGAGGAAGGAGAGAGCCCCTCTGAAACGCGTAGTCCAACCCTATATGTCACTTTTTATGATTACTTATAAAAAGTACTACTACTTTAGGCTCGTACACCACTTAGATGTACACACATGTTACACTTAATAGAGGACAATACGCTTTTAGTGCTCTGTCCACCCTAACTGGCTGGCTACTATTAGCTTTTCAGTTATTATACACACCACTGCTGAAGCACACAATCGCTGTGTACTACACCCAAAATTGCACTTTCTCTCTCAATCTCACTCCCTTCTCTTTCAGTTCTTCTAGGCTAGATTTGGGCTTGAGGTGAATCACTGCTGTAATACACCCACAATTGAACTTTCTCTCTCAATCTCACTCCCTTCCCTGTCAGTGCTTCTAGGCTGGATTTGGTCTGCAGGTGAATTATTGCTGTATTACACCCAAAATTTCAATATCTCCCTCACAATCTCTATCCCTCCCCTATCAGTGCTTCTAGGCTGGATTTGAGCTTGAGGTGAATCACTGCTGTGGAAAAGCTTTTCTGTGCAACACACGGCTCTCTGTCCCTCTCTGCAATAGAAAGCTGATGTGACTGGGAGGTGAATCGCTGCTGTAAAAAAGCTTTTCTGTGCAACACACACTGCTCTCTGTCTCTGTCTCTCTGCAATAGCATGCTGATGTGAGTGGCCGCAAGATGGCTGCCAATTATATAGAGCTGTGACATCACAAGGGTGGCTGGCTGCTGATAGAGTGCATGCTATTCAGGGTTGTCCATCCGACCCTTGTTCCCACCTTCCCAGGATTCCTTGCCCCAGGTCCTCACATGTGGATCCACCATTTTAGATGCCCTGGAGCCTGGGCCGCACTAAATGGAGTTCAATGAAGCGATTCCCGGCGATATTCACCTTCGTTGCAAATCAAATTTTGCCTGAAAGCTCATCCCTAATTGCTGGTATAGGCCTTGTTCACACTGCGGGCATTCTGCCGGCAAAATTCCACTGCAGAATTATGCTTGCAGCAGAGTCCCTTTTTAAAAACAATGGGATTCTTCTGCTCTGGTCAGACTGCAGAATTATGTCCGATAAAAGAACAAATGTCCGCACAAAGAACAAACATTTTTATCCTTTGAGCAGAATTCCTCCAGTTCTGCATTGCCGTCTATGTCCGGGCAGTTCTACCACCGAAGGATCTGGCGGTGCCAGCTGCAAGTGGACGTGAATGTCTGTAGTGTGGATGAGGCATTATGAGGAGCACTTTTTTCAGGTCCTCATCATCTCTCTATAAGGGCCTGTGATAAGAAAATATATATATATATATTTGTTCTGATTATCATATGTTCCTTTATGCTGAACAATTATCAACCAAAAAAGTATCTCTGTTTCCTTCACTTTCTAAAATAATAGACTGTAAGAAAAAACAGAAGAGGACGCCGTCACAGGGTAAATGCTGTAGCACTAGGTCATCTTCGTGAACAAAATGTACAGAATGCTCACCTGGGGCAGAACAACACCCTATAATGCAGATTATCTTATACCAGGGAACAAAAGAGTGCTAGGAAACCGCCCTGGTTGGCAGAAGCAGGTATATGTGTATACCCCAAACAGTAGAGTTGGGCGTTATTAATAGCAACATGAAAAAGCCCAAAAACACTACACCAAATGTGCTGGGTGCCAAAACACACAGGCTTGATTATAAGGTGAAAGCAACATCGGACTATTTATTAATCCTTGAGTTAAAACATTTTCTGCACTCAACGTTAGGAAGCAGAAGAAAGGGTTGTCCCCCCTAAAATGTGTTCACTGTACAACAAATATGCCCATGTGGCTTTCACCTTATATTAGGCCCTATAGGGGGTATTTATCAAAGGATTTATGTGTTTTTTCACGTAACTTTGGCGCAATACTTTGGCGCAGTGTCTTTTTGCACCAGAGTTTGGCGCATCATTTCCACTGTCATTTTTACAACTTTCTCAAAATCACACGGTCCTGTGAGTGATTTTAACTTTAGTCAGTAATTCATCATTTGGCGCAATTTTGCCGCAAATCCTGTTTTTTTGGGCGCAAATCCCCGTCAAGAAATTTTGCACATGGAAAAAACACTTAGCAATGTCAGAAAATGTAAAGGCGTCAAAATACATTAAAAAATTTTTTTGTCAAAGCAGCGACGCCTCCAGGGCTGCTCAATACTATCCTGCGACATAGTTGTCTCTGAGGAACCTTCACCCTCCGTTGAGCCAGCATTGGACATGGCCACACAGGTTCAGGAAAGGTAAGCAGTGGTCTCCAACCTGCGGACCTCCAGATGTTGCAAAACACTGGGAATTGTAGTTTTGCAACACCTGGAGGTCCGCAGGTTGAAGACCACTGCACTGAAGTAAGAAAAAAAAAAATACCCAAGTTGAAAATAAAATCCATTTCACATGGTGGCTATAAACCCCACAAAAGAAAATAATTCACGTCGCTTGCTGATATACTGCAGGAGGGACTCAGAAATGGCTGCTCTACAGGGTAAAATACGCTGTCCTCTGTGGTGGTAAGTTCTGTGTAAAAGGCGCTGTGAACAGCTGATTTCAACATTTGAGCCAAAATTACTAACAACTTGCACCAAATGATAAATTTGGTGCATGTACACGAAAACCAAAGTGAAAAAAGGTAAAAAGAAACTGTCAACAGGCAAAATTGATAAATACCCCCCTATGTGTTTTAGAGTACAGACCATTTGATATAGCATTTTATTGTTTTTTTTTCTTCACACATTCTAAAAGACTCTTTTCAACATTTTTCGTGGATTGCCTATGAAACTGAAACTTTCCTATAATTTGCTACATGCTCATGGGAAATTTTTCTCTTAAGAATCACTGACTTGTTCAATGACTTGTTCATGGATGTTCGTTTCCTATATATATTGGTCTGTGTTCTTAAAGAATCATCAATTCTAACTGTAGAAGTTAATTGAGGTCTATAAATCCTGGCCATGGAAGTGAATTGAGACCCGTTTGACATGGTTGTCTAATGGAGAAAGATTAATAGGGTTCAAAGAAAGTTCCTTTTATCTTCTCCCATATAATTTATTTACAGGACTGCTTGCGTACAATGTTGTTTTATACTTTCTTTATAAGACTGCTTGCGTACAATGTTGTTTTATACTTTCTTTATAAGACTGCTTGCGTACAATGTTGTTTTATACTTTCTTTACAGGACTGCTTGCGTACAATGTTGTTTTATACTTTATTTACAGGACTGCTTGCGTACAATGTTGTTTTATACTTTATTTACAGGACTGCTTGCGTACAATGTCGTTTTATACTTTCTTTACAAGACTGCTTGCGTACAATGTTGCATTAAAAAATTATTGGTTGACCTTTTTTTAAAACAAATGTTTAAACCCAATGTAATTGTAGTTCAAAAAGGCTCAGATGGGGAAAATACTCATCTATTTTCCAGAATGTGTGTATCACAGCCAGATCCATGAAGCATATTATTTTTTTATTTCTATTTTTCCATTGTAATTTTTAAAATTTCATTTTAATACATTAATATGGAGAAGCCATGTCACCTGAGCAGAGAATGTGTTTTTTTTTCTATTGCACCTCAATAAATGGTATATCTATATATATATAAAACTCAATGGCCCTCATTTACAAAGACTGGAGTGTCGGTTAGGTTTTTTTTTCAGTGTACTCGTCTTTTTTTTCCTTGTGATTTACTAATCTGTCGCATGTGTCGTTTTTTTTGTGTCGCACGATATTAAATTCTGTCGCACGGGAATAAAAAGTGTTGCACTGGAAAAATAAAAATTAAACCAAATAAATAAAGTAAAGTTACTCTGCACAAGGATGTAACTTTACATTCATGATTGTTAATGGGTTAACAACTTAAAAGTTAAAAAAATATATATATATATATAAAAAAAAAAAAAATATATATATATATATATAAATTAAAAAAATCTATTACATTATTTAATCATAAAAGTGTTGAGGGGTTAAAAATGCTTTTAAAGTATAAAACAAGTAATTTAATCATGAACCACAATGGTCAGCTGTCCCTTCCTCAAAAACACTAAATTTTTCCATTTTCATTCGACCCCTGGGCTGTTTGGTTTTTCAGAGTTCAGAAATCACACTTTTTTCAGAGCGATTTCACAATTACTGAGTGATTTTTCCATTTTGTCGGGTTAACGCCCATTTTTGAGTAAACCACGCCCATTTTGTAGGTTAAATGAATCTCTCCGAGTGTTTTTGAAAATGTAGGTTGTGCTTCCTAAATTCGGGGCGCAGATTTGGTCGCACACGGGATGCGACCAAATTTTGGGCGCAATAACCGAGAAAAACCGCCGGTTCTCCTTTAGTAAATGAGGGCCAATGTGTGTGTTTGTATGTTTGTGTGTATGTTCCAGCATCACATCCAAACGGCTAAAGATATTAACATGAAATTTGGCACACATGTTACTTATATGTCAACAACAAACATAGGATAGGTGATTTAACCCTTAACCACCCCTATTTGCCAGGGGCCGGGTTTATGTTTAAAGTCCCATACAAGTCTATGGGAAATATGTTACTGCATAACTTCCAAATGGCTGGAGATATTTCGATAAGTAACATGGTCACATGTTACTTATATGTCCACTTAAAATATAGGATAGTTAATTTAACGCTTCACTACCCCCATTTGTGAGGGTCGGGGTTTTTGTTTAAAGTCCCATGCAAATCAATGGGAAATGTATTTTCCCACATAACTTACGGCTGGAGATATTACAATACCTGGTACACATATTACAGGTCGGGATAGGAGGTCGCCATAGGAGGTCACGATAGGAGGTCGGGATAGGAGGACGGGATATGAGGATGGGATAGGAGGTCGGGATAGGAGGACAGGATAGAAGGATGGGATAGGAGGACGGGATAGGAGGTCGGGATAGGAGGTCGAGATAGGAGGACGAGATATGAGGACGGGATAGGAGGTCAGGATAGGAGGTCAAGATAGGAGGATGAGATAGGAGGTTGGGATAGATGGACTGGATGGGAGGACGGGAAAGGAGGTCAGGATAGGAGGTCGAGATAGGAGGACAGGATATGAGGACGGGATAGGAGGTCGAGATAGGAGGTCGAGATAGAAGGTCAAGATAGGAGGACGGGATAGGAGGTCGTGATAGGAGGTCGAGATAGGAGGTCGAGATAGGAGGACGGGATAGGAGGTCGTGATAGGAGGTCAGGATAGGAGGTCGGGATAGGAGGCCGTGATAGGAGGTCAGGATAGGAGGTCGGGATAGGAGGTCGAGATAGGAGGTCAGGATAGGAGGTTGGGATAGGAGGTCGAGATAGGAGGACGGGATAGGAGATCGAGATAGGAGGACGGAATAGGAGGTCAGGATAGGAGGTCATGATAGGAGGTTGAGATAGGAGGTCGGGATAGGAGATCGAGATAGGAGAATGGGATAGGAGGTCAGGATAGGAGGTCGGGATGTGAGGATGGGATATGAGGTCGAGATATGATGACGGGATAGGAGGTCAGGATAGGAGGTCAGGATATGAGGACGGGATATGGGGTTGGGATATGACAACAATATATGAGGACAGGAAATGAAGTCAAAAGCTTCCTCCTTTGTTTATTTTCCTGCCCAACAAGGATTAGGAAGGAAAAACCGGGCAACGCTGGGTACTCAGCTAGTAGTATAATAAATGGTGCTATTAAAACGTTTAACTTATTCTGCAAAAAAAAAAACAAGCCCTTATACATGTCAACAAATGACCCTTGGAAGGCAAGGATGGGAAAAAACAAAAACAAATTTCCCTCAGGAAAGTCTTTATTGCTTCTGAAATAGAAGCCACAGAAACTGAGCCCGTATTAAAGAGAAAATAACATGCAAGGCCTCAGCTTTCCACCATGAATTTTCTTTTGCATGGAGGAACAGGTAAAAAATGGGGACAATACTACACGTTACACACATAGGAGATTGATCTGATAACAGTAGATATTGTACATTTGATACCAAACCCATCATCATTGAATTTCCTAGGGCCAGCTCTCTGATGGATAGTGGAGTTACATCAATCCTGATATGCCTTCAGATAGCAAATTCTCCACAGACCAATGAAAGGGGCATCCAGTAGAAATAAACCAAAAGGGATGAAGTTACAGGAAGCATCATGACAGTATTTATCCCAATTTATATCTGGAATATTATTTAAGTCCAGGGCTGCTTCAATTATGACTGGTGCAGCAGCAAATATGCAGCAGATCTGCAGCAACAATATGCGTAGCCTTTAGGCCATGTTGACACTTCAGTATTTCCGTGCGGATATAGCCTTATTGTGAATCTGCGACCGGTCACCTAATCAGCCACTTTAGGACTATAGTGCCATGAATATATGTTTGTATTCCTTGAACTATAGTGTTCTTTTACTATGAATATTGTTTTTAAATATTCCTTTAGAATATTCCTTAATTATTTCTAAAAAGTATTACAAGTCAGATTAACAGTTATATATAATTAACATATATATATATATATATATGTATATATATATATATATATATATATATATATATACATATATAGATTCAAATCAAAAATTGGACTAATACGGCTACTCAAAAGGAAAAGTTAACAAGATGCCCATAGGAACCAATCAGATCGCTTCTTATATTCTTTTCAAAAATTCTTTTCAAAAATTCTTTAAAAAAATGAAAGCATTCTGATTGGTTTGTATAGGCAACTCCACCACTCTTCCTCTACACAGGTTTTGATAAATCTCCCCCAAGTGTGTGTGTGTGGGTATAACATTTATATTTATTTATTTATTTATGTATATCAACATTGCAGGTCCTCTTCTCCTCCTCACAGCCGTCGCACTGCAGCTTTTTCCTGCCACTCCCCCTCATCTGTTCCCACAGCACATTAGAGGAAACAGCCAGAGAGGTCGGGTCCGGGAGCGTAGGGAGGGCCCTGCAGGCAGTGTATGGAAAAGGAAGAGAACGCAGCATCATGGAGGACATGGCAAGTTCCAACCTGGCAGCATAGAGGGCTTAAGAGACAAATGCTTGGGGTCCCCAGGAATAAGTGGGCCCTGGGCAGCTGCTCCTTTTGCCCTTGGTTAGTGACCTCCCTGTTTTAGTCTTCTATAATAAGTAGTGGTTCTCAAAATGTTTTAGCTATACTTATACCTTTTTGTTACACACTCTTTCATTTGGAATATGGCAGAGGTATACTGTATATAAATCTAAATTGGTTCTGTGATATATTTTAAGGAGCAAACAGACATTGGGATCTATCACTGAATTCAAAAAGGATGTGCAAGTGAATTAGGATGATCACACTTAAGTAGGTATTGTGTAATGCATGGTACCTGGCCTTGAGCCATCTTTACTGTAGCAGTTGAACCTTGTTCTGGGTCAGAAGTGTTCACTGGAATGTTGTTAGTTGATATGCCTACGGTATATAGAATATACCTGTATAAATGGTATTATCAGAAAGACCCCTAACATTCTAACTTACAATATTCAGTCCACTTGCAAGTTGTACGGAATTGGATCTTGTTTTATCCAACATACAAACGTTTTGGTAGCATTTTATGCGTATGGGCACCTTTAGGCCAGGTTTACATGACAGCATTTCTGTACTGAATTCTGCATACACTTCAATGGGATTCAGCTGTCCCATTCACACAGCAGAATCTCTGCTGCACAATTTCCACTGAAGTGAATTGGCTATAAATTCATGCAGAATTTTCATGCAGAATTTAGTGCAGAAATTCTGCCGTGTGAAACTTATTTACTTTAGAGCAGTGCTATCTCTGGTCTTCTTCCTTGCTTCGACCACTGGTTCTTTGTGACATTTTGGGTAATTCCTTCACAAACAAACAGCTAAGGGGACAGGAAGCTAAAACAGATGAATTTTGTAGAATGGTGAGCCTCAATCGGTCATTAGCAGGATAGATTCTAGGATTCCTTGTGGGAGCTCACTGTAAAACATCTGCTGACGCTAGGCCTGTCTTCTTCCCCCTTTCCCCATTTTGTTTCAACATTTCTGTTCATTTCGCAAAAACTTAAAAAACAATGCAATCCTTTCATAATCTAAACAAGCAAGACATGGCTACAACCTGAGATCTGCTTACCCTTACAATTGTTGAATGGCGTTGTTTTTGATGATTTTAGGAAATTGATAGGTGGTAATACTGGTGAAGATTCTTAGGTAGAACTTGTTTCTTTTGATTGACATGTAGTTAAATAATTCATACAGAGCACACATCTACCATGGTGTATTTAATAGGAAGACACCTCGGTTCTACTGTAGAGTTTGTAAAGCCCACAGATAATATCTACACATTTTGTGACAATGTGATAACATGAAATCTTTTGGAATGTATTGTGAAAAATGCTAAGTATGGCTGTGAAGAGACACATGAAATTAGATCCACGGCAGGCACAGTAGGGCGCTTAAGATAATAAGCATTCTGATTAGGGAAACAAACTAGTCAAAGTGGTCACACATCTAGAAATAGCTCAAAGTTGGAAGAAAATGAGTTTAAAAATGTTTCTTATAATTAGCAAAATAAACAATCAACATAAAAAGAAGAATTACTGTATATGTACAAAAACTAAGAAAATATGGTTATCTCTGAACAGCAGGAGATCATGTACTGAAAAAATACTTCAACAGGAGAAAAACACTTGACAATACTGTATATTGAATTAATAAGACCAAGTAATGAGTATGAGCAATCCTTTCTGAGCAGGTTTTGGATCTGTGTCCTATGTGTCCTGATTTATATGGATAAAGAAATTGATTCTCCTTGAAGAGAATGACCTTCAAAGCAGTGAAGCAGGTACAAATCTTTTTTGTACAATGCATATGTCATGAGCAAAGATTATAGGTATTATAAATGCTTGCTGTGATTACTCTTTGCCATATGACTACCCATGCCATAATGGGTAAACAACCATTGGCAAAGATTCTTCTCTTCGCAAACGTCACCCGATGGAAGGAAAGGCAGGAAACACCGATACACATTAAATAGTCTCCAGTTCTGCCAATATTGACAGGTTTGCTGACTTTTTCTAATGTCTGTGGATGCCTTTAGGTTAATCACACTTTTTGCCTTCTTCATAACATAAATCCATTAAAGGGGTACTCCACCCCTGGACATCTTATCCCCTATCCAAAGCATAAGGGATAAGATGTCTAATCGCGGGGGGTCAGGCCACTGAGACCCCTTGTGATGTCCAGGCTGGCACAGTCACACCAAGCCCCCTTAATTCGTGTCTATGGGAGGGGACATGACGGCTGTGCGGAAGCCCGAAGCCGTCATTCAGAACATAAATGTTCAGAACGTCGGTTCTGAACATTTATACTCTGAACGCTGGCTTTGGGCTTCCACTTCTGCCCCACAGCATTCACGCCCCCTCCCATAGACATGAATAGAGGGGGCTTGGTATGATGCTACAAACACGGAAGTTATGCCCGGAGATCATGGGGGGGGTCCCCCTGCGATCAGACATCTTATCCCCTATCCTTAGGGGCAGAGTACCCCCTTAAAGACATAGAATAATAATCTAATTCTGTGAGCTTAAAATCTAATTCTGTAAACTGCTTTGTTAATCTATACACTTATATGTTCAGATGATGCAAAAAATCCACAACAATTATACACCTACATGAAATCCCAAAAATAAATGTAAAAGTGGTAAAGTGACAAGGTATTTATAACAATGTATGCACCTGTAAGTCAAAGTGAATAAGACACAAAACAATATTTTATGATAACGCTCAGTGTTTGGAATTGTGCAATATTACTGGGATGCCACTACTGTACTGCAAAAGTATGAATCTGTCTTTAAATGTAAAGAAAAAAATCAAGGCAAATGACAGACAAAGAATTAACTCTCGAAGATCTGGATCCATGCCTTCCATCTGAAGAAAGAAATGTGCTGCTTCAAGGCCTTGTTCATGCTTTATGCAGCAACACAGGGACTCCATATCACAACATAATAGAAACATATCTTGATCCAACATAATGCCTTTCAATTGTTGTAACACAGTTGACCTTTTGTTTAAATCAAGTATTTACAGTCATGGCCGTAAATATTGGCACCCATGAAATTTTTCAAGAAAATGAAATATTTCATCCAGAAAAGGATTGCAGTAACACATATTTTGCTATACACATGTTTATTCCCTTTGTGTGTATTGGAACTAAACCAAAAAAGGGAGGAAAAAAAGCAAAATTGGACATAACGTCACACCAAACTCCAAAAATGGACTGGACAAAATTATTGGGACCTTTACAAAATTGCGGAAAAATAAGATTGTTTCAAGCATTTGATGCTCCTTTAAACTCACCTGGAGCAAGTAACAGGTGTGGGCAATATAAAAATCACACCTGAAAGCAGATAAAAAGGAGAGAAGTTCACCTAGTCTTTGCATTGTGTGTCTGTGTGCGCCACACTAAGCATGGACAACAGAAAGAGGAGAAGAGAAATGTCTGAGGACTTGAGAGCCAAAATTGTGGAAAAATATCAACAATCTCAAGGTTACAAGTCCATCTCCAGAGATTTAGCTTTGCCTTTGTCCACAGTGCGTAACATTATCAAGACGTTTGAAACCCATGGCACTGTAGCTAACATCCCTGGACGTGAATGGAAGAGAAAACTTGATCAACAGTGTCAACGCATAGTCCGGATGGTGGATAAGCCGCCCCAAACAAGTTCCAAAGATATTTAAGCTGTCCTGCAGGCTCAGGGAACATCAGTGTCAGCGCGAACTATCTTTCGACATTTGAATGAAATGAAATGCTATGACAAGAGACCCAGGAGGACCTCACTGCTGACACAGAGACATAAAAAAAAGACTACATGTTGCCAAAATAGACTTGAGTAAGCCAAAATCCTTCTGGGAAAACATCTTCTGGACAGATGACACCAAGATAGAGCTTTTTGGTAATGCACATCATTCTACTGTTTACCGAAAACGGAATGAGGCCTTCAAAGAAAAGAACACTTTACTTTCAGTGACATATGTGGAGGTTCAATGATGTTTTGGGGTTGTTCTGCTGCCTCTGGCACAGGGTGCCTTGAATGTGAGCAAGACATCATGAAATCTGAGGATTACCAATGGGTTTTGGGTCGCACTGTACAGCCCAGTGTCAGAAAGCTGGGTTTGCGTCCGAGATCTTGGGTCTTCCAGCAGGACAATGACCCCAAACATATGTCAAAAAGCATCCAGAGATGGATGGAAACAAAGTGCTGGAGAGTTCTGAAGTGGCCAGCAAAGAGTCCAGATCTAAACCGCATTGAACACCTGTGGAGAGATCTTA
The DNA here is from genome assembly GCF_029499605.1 of Hyla sarda. Lineage (NCBI taxonomy): Eukaryota > Metazoa > Chordata > Amphibia > Anura > Hylidae > Hyla > Hyla sarda. The sequence continues at coordinate 308,167,971 of NC_079189.1, forward strand.
AAATTGCTGTTGGGAAAAGGTGCCCTTCCATTAAGAGAGACCTGGAGCATAGAAGAGTGGTCCAACATTCCGGCTGAGAGGTGTAAGAAGCTTATTGATCGTTATAGGAAGCCACTGATTTCAGTTATTTTTTCCAAAGGGTGTGCAACCAAATATTAAGTTAAGGGTGCCAATAATTTTGTCCAGCCCATTTTTGGAGTTTGGTGTAACATTATGTCCAATTTGCTTTTTCCCCCTCCATTTTTGGTTTAATTCCAATATACACAAAGGGAATAAACATGTGTATAGCAAAACATGTGTTACTGCATCCTTTTCTGGAAGAAATATTTAATTTTCAGGGATGCCAACATTTACGGCCATGACTGTATTTGTTTTTTCCTTATACCCTGTGCCACATTAAATAGGAATAACATGTCAACATTTTCTATAGTTTAGGGTCGGAGTATTTAGACCCCGACCAATTGTCAGAAGGAGCAAGGAGCAAAATGCAGCTGACTGACACAATCCCACATTGTAAGTTTGTCTTGCTTAGTGCGCTCCTCTTCCAGCTAGTTCGAGGTATCAGTCGTTGGCTGAACACTCAGGTCCTGACTGACCAAAAGTTTTATGATGTATCTACAGCATGTCATATGTTTCTAAAGTGACTGTGCCAATTAAAAAATTTCTCCTCATCTTTTAAAACTCATAACTCTTTTAATTTTTCATAAAAGGCCTTGTTTATGCAAGACCGATTGTACTTTGTAATAACATTGTTCATTTTATGGGGACGGTAATGCAGTCTGCACGGTTCTAGTGCCGCCTGCGCGATCTCCGGCGGAAATTCCATCTGGAGATTCCGCAGTGTGAACCTGGCCTAAGATGTAATATTTAATAACCTAAAGGTCTAAAAGTATCCTTGGATACAACTATACAATAATCCTCAAACTAACATAAACAATACATAGATTAGTGATCTTGATGTGGGCATGTGAGGTTTGCACATTCAGTCACCTCTTTCACCATATACACACCAAGGATTTAATATCAATTCTTACAGATCATCTCATTCTTCCCCAGTGATACAGAAAACTAAGTATCCAATATAGGCATGACCAGATGTATATAGGCATGTATATAGGCATGACCAGATGTATAGTATCCAATGCGTTTCACCATAGCTATTCAGGCCATGGTTCATCAGGGAGATATGTAACAAAGCAGGGAAATAGTCTACAGCAGAAATAGAAAGCCCATAGCAGACTTGTAGCTTTATCTCAGAGGCCTGTCCTTCAATGATGACAATTGGAAGAGACCCAATGCAGTGATACACCAGTATGCTTGTTTGTTACTAAGGAGCTATGTCCTGCTATGATTGGCTATCCTGTAGGATGAAGGTCCCTATTAACCCTTTATAGTGGGGATTAGATATAGTACTGAGAGCTAGTTGGCCTCAAGTGTCCTCCTGAGAGTTATGCTTCAGAGATCACAGCATAAAGTTCAAATTCTAGCAGATGGCGGATAAGTATATGCTGCATAATGACATCTAAATAGCTGCATCATCAGAACTTGGACTTCTGTACTGGCTGTATGGTGCAATAAAGAGGGCAAGCTAGATCAACGCTGTCTAAAAGAATACTTTTACATAGATTAGTAAAGGTTATGTTTTAAGAAAAAAAAATAGAAAATGAATACTATTGCTAGGATACTATTCTGTTACTTGGTGTACTACGTATAAGTGATGTAAATGCAACAGTAATAGCAGTATAGAAATGACTGCATAAACACTAATTTTACATGCACTTTCTTGGGAGCCAAGAAAACTGTTCACTCCTTATAAACCGTAAACAAGTGGACCAGTTAAGGTACTTGTTGCTAGGATACAAATTCACCAGCCGAACAGGTAGAGCCACGTTGAAGGTGATTCTGCTGTTGTCAGCTGCCTGCGGCTTGAGAAACTTCCGTCCCTCAAAGAGTACAATAGTCAGTTTGTATTTGAAGATGTTTTACTATATTATGGAGGAATGGGATAAATAGAGAGATGACATTTCGGATCCAAAATTCAAGAATTAAAGGGGTACTCCATGGGAAAACATTTTTTTTTTTTAATCAACTGGTGCCAGAAAGTTAAACAGATTTGTAAATTACTTCTATTTAAAAATCTTAATCCTTCTAGTACTTATCAGCTGCTGTATGCTACAGAGGAAGTTCTTTTCTTTTTTAATTTATTTTCTGTCTGACCACAGTGCTCTCTGCTGACACCTTTGCCCATCTCAGGAACTGTGCAGAACAGGATAAGTTTGGTCTGAGGATTTGCTCCTAATTTGGACTCTTCCTAAAATGGATAGAGGTGTCAGCAGAGACATTTATCAAAACAGTGCAGAGGACAATGGAGCAGACACCTATAGCAAATAAGCAGGAATCTGATTAGTTGCTATGGGCAACTGCTCCCCTGTTACTCTGCACAGGTTTAATAAATCTGTGCCAATATCTTGATCAAGGACATTTTTTTTCTCATAGTGGAGGGAACGTGGTTGCCCTGTGCTGAATTTACTATGGTTTACTCCTGCTAGCAAGTGTAAAACTGTAGTTGAAATCTACACCAGCTCAAAGAGGCACATCAGGCAGCCTCCGATACAGCAGGATTTATGTAGAGGTATGCGCCACTTCCTAAATCCAGTGATCCCAGCTGGCGCTGGTGGGGGATTAGTTTAGACTGGCGTGTGATATGCCAGTATAGATAAATATTCCCCAAAGAGTGATTACAGGCAGGTATAGAGTCCTAGAGCTCTATACACCTCTTTATAAAGCCTGTGCTAGAACTATGACAACAAAGAACTGCTACCTCAGGAGGTAGATTAAGTTCACGTTGTGTTTATATGAAAGCATAAAAGTTGACTATTCTATTGTATACAACAATAAAAATGTATACCTTGCAAATGGGCTTTTTATGTAAGCCAATGGGGAATGGAATCTGTTTTGCAAATCCATTAATGTATCCATTTATAACCCTTTCAGGTGTATAAAATGTTTGCACTATATGTAAACAAAAGTTGAGTGTGAACACAGCCTTACAGGGGTATTCCATGGCAAAAACTTTTTTTTTTTTTATATATATATATATATATATATATATATCAACTGGCTCCAGAAAGTTAAACAGATTTGTAAATTACTTCTATTAACAAATCTTAATCCTTTCAGTACTTATGAGCTTCTCAAGTTAAAGTTGTTCTTTTTTGTCTAAGTCCTCTCTGATGACACCTGTCTCGGGAAACGCCCAGTTTAGAAGCAAATCCCCATAGCAAATCCCGAGACAGGTGTCAACAGAGAGCACTTAGACAGAAAAGAACAACCTTAACTTCAGAAGCTCATAAGTACTGAAAGGATTAAGATTTTTTAATAGAAGTAATTTACAAATCTGTTTAACTTTCTGGAGCCAGTTGATATATATATATATATATATATATATATATATATATATAAAAGTTTTTGCCTGGAATACCCCCTAAGTATACTCCTCCTTTCCATGCACAGTTTTCCCTGTCATTCAATGGTGAGTGCTCCATTTGTTACTCTCTTCATTCTATGGTATGGCTGTAAAATAATCCCCAGTAATGTTGCACTGTTATCATAGGTAATAAATGATATTTTACTTCATCCTGTGAAATGCTGTTTCTTATTGGGATAGTCCAGAAAACACAGCCAGTCTGTTTGCAGGAGGTGTTACAGAGTACACAGAAAAACACAGAAAAACATTTGAGCAAACATTTTTATTTTCCAGCACTGTATGATTTTGAACTTGTAAAGTAGTCTGCACAATTGTTGGTGTTTTTTTTTTATTTATTTTTACAATAAATGCTTTTTTTTTTTTTTTTTTATAAGGAAAATAACACAAATACGTATATAGATTTATAAAATAAATTACTTCTCACAATGTTGATCCATTCCGATTGCAACTTCAGGTCATAAAGCAATTTTTCCTCTTATCGGAAATTGGTCTCCTTTTTCTTCTACACCATTCTTGCTTTCCCAGGATGGCCCTGTTTTTTTTAATCAATTATAATGTTAAATAAGCACATTGTGGGCTTAATACATGTACAGTACTGTATATGTGAAATCATTTTACATTATTATTCCTTTCATTTATTCCTAGTAAAATGAAACTTTGGTATGAGTAATGTAATGTCTGATGATTTCTTTATATGGCAGCTTGTGCAGCTGACAGTGACCTGACCATCATTATCTACAGCACGTACCAATAATTATTTACAGTGTGTCCAAGCTTGGAGAATACATTGAGCAGAGATAACTGAGGATGTTCCCAACGCTGAGTGCTACATTTGTGGGTTTAGAATAGGAGAAATCTACATTTTTCCCTGTTTAACTCTCATAGCAGAATTTATATCGTGTCCTTTTTTTCCCTAAAATACTGAGCTGTTATTGCATACTGTATGTTTTATGTTCATCTCTTAAATATTAATGTAATTCCTTCTGGCGCAGCATGTCTGTTTGATACGCCGACACAATCCATGTCTGTATATACAAACCATACTCCAGGCACAGAAAAAAAGCATATTAGAAGAACTAAACAATACATGTTTTTTACATTAATCACTTTTTTTTGCAAGCAACAGCAATTGTGTTTTCATGCACCCCCTCCATTGACAACTTTGTGGAACCTAGAGAGGAGAATAATAAGCTATGCAAACTAAAGATGTGTTCATATTTCATCAGCAGTATTTGTCAGGAGAATACAGTGGGCTACAGTGGGATGCTATGGGCTTCCACTGTAAAACAACATATACTGCACAATATTTGTTGCTTTACTACACTTCCATATATAGTGAAAAATAAGGAATAACATATAACAACCCACCATGTGCCAAAAGGACAATATGGACACATTGGAGGTATACATTGGTAATACTAACAAATATCCCCAGCTTGTATTAAAAAAAAAGTGCACCATGTAGCTGATTAAAGGACATGTCCCGTGCTCACTTTTCTTATTGTATCCGTTCCGGGCTGCAAAAAAAAAGAAAATAAGCTTTCTCTTGCCTGCCTACGCTCATTCGGTCCCTGGGCTATATTCTTCTTACTTCCTGTTAGCCCGGCACGTCACATGGAGCTTCAGCCTATCACTGGCCGAGGCGGGACATCGCTGCGGCCGATGATAGGTTGAAGCTCCGTGTGACGTGTCGGGCTAACAGGAAGTAAGAAGAATACAGCCCGGGGACCGAACACCTGTACCGGAGCACTGCGGGAGCCTAGGCAGGTAAGAGAAAATTTGTTTTCTTTTATTTTTCAGCCCGGAACGGATAAAATAAGAAAAGTGAGCACCGGATATCTCCTTTAAAGTATTGCTGCTATATATTAATAACAATTGCTATTATCTAATGTTATGAAGTTGAATGATGATAGAGGTCAATAATCTCTGTCACTGGAATGGAACCTACACCAAAAAAAAACTATAATGGAAAGAATTGTACCTTTTCATGTTTTAGACCCTTAAGGACCCTTTTTTCACCTTAAGGACTCAGGCCATTTTTTGCACATCTGACCACAGTCACTTTAAGCATTAATAACTCTGAGATGCTTTTTACTTTTCATTCTGATTCCGAGATTGTTGTTTCGTGACATTTTCTACTTTATATTAGTGGTAAACTTTCGTCGATACTTGCTTCATTTCTTGGTGAAAAATTCCAAAATTTGATAAAAATGTTGCATTTTTTTTTACTTTGAAACTCTCTGCTTATAAGGAAAATGGACATGCCAAATAAATTATATATTGATTCACATATACAATATGTATACTTTATGTTTGCATCATAAAGTTGACATGTTTTTACTTTTGGAAGACATCAGAGGGCTTCAAAGTTCAGCAGCAATTTTCCAATATTTAAAAAAAAATTCTAAATCTGAGTTTTTCAGGGACCAGTTAAGTTTTGAAGTGGATTTGAGGGGCCTTCATATTAGAAATACCCCATAAATGACCCCATTATAAAAACTGCACCACTGAAAGTATTCAAATTGACAGTCAGTAAGTGTGTTAACCCTTTAGGTGTTTAACAGGAATAGCAGCAAATTGAAGGAGAAAATTCAAAATCTTAATTTTTTACACTAGCATGTTCTTGTAGACCCAGTTTTTGCATTTTTACAATGGGTAAAAGGAGAAAAATCACCCTCAAATTTGTAACCCAATTTCTCTTGAGTATTGAAATACCCCATGTGTGGACGTCAAGTGCACTGCGGGCGCACTACAATACTCAGAAGAGAAGGAGTCACATTTGGCTTTTGGAAAGCAAATTTTGCTGAAATGTTTTTTGGGGACATTCAGGAAGCCCCTGTGGTGCCAGAACAGCAAAAAAAAAAAAAAAAAAACACATGACATACTATTTTGGAAACTACACCCCTCAAGGAACGTAACAAGGGGTACAGTGAGCCTTAACACCCCACAGGTGTTTGACGACTTTTCGTTAGACAGATGTGTAAATGAAAAAAAAAATGTTTTCACTAAAATGCTGGTTTTCCCCCCAAATTTTACATTTTTACAAGGGGGTAATAGGAGAAAATGCCTCCTAAAATTTGTAACCCCATTTCTTCTCAGTATGGAAATACCCCATGTGTGGACATCAAGTGCTCTGCTGTTGAACTACAATGCTCAGAAGAGAAGGAGCACCATTGAGCTTTTGGAGACAGAATTTGGTTGGAATAGAAGTGGGAGGCCATGTGCGTTTACGAAACCCCCTGTAGTGCCAGAACAGTGGACCCCCCCACATGTGACCCCATTTTGGAAACTACACCCCTCACAGAATTTAATAAGGGGTGCAGTGAGCATTTACACCCCACTGGCGTTTGACAGATCTTTGGAACAGTGGGCTGTGCAAATGAAAAATTTAAGTTTTTATTTTCCCGGACCACTGTTCCATAAATCTGTCAGACACCTGTGGACGTAAATGCTCACTGCACCCCTTATTACATTACGTGAGGGGTGTAGTTTCCAAAATGGGGTCACTTTGGGGGGGGAGTCCATTGTTCTGGCACTATGGGGGCTTTGTAAACACACGTGGCCTTCAATTCCGGACAAATTGTCTCTCCAAAAGCCCAATGGCGCTCCTTCTCTTCTGAGCATTGTAGTGCGCCAGCAGAGAACTTTACATCCACATATGGGGTATGATCTTACTCAGAAGAAATGGGGTTACAAATTTTGGGGGAATTTTTTTGAAAAATTTTGGGTAACACCAGCATTTTAGTTGAAAAATATTTTTTTTTCATTTTCCCATCCAACTTTAACGAAAATTTGTCAAACACCTGTGGGGTGTTAAGGCTCACTATACCCCTTGTTACATTCCGTGAGGGGTGTCTTTTTCAAAATGGGGTCACATGTGGGTATTTTTTTTTTTGCGTTTACGTCAGAACCACTGTAAAATCAGCCACCCCTGTGCAAATCACCAATTTAGGCCTCAAATGTACATAGTGCTCTCTCAATCCTGAACCTTGTGCGTACGCAGAGCATTTTACGCCCACATATGGGGTATTTCCGTACTCAGGAGAAATTGCGTTACAAATTTTGGAGGTTTTTTTTTCCTTTTACCTCTTGTGAAAATAAAAAGTATGGGGAAACACCAGCATGTTAGTGTCAATTTTTTTTTTTTTACGCTAACAGTCTGGTGTAGACTCCAACATTTCCTTTTCATAAGGGGTAAAAGGAGAAAAAGCCCCCCAAAATTTGTAACACAATTGCTTTTGAGTATGGAAGTGTGGCACTACACTGTTTCCTTGAAGTACGACAGGACTCCAAAGTGAGAGAGGGCCATGAGCATTTGAGGACCAAATTAGGGATTGCATAGGGGTGGACATAGGGGTATTCTACACCAGTGATTCCCAAACAGGGTGTCTCAAGCTGTTTCTGAACTCCCAGCATGCCTGGACAGTCAGTGGCTGTCCGGAAATGCTGGGAGTTGTTGTTTTGCAACAGCTGGAGGCTCCTTTTTGCAAACACTGCCATACAATAGGTTTTTCATTTTTATTGGGGGGGGGGGGGGTGGCAGTGTAAGGGGTGTATATGTAGTGTTTTACCCCTTATTTTGTGTTAGTGTAGTGTTATGTAGTGTTTTTAGGGTACGTTTACATGGGTGGGTGTTTACGGTGAGTTTCCCGCTAATAGTTTGCGCTGCGGCGGAAAATTTGCTGCAGCTCAAACTTGAAGCAGAAATCTCACTGTCAACTCACCCATGTGAATGTACCCTACACACCCTCCTCACCTTCTAAAAATCATAACACTTTAAATTTTTCACCTATAAATCCATTGGAGGGCTTGTTCTTTGCGGCAACTATTTTACTTTGTAATACCATTAATAATTATCTAATTAATAATATCCGCAGGATAGGGGATAAGTGTCTGATCACGGGGGTTCCGACCACTGGGATTCCCCCATTGATCGGCCGTAAGGGGACCCGACATAGCCACGGCACTGCGCTGGTAATGTACTGGGACCGCTGTTGTTTAATTTATTTATCAATGATATAGAGGATGGTATTAACAGCTCTGTTTCTATCTTTGCAGATGACACCAAGCTTTGTAGCATGGTACAGTCTATAGAGGATGTGTATAAGTTACAAGATGACTTGGATAGACTAAGTGTCTGGGCATCCACTTGGCAAATGAGGTTCAATGTGGATAAATGTAAAGTTATGCATCTGGGTACTAATAACCTGCATGCATCGTATGTCTTAGGGGGGGATTAAACTGGCAGAGTCACTGGTAGAGAAGGATCTGGGTGTACTTGTAGATCACAGACTACAGAATAGCATGCAATGTCAGGCTGCTGCTTCCAAAGCCAGCAGGATGTTGTCATGTATCAAAAGAGGGACTCAAGGGACAGCGGCATAATACTCCGCCTTTATAAAGCATTGGCATCACCTAGAATATGCTGTTCAGTTTTGGTCACCTGGCCATAAAAGGGACACTGTGAAGCTGGGAAGGGTGCAGAGACGCGCGACTAAACTGATATGGGGCATGGAACATCTTAGCTATGAGGAGCGATTAAAGGAGTTACAATTGTTTAGTCTTAAGAAGAGACGTTTAAGGGGGGATATGATAAATGTATATAAGTATATTAATGGCCCATACAAAACATATGGAGAAAAACTGTTCCAGGTCAAACCCCCCCAAAGGACGAGGGGGCACTCCCTCCGTCTGGAGAAGAAAAAGTTTAGTCTCAAGGGGCGACACGCCTTCTTTACCATGAGAACTGTGAACTTATGGAACAGTCTACCTCAGGAACTGGTCACAGCAGGAAAAATTAACAGCTTTAAAACAGGATTAGATACATTCCTGGAACAAAATAACATTAATGCTTATGAAGAAATATTAAATCCCATCCCTTCCCCAATATCGCGCCACACCCCTACCCTTCAATTCCCTGGTTGAACTTGATCGACATATGTTTTTTTTCGACCGTACTAACTATGTAATGACGACAACACGCTCCCTCTATACAGCTCTATGGGAGAGGTGGGGATGCACGAACGCTGCATCTCAGCCTCTCCCATAGAGATACATGAATGGGGTGTGTCAGCGCCCCGTACAGGAGATCGCAGGGGGTCCTGGCATTCGGACCCCTTGCGATCAGACACTTATCCCCTATCCTGCAGATAGGGGATAAGTGTCTAACACTGCAGATCTCCTTAATCTTCATTGTTTCTTAGTTTAAATTAGCATTTTGGAAGCTTTGTAACCAATTATCAGTGTTCCATATAATTTCAAACTCAAGATACAATGGTTTCAACTAACAACTTTCGTCCTGAAATGTATTAATGTTGGAACTGTAAAGAAATAGTGTAATGTGAACGTGTCCATTTTAGAGATTTGTTGTTGCAATGGAGCTTTATGCAACCCCTGAATGTGTGGTGACAAGCACAATGTATTGTTGTTTATTATAGTTTAGAAATGTTGTCATTGTGCACTGATTAAATGAAATGTTATACCAAAGGTTAAGTAGAAACAGTCATCTCACCTTGTTGTCTGTGGCATATAGCAGCTTGAGGTAGATAAAGCAATAGGTAGGACAATGGCCATCATACATATTCTTCACTTCTAAGCAATACAAACTTTGCTCAAAAACTTGATTTTCTTGTTGTAGTTACTGAACATTTTTGATAAGTTGCTTGTATTTGGATTTAAGATGCAGTAACAAATTTTGGTGTCATGAAAAATGCATGCATGTAAAACACCGATTCATCTTCTTTGGCAGTATATAGACGCTGTAACTGTTGCTCTTTTGAAGGATTTCTTATTTCACAGGCATAATCAAAATGAAACGCTGCTGTCAATGTTGTTCTTCATGGACTGGATTTTGTCAAAGATCTAAAGATTTTTCCTTTTACCCCAGTGGAAAAACAGATATTTTTGTATAAATGTTACCAAACAAGATAGTATTTACACTTAGAGCAAATTCACACACAACAGATTTGTTGCAGTAATTTCTGTGACAGAAAATGAGTTCCATTCATCTGAGTAGGGTTGTTTCTGCAAAATGCACATAGAGCCCTACTCAGATAAATGAAACAGTAGAAGACATTTCTACAATAAACCTGCCATATGTGAATATACACTAAAAGGGGTTGTCCGATGATTACAAGTTATTCCCCATCATCAGGGAATAATTATCTGAAGGTGGGAGTCAGACTGCTGCTCTCTTGTTAAAATGGTGCAGAATGCGTATTGCTGATCCTTTCATTCCCTAAGGGAGGCATGAGATAGCTGAACACTGTACTTGGCAGCTCCAATAAAGAATGAATGGAGTGGTGATGGGCATACATGTCTGCCACTCCATTATGATGAAAGACTCAGGTCCCCATTCTCAAGATCACAGGGGTTTCAGCAGTCTGACCCTCTGTGAGGATAGGGAATACCTTGGGACAACCGAATTAGAAGTTGGCCATAAATGTCAGATAGCTGTTGAGTGAATGCTTATAAAGAATCCAACATCTATCTTTCCCATTTACCACATACAGTACATACAGATGATTGGCATGTATTCTTAATGAGTAGAGGGTAGAATGCTGGTACCAGACATCTCTGGTAGAAGTTTATACCACCTGAGAACAAAAGGGTCAACCAAAGTTATTTTGAAACGAGAAGGCCAATTTGCCCATCTTTAATATGATGTTTATGGCCAGCTTGAGTCTTACTCCAAATGGTAAGTGGTAGTGGGAAGATATTAACAGAATACACAAAAACTTCTGCCTATGTCAGGCACAATGTAGCCTGGCCTTAATAGATAAGGAGATGAGAGGATTTCCAGATTTTATTTTTGAAGGAATTTATATTAAGGAGATCCACCCAGTTTTCCAATATATATTATATCAGTGCAGTTGAGCCTGTCTCTACCCAATAGAATGGTATAGCTTGTAGATTAGTCCTATGCAATACATCCTTTGGCTAACTAAATAAGAGCTAATATGGTGCCAGTCTTGTGACTTTAAAACATCATGTGTTTCCCAGCACTAAGTTACATTACATGATAGGGCTTGTGTTGGGTCAATGCCCTGTACACATCCATGGGCTAACTGAGCAGGACATTGGAATATTGATTATTATTGTGGTTATTGCAACAAATAGGTTGCTTTGCATGTATTTACTTGTATTATATGGCTCCCTATCTCTAGGGGAAGTTGTCAATAAAGTTGACTGAATATGCACCGTCACATATGTGTGGTTGGGAAGCTGGGAATCACATATGGCTGTTTAGTTCAATGTTTAGTCTATTAATGAATTGCACTGGAGTTATCCATGTTCTATTCAATTCCACTGTGCATAAAAGTAGCTCAAGCGCATTCGTATGCGTACATTAGCAGAATTAAAAGAAAAAAAGACATAAAAGCTTGAACTTTCTTTAAATTTAACTTCCAATTCCACTCTCCAGCATGATCTGACTCCCTAGTTGTAGCAGTTCGACACCCAGGTAGTCAACTTGAAGAGGACCATTGCATGGCAATAACCTAAGCCTGTGACTTTGAAACTGTAGTGACACTCTAGGCCTCATGTACCATGTTTCTCCTTTTTTCTTTTCCATTTTTATTTTTCATAGTGAATTTTTATTCATTTTACTCCCATATACATGAATGTGTTTATACATGTCGTGAAACTTTGGCAGTTTGCATTTATTTAACCTCGTTGTTAAAAGTGAAAAATCAAAGCCTGAAAATATGGCAGATGTTTTTTTATTTTAGTGTAGTTGACTAGGTGCCCCATCACATATGCCCGGTGAGTTGGCTTAGTTTTCCTCAGGTGCTGTAAAAAAGCTCTGAAGAGAAACTGCTGATCGAACCAATCTTAAATAGAACACTTCAGATTTATCCATCACACCAATTGGGATGTCAGAACGCTGGACATGCTAGATGGGGGAATGCATCTTGCAGCGTTCCCCTGTCTGGCGTGTAGAAATAACTGGGCTCCAGTCCATAGACAACGGATGCACTTTTGCAATTAGTTGTCACATCAGTAAAGCCCAGTTTATCGAACCGGATCACCTCATGTATGTGACGGTGCCATGACTAAAAATAAAACTTTATGTTTTCATTGTTGAACTCTGAGCCGCAAAGTTTGCAGAATGATAAAAATTCATCCACTGGAGGGACATAGGGGGTTATTTATCATTGTGTTCTATTGCTTTTTTCGTCTACTTTTGCAAATTTTAAAAATTTTAGCGCAAAATGTGGGTTATTTTTGCGTTTTTTTTTTTACGTTCTAAAATCTGTCATTTTGACCTTTTTTGTGTTGCTAGACCATTTTTTAAAGTGACGGATGCAGTGGTCACAAATTTATTATGCGTGTTTTTAATTTTTGCATGAATTTTTCCGCAAATGGTGCAAAAAAAAAAAAAAAAAAAAGGCGCAAATCTAGATCACCTCCCAACCAGGTCTAAAAAAATACTACTCCTGTCTGTTTGCCAACAATAAAAAAAACATCAGCCAAAGTGAAAGAGAGGGAGATAGAGAGAGACAGAGAGAGAAAATAAGGTAGAGAATAAGAATGTATAAATAAATAAAACAATTAAAAAAAAAAAAGTGTGCAAAGGAAAAGTAAAGCAGTGGTCCATATGAAACAATCAGATATATTTTTAAGGTACAAAAAAGGAATGGTAAGGCTAGAATTCCACTTGTTTTTTTTGGGGAAAAACGCCAAGAAAAACGCCATATGGGTTTTAACTTTGGTGTTTTTGCAGGCGGTTTTTATTATTTTTTGGACTTTAGCGATTCAAAAAAAGTGACGGAGATACCTTTTTTTTAAATAAAATTTCATAGGATACCATTAACCTCTTCAGGACACAGGGCGTACAGGGAATTCCGGTCCCCGCTGCTAGCCGGCCGGGGACTGGACTGGGATGCCTGCTTGTGCGGCGATCCTGCTGACTACGGAAGTCGGTAAGTTGTTACCTAGCACTATGCAGTGGTCTCTAAACTGTAGCCCTCCAGATGTTGCAAAACTACAACTCCCAGCATGCCAAGACAGCTGTTTGGGCATGCTGGGATTTGTAGTTTTGCAAGATTTAGAGGGGTACAGTTTGGAGATCACTGTGCAGTGGTCTCTAAACTGTGGCCCCCTAGATCTTGCAAAAACTACAGCTCTCAGCATGCCCACACAGCATTTTGCTGTCTGGGAATGCTGGGATTTGTAGTTTTGCAACATCTGGAGGGCCACAGTTTGGAGATCACTGTGTTGTGGTCTCTAAACCGTGACACTCTAAATCTTGCAAAACTACAACTCTCATCATGCACAAACAGCAAACAGCATGCTGTGAGTTGTAATTGCGTGCCTCCAGCTATTGCATAACTACATCTCCCAGCATGAGCTTCGACGATCAGTACATGCTGGAAGTTGTAGTTTTGCAACAGCTGGAGGCACACTGTTTGGAAAATACTGAGTTAGGTAACAGAACCTAACTCAGTGTGCCTCCAGCTATTGCAAAAATACAACTCCCAGCATGCACGGTCTGACCAGTGCCTGCTGGGAGTTGGAGTTTTGAAACAGCTGGAGGTTTGCCCCCCCCCCCCCATGTGAATGTACAGGGAACATTCATACGGGCAGGTTTACAATGAGTTTCCTGCTTCAAGTTTGAGCTGCGGCAAATTTTCTGCTGCAGCACAAACTCCTAGCGGGAAACTCACCATAAAACCCACGCCAGCGCGAATGTACCATAAAAACACTACACTACACTACCACAAAATAAAGGATAAATCACTACATATACACCCCTTTGCACTGCCCCCCCCCCCCCCCCAATAAAAATGAAAAACTTATCGTACGGCAGTGTTTCCAAAACGGAGCCTCCAGCTGTTACTAAACAACAACTCCCAGCATTTCCGGACAGCCATTGACTGTCCAGGCATGCTGGGAATTTAGAAATAGCTGGAGGCACCCTGTTTGGGAATCACTGGCGTAGAATACCCCTATGTCCACCCCACTTTAGTCCTCAAATGCGCATGGCATTCTCTCACTTGGGAGCCCTGTCATATTTCAAAGAAACAGTTTAGGGCCACATATGGGTTGTTTCCGTACACATGAGCAATTGCGTAACAAATTTTGGGGGTCTTTTTCTCTTTTTACCCGACATGAAAAGGAAAAGTTGGGGGCTACACAAGCCTGTTAGTGTAAAAAAATAAAACATTTTACACTAACATACTGGTGTTGCCCCATACTTTTCATTTTCACAAGAGGTAAAAGGAAAAAAAGACCCCCCAAATTTTTATGTGGACGTAAAATTCTCTGGGAGTGCAGACCATGGCTCAGGATTGAGAGCACACCAGGTACATTTGAGGCGTACACTTATTTTACAGTGGTTCTGACATAAACGCAAAAAAAATAATACCCACATGTGACCCCATTTTGGAAACTACACCCCTCGCGGATTGTAACAAGGGGTATAGTGAGCCTTAACACCCCACAAGTGTTTGACAAATTTCTGTTAAAGTTGGATGGGAAAGTGAAAAATAACTTTTTTTTTTCACTAAAATGCTAATTACACAAAATTTTTCATTTTCACAAGAGAAAATAGGAAAAAAAGCCCCCCAAAATCTGTAACCCCATTTCTTCTGAGTAAGAACATACCCCATATGTGGATGCGGGTGAACTACAATGCTCAGAAGAGAAGGAGCGCCATTGGGCTTTTGGAGAGAAAATTTGTACGGAATTGAAGGCCATGTGTTTACAAAGCCCACATGGTGCCAGAACAATGGACTCCCCCCCCAAAGTGACCCCATTTTGGAAACTACACCCCTCACGTAATGTAATAAGGGGTGCAGTGAGCATTTACGTCCACAGGTGTCTGACAGATTTATGGAACAGTGGTCCGTGAAAATAAAAACTAAAATTTTTCATTTGCACAGCCCACATGTGACCCCATTTTGGAAACTACATCAATCACGGAATGTAACAGCCCACTGTTCCAAAGATCTGTCAAATGCCGGTGGGATGTAAATGCTCACTGCACCCCTTATTAAATTCTGTGAGGGGTGTAGTTTCCAAGATGGGGTCACATGTGGGCGGGGTCCACTGTTCTGGCACCACGGGGGGCTTTGTAAACGCACATGGCTCCCGACTTCCATTCCAAACAAATTCTCTCTCCAAAAGCCCAATGGCGCTCCTTCTCTTCTGAGCATTGTAGTGTGCCAGAAGAGCACTTGACGTCCACACATGGGGTATTTCCTTACTCATAAGAAATGGGGTTACAAATTTTGGGGGGCATTTTCTCCTATAAACCCTTGTAAAAATTTAAAATTTGGGGAAAAAACTGCATTTTTGTGAAAAAAAAAAGTTTTTTCATTTACCCATCGACTTTAACGAAAAGTTGTCAAACATCTGTGGGGTGTTAAGGCTCACTGTACCCCTTGTTACGTGCCTTGAGGGGTGCAGTTTCCAAAATAGTGTGCCATGTGGGTTTTTCTTTTTGCTGTCTGGCACCATAGGGGCTTCCTAAATGCGACATGCGCCCCAAAAACCATTTCAGCAAAATTTGCTTTTCAAAAGCCAAATGTGGCTTCTTTTCTTCTGAGCATTGTAGTGCATCCACAGAGCACTTGACGTCCACACATGGGGTATTTCCCTACTCAAAAGGAATGGGGTTATACATGTTGGGGGCATTTTCTCCTATAACCCCCTTGTAAAAATTTGAAATTTGGGGATAAACCAGCATTTTTATGATTTTTCCTTGAGGGGTGTAGTTTCCAAAATAGTATGCCATGTGGTTTTCTTTTTGCTTTTCTGGCCCCATAGGGGCTTCCTAAATGCGACATGCCCCTCAATAACCATTTTAGCAAAATTCACTCTCGAAAATCCCATTGTCGCTCCCTCCCTAGCCCTCTAGTGCACCCACAGAACACTTTACATACACATATGAGGTATTTCCTTACTCAAGAGAAATGGGATTACAAATTTTGAGGGGATTTCTCTCCTTTTACCCCTTGCAAAAATAAAAAAAATGGCTCTACAAGAACATGCGAGTGTAAAAAAATGAAGATTTTGAATTTTCTCCTTCACTTTGCTGCTATTCCTATGAAACACCTAAGGCTAAGTTTCCACTTGTTTTTTTTTTCTGGCAGTTTTTGAAAAACTGCCACTGCAGTTTTTGAGCCAAAGTCAGAAGTGGATCCATAAGGGAGGAGAAGTGTAAGTCCTTCCTTTATATGTCCTTTTCCTTTTGAATACACTTCTAACTTTGGCTCAAAAACTGCAGTGGCAGTTTTCCAAAAACTGCCAGAAAAAAAAACAAGTGGAAACTTAGCCTAAAGGGTTAACAAACTTTCTGAATGTCATTTTGAATACTTTGAGGGGTGCAGTTTTTATAATGGGGTAATTTATGGGGTATTTCTAACATGAAAGCCCCTCAAATTCACTTCAATCTGAACTGGTCCCTGAAAAATTCTGATTTTGACGTTTTCGTGAAAAATTGGAAAATTGCTGCTGAACTTTGAAGCCCTCTGGTGTCTTCCAAAAGTAAAAACATGTCAACTTTATGATGCAATCATAAAGTAGACATATTGGGGGAGATTTATCAAAGGATTTAGACTGGTTTTTCTTGTCTAAATTTGTCGCACAGAAAGTCGCAGTCTAAATCTGTGCGACTTTTCTGCGACTTTTGCTCTAGAGGATTTTTAGAACATGATGCATGCAAGTCTATTTTAGACTGAAATGCATTGAAAAATGCATTGGTGCTGAATTTATCAAGTGCGACTTTTCAGCGACAAGTCGCATAGGCTGAAAGTACGCCGAAATGTCAGACCATGTTGGAGCAGGTTTAAATATAGACTAAAGCATAGATCATGCAGTCTGTGCACAGAATTTATCAAGAGCTGTGCGCCATTTGATAAATTAGGTGCACAATAGACCAGACTAACCCTCTGTAGTTTGGTCTATATTGATGCGGGACATAGACAACTTTGATAAATATCCCCCCTTGTATATGTGAATCAATATATCATTTATTTGGAATATCCATTGTCCTTACAAGCAGAGAGCTTCAAAGTCAGAAAAATGCAAAATGTTCAAAATTTTCCGAAAATTTGGGGATTTTTCACCAAAAAAGATGGAAGTAACAACGAAAATTTACCACTAAGTTAAAGTAGAATATGTCACAAAAAAAACTCTCGGAATCAGAATGATAGGTAAAAGCATCCCAGAGTTATTAATATATAAAGTGACAGTAGTCAGATTTGCAAAACAGGTGTAACGGTGCTGGATGTGGATCCACTGACCTGTGTGGCTGATGACACGGGCCGTATCGGGGAGCAGAGTCTAAGGTGCCGCTGGTCTTGTCCAGAGCCCGCCACAAGGCAGGACGGATTTGCTGCGGCAGGCAACACCCAGGTCACTACCCCCGATACGACTCGACCACACAGGTAGCTGGGCGAGTCGAAGAACAGTAGGCAGAGGCGTAGTTGGACTTAGCAGAAGGTCAAGGCAGACGGCAAAGGTGTGGAGACAAATAACATAGCGGAAGGGTCAGAACACGGGCAAGGCAAACAGACTGTATGGAACGCTTAATCTCAGGCAAATGGCACTGAAGATACGGCAGGGAAGAGTGGGAGGTGGAGGGACTTATAGAATAGTGTCAGGTGTTCCACATAATTATGGGCGTACTGGCCCTTTAAATCTCAGAGCTCCGGCGCGCGCGCGCCCTAGGAGACGGGGACGCACGTGCCGGAGCCAAGAGGCAGAGGAGGAAGCAGCAGAGGAGCAAGGTAAGTGACGGGCTGCCCGCCGGTAGCAGGGGAGAGGGGGACAGTGCGCTCACGGCCAGGGGAAGTGGCCGGAGCGCAAGGAGTAACAACAGGGCTGCGTCCTTAAGGTGAAAATTACCTGCGTCCTTAAGGGGTTGAAAAAAATAATAATAAAAAGATACAGTAGTGATGGAAAAAATTGTATTTAACAAAATATATATGTTTTGTAATTTATGTGGGCGGGCAGGGCACAAAAAATATAGCCGACAATAATAAAAATGTAGTGTATGTGTGTTTTTCACTTTTTTTTCTTTATTTATGTACATTATTTTTGTACATTATTTATGTAGTACTACTACTCCTAGCATGGAACACACTGTTCCATGATGGGAGTAGTAGTACCTGTACTAATTGACAGATCGCCCCGGGTCCGTTGCGATCCTTCTGTATAATGTATAGATGCAGCAGGCCGCTCTTCTATGGTTCCCTGCAGTGCCGTATATGTACACCTATTCAAATTTCCTGCAGAGAGCTGTGATTGGTCAGATGGTTCCAGCCAATCACAACTCTCTGTTGGAAATATTAATAGGTGTGTATATATATGTCAGGACAGGGGACAATAGAAGAGCAGCCGGCCGCATGTATACATTATACAGGAGGATCACAGCGGGTGTCAGGAGGGCGATCTTTCCTTAACTGCAGGTATTACTGCTCCCAACATGGAGGACACTCTGCTCCATGCTGGGAGCTGTAGTACCTGCATTAATAGACAGATCGCAACAGGTGTTAGATGTGCAATCTGTCTATTAATGCAGGTACTACAGCTCCCAGCATGGAGCAGAGTGTGCTCCATGTTGGGAGTAGTAGTACCTGCAGTTAAGGACAGATCACAGCGGGTGTCACTCCTAACACCCGATGCGATTGTCCTATCTATTGCAGAGATGCGGAGCGGGTCTCTACAGCGCTCGCATCTCTGCACTATACTCCGTCCGACCAGTGATGTGAATAGAACATCACTCATTCATATTTCCCGCTGAGAGCGGTAATTGGCTGCCACCATCCAGCCAATCCCCACTCTGGGCGGAAAATATGAATGGAGTGATGTTCTATT
Source organism: Hyla sarda (assembly GCF_029499605.1). Lineage (NCBI taxonomy): Eukaryota > Metazoa > Chordata > Amphibia > Anura > Hylidae > Hyla > Hyla sarda. The sequence continues at coordinate 308,187,283 of NC_079189.1, forward strand.
CATATCACTGGCCGGCCCGAAGCATAGTGCAGAGATGCGAGCGCTGTATAGAGCCGCTCCTCATCTCTGCTATATTATGGACAATCGCATCAGGTGTCAGGAGTGACACCCGGGGTGATATATCTATTAGTACGGGTACTACTACTCCCATCATGGCACAGTCTGTTCCATGCTGGGTGTTGTAGTACTACCTAAAAAATTTAAAAAATAGAGAAAAAAAAGTGAAACACACATACACTTTATTAACAATTAATTAAAATGTCATTACAGTGACCCCCCGACTTATGATGGCCCCGACATATGATAATTTCAACATATGATGGCCTCTCAGAGCCCATCGTATGTTGAAGGCAGCATCGACATATGATGCTGCTGTGTGTCGGGGCCATCGTACAAACAGCTATCTGACAGCGTTGACAACTTCAGCAACTGACAGATAGTTGTATAATGTGCCCCGTGTGCCCCGTTCTGCCTCCTGTTACTCACATGCTGTCCTGCTAACTCATGCAGGCTTTCACTGTGAGCTCCGTGTAAGCCCCGCCCCCCCAGTGCAGCCATAGCCAATAGCCTGCAGCATGAGCTGCTGGCTGCACTCCCCTTCCTTTCCTATAGAGCTGTAGTCGGCAGGATCGTAATGGAGGACATTCTGTCCCCCCTGAAGGTATTTAAAGAACTGTACAGTACTGTATGCGATGTCACACATCACATACAGTACATATACACACTATACACCCCATACATCAATGTTTCCCTATCAGTGTGCCTCCAGCTGTTGCAAAACTATAACTCTCAGCATGCCCAGACAGTCAATGGCTGTACATGCATGCTGGGAGTTGTAGTTGTGCAACAGCTGGAGGCACCCTGGTTTGTTAAACACTCCCCATACACTCCACATACAATGGTCATCCCAGAACCAATTAGCAGTTTCCCATAGAGAAATGTATTCAACATATAATGGTTCCAAGGCCCCAGAACCAATTACCATTTTTACATAGACATATGTACTCGACATATGATGGTTTCAACATATGATGGTTCTCCTGGAACCAATTAATATCATATGTTTAGGGACCACTGTATACAAAAAAGAAAATGTGTTAAATTTTTTAAAAAAACGCCAAAGGGGCAAAAATTGCAATTTCCACTCAAATGTAAAAACGCCAGAAAAAAAACCAGACGCAGGAAATTGCACTGGCATTTTTTCTGGTGTTTTTTTTCTGTGAAAAAAAATGCAGGAAAAAAAAAAAACCAAGTGGAATCCTAGCCTAAAGATGTAAGAAACAATAGAATTGTTAGCAATGGCCAGCATCTCACAATTTCATGTGCCCAAGTTTAAAAAAATATCCGACAAAGTGATGATAACAAAATAAAAAAAAAGGTGAAAGGTATAAAAAAATAAACCTGTTCAACTAAAACCTCTGTCTCTCGAACAATAAAGTTTTTTTCCTGGCCTGCAGCAAGGTAAACCACTATTCAAATGTGAGGGAGGCTCTCTTTGCAGACCTTCTTTTAGACATTAGTTTGCCTTAAAATTTAATATAAAACAAATAAAGTCAAACACACAGACAAACAAGCTCCTCAGAAGCAGGGTAGACATGATCTGAAAGCTGCGGTAGAAAATGATCTGGGTGCAGATCTGCGCGAAATTTATCATGGTCACTGCGACAATATTATAAATTTGGAGCAGCACCGCCAAAAAAAAAAAAAAAAACGCATCTAGACAAACCACAAAAATGATCTCGCCAAGACCATTATTAATAAATAACCCCCATATTTTTTTAAGTGTAATGGGTTAAATACCAAAGTATATTTAAAAAAACACATGTATTTAATGGAGTGATTTCTGGCATTAACAATTTCATCTGTAAGTACTGACATAACATGACTTTCGATAATCCAGTACTTTCATGTCCTTCTACCTTACTTTATATCTTATACAGTACAATCGGAACTGCAAACTACCTCTCTGAAATTAGAAAAATATCATCTTATTACCTGAGGCACATGTACATACACTTAGTAAAGGAGCAGTTTGATAAAATGATCACACATTCCTACTTTCAGCACCTTAAAAAGCTCAACCTATTGCCGTACATGTGGAAATAAAACTGTTTGGCCCAACACAATATAATTTCCCATTAATTCATAGCTTAAAATGAAAATATTACACTGACAACTGACATATTATGCTATATCCAGGAAACTTTTACATATCAACTGGCTCCAGAAAGTTAAACAGATTTGTAAATTACTTCTATTAAAAATTATTAATCCTTTCAGTACTTATGAGCTGCTGAAGTTGAGTTGTTCTTTTCTGTCTAAGTGCTCTCTGATGACACCTGTCTCGGGAACTGTCCAGAGTAGAAGCAAATCCCCATAGCAAACCTCTTCTACTATGTGCAGTTCCCAAGACAAGCAGAGATGTCAGCAGAGAGCAAAGAACAACTCAACTTCAGCAGCTGATAATTATTGGAAGGATTAAGATTTTTTAATAGAAGTAATTTACAAATCTGTTTTACTTTCTGGAGCCAGTTGATATAAATAAAAAAGTTTTTTTTTCCTGGAATACCCCTTTAAATAAACAAACAAAAAAGAATTATGGGAATTAAAAAAAGAGAAGCAATTCAAAGCATTCAGTCATCATTGTTACATATTATTACTGTTAATACTCTCAATATTTAAATATATTCCCCAAGAATTAAAAAGTCATTGATATTGACCTTTCAAATACAATTGGGCATCATTTATTGAAATTATCTAAAACCAAATAAGTCTTTGTTGCCCACAGCAACCAATCAGAACGCATTTAAGAAAGAGGTTTAAGAAATGAAAGCTGAGCTGTGATTGGTTGTTGTGAGACAGTTTAAATTTTAGACATTTCATATAGTGTGCCATTAGGCTACAATGTCATTTTGTACAATCCATTGCTGAAAGTTTACAGTGAACAGTATGTATGGTCTATATCACTAAACTTTTATGACCATATTACTATTTCTTATGGCTAATTTTTGGGACAGGGGGAAGAAATGCACTGTAACAAGGGTAAGGTTCTGCAAAAAAAGGATGTGCTATTCTGTAAAACCTAAAAAATGTGTTGCTGAAGAGATTGTGTGGATTTCTACAGGGGTGGATGGCAAGATGCAGGCCGCAGAAATCAGATTTCAGTTGTATTTCCTTAGTGGCTCTTTTGAAGATAAAAAAAAGCAGTACTTACCTTACCAATTCCCGGCTACTGCAGTACCAACAGTACCCAGGTTCCCAATTATCTTCACTTCCTGGTGCCCGTCTTGATGCACAGGAAATACTCACTCATCCAAGTACTGACCTCATTAGTAACCCACCTCAGCCATTGTTTACCATTTTCTTCTCTTGAGACAGGACCAGGAAGTGGAGATCAGCAGGGACTTGGGACTGTCAAAATGTAAGCGTTGGAGGATTGGTGAGGTGAATACTGCATCTTTTTTATCATTTTATCTTGACAATGCCTTCAAGGTCACTTAAATGATTTAACTTAACAATGTTAGCATTCCACAAATAAGGTTTTGCACCACTGTTGTATGCTTTGATCCTTTTTCATAATGTTGGACTACGAACTATTAAAGTGTTGTATATAATACTTTAGGTAATACAGCATTGGGTAAGTAGATATGAAATGAGAGAGGAGTTTGAAATAGAAATTTCTGATAATCTTGGTGAGTGTAGATGACAGATGAACTAATGAGTAGGAATAAGGGGTGAGTGAATTAAAGTCTTATTGCATTTAAAGGAGTTATCCACCATAAGATGATTTTGGTATGTACCTGCCAGACAGTAATGGACATGCTTAGAAAGAATCCGTGCTTGCCTTGTGAGATTAACATAATGCTGTGGCTATCTTTTTGTGAACTGGCTATTTCCTGTTGGTATGCTCTCTCTTCAACTACAAGTCCCATAATTCCTTGTTTTTAAGTGTGAGGTCACTTTTCCACCTCCCACTGACCAGCCATCACATCCATTGAAACACAAATGAGCTGCATTCTATGCAAAAAAGTATTTTCTAACCAGTGTGCCTCCAGCTGTGGCAAAAATACAATTAGTTGCAGAATGATCTCTCTCCCACCCAGCAGATGGCTCCACCCAGTGAAGCAGATCTGATCACCTGACTTGTGATGTAATGTCTCGGGCCGCACTGCAACCTGGGAAATTAACTTTGGGGCTAAAATCCCAGAAGAAATGCGAGACCACCATCACACACAGGTACAGAAACTATATTATAAACTACACTAACTTTATAGCCCCTGTAGCATAGTCAAATAACAAATAATCCTGGAATACCCCTTTAAAGCCAAGCTACCTTTAAAGGGGTAGTCCGGTAGAAAACTTTTTTTTTTTTTTATCAACTGGTGCCAGAAAGGTAAATAGATTTGTAAATTACTTCTGTAATAAAATCTTAATCCTTCCAGTACTTATCAGCTGCTGAATACTACAGAGGAAATTATTTTCTTTTTGGAACATAGAGCTCTCTGCTGACATCACGAGCACAGTGCTCTCTGCTGACATCTCTGTCCATTTTAAGAACTATCCAGAGAAAGAGAAAATCCCCATAGCAAACATATGCGGCTCTAGTCAGTTCCTAAAATGGACAGAGATGTCAGCAGAGAGCACTGTGCTCGTGATTCAGCAGAGAGCTCTGTGTTCCAAAAACAAAAGAATTTCCTCTGTAGAATTCAGCAGCTAATAAATACTGGAAGGATTAAGATTTTTTAATAGAAGTAATATACAAATCTGTTTAACTTTCTGGCACCAGTTGATTAAAAAAAAAAAGTTTTCACCGGATTAAAAAATGGGTCTGTTTTTGTCTTCTTTCAGAAACAGAACAACTATTGTTCATGGACTATGCCTGATATGTCTGAGACTTTTTTTTACATGAATACAGGGCAAAAGTTTTGATCAGTCGGGGTCTCTGTGCTGAAACTTCCATGCTCACGAGAACGAGCCAAGAGACTTGAGTCTTGTGACTTAGAGGTGTCTCTGGTATGGCTGTCCCGTTCCCCACTGCGATCATCTTCCTGCTTCTGGTGCCCTAATGTAATGCAATAATGCTGACTGCACCTGGCCCACCTCCATCAGTGATTGACTAAGCAGCAGTGTGATGTATTGAGCCCCGATCTTCCAGGTGCCCGGCCGCAATATGTCAAATTGCTGCTCAGTCAATCACTTAGCTGAGCTGCATTGTTGCATGTCGAGCACCAGTAAGAGGATTGCAGCGGAGGCACTCGGGAAGCCCAGGAGGTTAGTCCAAGTAAATTTTTTAATTGCAACAGCCTGGGCATGTCAAGAGAAGAAAAGATTTTCACTGAAGCACCCTTTAAGGAGAATTCTAAAATATGCTACCCCCAATAGTTGGCAGTAAGGAGTGACCTTTTACCTTTTGGAGGAGAGCTTATTTGCACACTTTTTCCCGTGGAGTATTGCAAGACTTATATGATTCCATACACTAGTCTGGAATATTCCTCGAGGAGACCCACTAGACACTCTCTCCTGGGGATAATATCTCATTTTGTGACATTACTCCAGTGGGGAACTGCCCACTGAAAAGCAGTCGCCCAGTCTTTCCTGAATGTGTATGTTTTGAGAAGAATTACATTTAAAAGATTATTTAAAGAGAAGAGATGACTTGGTATGTGGGAACGGATTTATGCAATAATATAGGGTACAGAAACGAAATATGATGACAAAGTCATGAATGCAACATACAAGATAACTTAAAACTTACACATAATGGGTAAAGTTGGTAAGAGATTGAAAGTGATGGAAAAAAGTTTGTGAATACACAATAAGATTGGTTATGAAGGAAATGTGATACAATTCAATATTCGGGTCATGCATAAACAGATTAATACTTTGGTGAGAGGGGAGCATGTTGTAATCTTTGAAGCAGTAATTTAGAACAGCATGAAGAGTTGCAGTTAAAATGCCTCACATTCACATGTATTCACATTCATTAATAGAGATATCATATGTATAATACTAATACAAGCATGGTAGATTTCAGTTTTCTATATTTTTAGTCTCTACGAATAACAAGACATTAATATTGCAGTAGCGTAATTTCTTGATTTCATACCGTGTGTAATTCACATGGAAGAATCTACTATTTATATCTTGTTCTAGCAACAGGATTGGGCCATTTTTAGACTCAAGTAATTGCTTCATTTGTAAAAATACAATTATCTTTGACTATTTCTGTATTGTGCTAATGTTTAAAGGGGTTCTCCCTTGTTTATACTGTTTTTTGTTATTATGTTTGTGTGTTATGTGTGTATAAGGATGTGTTTTTTTATGTGTGTTGTGATTATGTATATATGTATTTTCTTACCTTTTGTGAAGATCCGGAAGCTGGCCCCTTTTTCTTCCAGTGGGTTGCTGTGCACCTCGGCCTCCGCCATGTTGTGTCGGGGGGTGTGTTCTTGCTTCTGTCCTTCCTATCTTCTGACGTCCGAGGCCAATCTTTTCTTCCTGTTTCTTCCGTGGCTCAGCGACGAATCTGCGGCCTCTTCCGGAGCATGCGCAGGTAGTTTTTTCTTTAACCAATTAAGTTTTTTTTTGTCTAATTGACAAACTGTCTGCGCTTTGGCGAAGCTACGCTATTAGCGTAGACCTAAGTTTCGCTACGCTGTTAGCGTAGCACTTGCGTACTCGCGCATGCGCAGACAGTTTGTCAATTTTATTGGTAAAAAAACAAACAAACTACCTACGCATGCACCGGAAGAGGCCGCAGATTTGTCGCTGAGCCAAGGAAGAAACAGGAGGAAAAGATTCACCTCGGACATCAGAAGATAGGAAGGACAGAAGCAAGAACACACCCCCCGACATCCCACTTACCGAACACAACATGGCGGAGGCCGAGGTACACAGCAACCCGCTGGAAGAAAAAGGGGCCAGCTTCCGGATCTTCACAAAAGGTAAGAAAATACATATATACATAATCACAACACACATAAAAAAACACATACTTATACACACATAACACACAAACATAATAACAAAAAACAGTATAAACAAGGGAGAACCCCTTTAATAAGGAATAATCTACAGTATATATTATCTATTATGAGAGGTATTTTAGGATAAGAGGCTTAACGGGTAACATGACATAGTTTAGTGAGATGAAAATGTATATAAAAGAAAACAACATAAAGTGACCAAATGCACACAGTCTACAATGTGTTTATGCATTTCTCTCCTCTTCCTGTGAACTCACTGGGATGAGTAACAATCATTGTGACAGTAAATAGAACATGGAAATGCACAAAATATGTTCAGGTGTATTTTCCCTATGAGGATAACGCCCAAATGACACTAATGCTACACGGCAGTTGTTAAGACTGCAAATGGGCTTTTACCATAAAAGAGTCATTTTCTATATTTTGCCAGTAACTAACCCCTAGATATTCCTACAGAAGCTACCTGATGAAGTGTAGCCACCCAAGCTGTGATTATAAGCAGCAATGAACCAGATGCTATTAACAATATTCACTTATCTTTCCCAAATTAACACTCTGTACAGAATGCAAAAAGGTAACAAGTGCCATTTATGGGGTTTGACTACTAGACAATGAAATTTATTTTAAAGAAGAAAATGGCATGATTTTGACATTAAAGGAGTTAAACAGTATCAATAAACTTTTCCCCTACTAACAGGCTAAGCGTCAGATCGCAAGGGGTCCGACTGCTGGGACCCCCCACAATCTCCTGTACAGCACCCTGCTCTCCTCATGAGTCAGTGGCCAACACGCCTCCTCCATGCCTCTCTATGGGAGAGACAGAGATACAGCGTTGGGGTATCTCCAGCTCTCCCATAGAGATGCATGAAGGGGATGTGTCAGCCACAGATTCATGCTGTGGTCTACACACTGCATTCATGCAGAAAGCCAGGGAATCTGGCAGGAGATTGTGAATGGTTCCAGCAGTTGGACCCCCCCCCCCCCCCCCTATAATCTGACACTTTTCCTCTGTCCTGTGGATAATAGATATGTTTTTTGATACTGGATAGCTTCTTTAAATGTTTCCTTTTAGCTGTACTGCAAAACCACATGATTGACTGGCAAACAGTCTAACATAGTGCGTACATGGTCAGTAAATGCCTAATGATATATTAGTTAGTATTAGTTAGGCCTTATTCATATAACACCTGCTGAATGGGTAAAATGAACATTATTGTGGTGTATATAGTTCCCATTCAACAGTACATTAAAACCAATGACCATATGGCATACCTAATACAAGGCTAGGCAGGCTGGATATGTAGAAATGAGTCAAACATTAAGAGGACTATCACACAATTAAAAGCTATCTTCTATTCATAGGATATGGGATAGCTAGCTAGCCAGTGGAGGTCTAACTACTGGCATCCCTACCAATTATGAGAACAAATGTGAAATGGCCACCGGAATAAACTGATGTCCAGCCCTCTCTTTCTTTTATATCATGACTGGTGGGGGTCCCAGAGGTCAGTTCCCCACTGATCCGATCAGCCAGTTATCCCTATGGATAGGGAATGACATTTGACTGTGGGATAAACCATTTAATGCTTGGTACTTTAGTAGTAAGAAAAGGCATGACTGTTTTCTATCATTATGATTGCTTCTGCCATCAGTTTCCCTTGACTATATATATATATATATACATATATATATATATATATATATATATATATATATATATATAAAATAGAAAAAAGGTTGATGGAACTGAGCTTAGTCACCAAGTGAAGCTAAACAAGCCCTTATTTGGACTTTCTTTGTTTTGCCCCATATATGACATAAATTACATTCAGCTTATTATCATGAAAAAAGGGAAAATTTATCACATTTGGGTGCATACAAAGTGCCAAACATGGAGTAAACCAGATGTTCATACTATACATGTTCGAAAAATCCCAAAGTAAGATTTTTTTGTCTTTGGCAGCGTCTTTCACCAAATGTACTATAATCCATCTCAGAGGACATGCATCATAAACCACAAGAATAAAGTGAAAAGTTCTTACCAAATAGTAATAACTAAATCAATCAATCCGGTGATTCCCTGGTTAATGCATAACAGTAAACTAAATCATGCGATATGGATTTAATGGCTGCATTATGACTTCATGTGTCCCATGGTCATGTGTGTCATGCAGTAGTATGACTTATACATTCAGCATAAACAATATACATGAATGATGACTTTATGACTGCATAAAACCATCATTTTAATACAATTACAAAGTGTTACATTTGAAAATATTTTTCCTCTAGAGTCAGTTGGCATCAAAAATACCTCAATTTTCTAATTACAAAATAAATATTCAAGTCACACGTAAAGGGGTAACCGAGGTTGGAGTTACACCTGGGCCCTGTGGGAATCCCATGGCCACAGTGCTACATAGGACAACAGTATTACACATGACATGATGGTTATGGACCCTATTGCTGAATTTGCAGTGGGGACCAGAATCTTCAAGCTATACTTCTTACTAACTGTTTCCTGGTGTATATTTTTTTGTCAACTAGATATTTGTTATAGGAATCTGTAATCTGCATTGTCTTTATCTATTTAGCTTAGTGACATTCCCTTATAATAAGTTAGGCACAAATATACAGAACGTTTCTATTCATAGACATTTTAAGGTGCAATACTTGCATTTTATAACGTAAACATGGATCTCTTGCTAGAGTTATTCCAAAAACTATTAGAATAACCACAACAACCAAACTGGACCGTACAAATATTAGGTGCCAGGCATTGCATGTGAAATGTCTGCTAATATTTGAAAGTCATTTCTACATTTTTTGGGAAGCTCCATGGAGGCTCTTATCATGATTCATTTTTGTCTTGCGGAGAAGCCTTTGAGACAACGGATTGTAGATATTTAATACCGATTAAATTGCAATGTGATCCACTATGGTTCACTCACACTAGAATTGTATATGTGCTTTGGATATTAAGTGTTGACTTTATTTCTGTCTTATAATACACAGTGAAATTAAAGGATGATCCTGTATCAATGATACAAAGCCTCCATGCACTTTACATATTGGAATAGACACGGTAAAGGGATTTTTACCACAGCTCTGTGAACAAGCTTTTTTAGGCACATTACTCCATTACTCTCACCATCTATTTCATCTGGTGATGTTCAGGATTGTAGTTACTATATTTGGCGTATTCATGACCTGACTAAGACACTAGTTTCAATAACTGAGCTTGTTCTCAGAGCATCAAGCACATATGGAAGGTTCACATCTTTTGATAACTTTTGTTTCTACATTCATTTAATTCAATGTATTTGCATGAATGAATTAGGGGTTGTCAACTAATAGAATTGACCTCAAACACATCTAGTTCACATGCACGGCTCTCCTTGCCACTATCAGTGGCTTCTATTTACCTGTGGCAAAGGGAGCAGGCAGAGTGTCTTTACATTCATTTCTATAAATGCATCTTAACAGCCACAAGAAAAACACGACTATATGGAAGTCTTATTCACTGGGAATAGCCACATTTTGACAGGATTTACGTCAAGACTATGTTCACATGGGCTAATGTCTGCACAGAAAATCTCCTAGGACCGCTCAGAAATGTGCCCTCTCATAGAAGGCAATGCACTGTCGTGCAGAGTCCGAAATTTGAACTTCCGCGCCAGACTGTTTAGATAGCAGCAGAAATGCTGCTATCTAAACAGTGCATCAGAATTCAATTTAAATGAATGCGTCTCTGCTGCTGCAGAATCTCCATGCGGTATTCTGCATTGGAATTCCGCACGGAAATTCCATCATGTGAACATATCATTAGAAGCGTGAGCACTACATAAACTATTTGGCTTGGTTTACACTACAGACTTTCCAAGCATAATTCCACTTAGAAATGATGCTGTGAAATTCTGGTGCAGCAGAATCCTATTGCTGTCAATGGGATTCTGTTGCACAGTCCACACTACGGAATTTCACTGTTGAAAGAATGATCTCGGTCATTCTTATGGCAGAATCCGCACAAAATACATTGTGGTCTATGGGGACTGCAATGTCTGCCCGGTCCTGGTACTGACTAATATAGTCAGCGCTGCAATCTCAGGGTGAATTCCTAAGTTCTAGCCTTAAAACATATAATGCACCTTTCTGGTAAATGCAATTGATGAGTTGACCTGTTGCCCATAGCAACCAATCAGATTTTTTTTTATATTTCAGAGGCCTTTTTAAAAAAAATAAAGGAAATAATCTGATTGGCTGCTATAGGCAACTTCTTTTCCTCTGCACAGGTTTTGACAAATCTCCCCATATGTGTTTATGAATGAATCCACTCAACTGAATAGATCTTACAAGGCATTAGCCTTTGGCACGATACAAGTATCTGGCCTCATGCCACTAGGCTGCTGTTGAAAGGGAATCTGTCATCACATTCACACTGACTGAACCACGAGTCATCAGGGTGGTCCCAGGTGGCTTCTGCCTGCTTGGCTGGCCTTGTTTGATAGATCTCTCCCTATACCCAAACTGGGAGAGATCTATTAGTAAGGGTGGTGGGGTGGAGGTGTGTGTATTACAGAAGTAGTGGACCTGAGTTTGTTATTGCAGCAGAGCTGTGCTTGTTATTATATACAACTTCTTGTCCATTTATAGTTTGTTATCTTTGTTCTTCCAGAAACAGGCAGGTACATCTACCCGGTTATCTCAATAATGTTCAAAAGAAACAGGTGAATTACAAATTCAACTCTGCTATATCTGTATAAGACATATTCCCTGCATAAGTCATCTATGGGCCCATTTAAACGACGCTGGAAAAGTTCCAGGCAGCCATTCCGTATGTGTAGGTGCGAGAACCACTGTGACATGCGCCATCTCCATTGAAGCCAATACATGTCTGAGTGGATTCCCCTGAAAAAATGAACATAAAAACAATGGGAGGCTGCTGCACCGAAACATCCTAAGGGAATTCTTCCGCTGGTTTCCATTCATAAAGTCAGCCATGTGAATGGGCCCTTACTGGCAGACTATACATTCAAGTTTGCGGTTAATTTGCAGTCATTTTTTACTGTTAGACTGATCTGAGTTAATAGCAAAATGCATAGAAGCTGGTATCAGTTTTTACATGGGCTCTTTCATATGGCAGTATTCGAATCTGTATTTAAAAGCCAAAAAAACATAAATGGAATAAACAGAGAAAAAGTATGATAGCATATATAAAGAAAGACTGAGCACTCACCATGCGGATATCGCTGTATAAAGATTTATTTAGGGTAGGATCACATGTAACGGATCCACAGCGTATTTTACGTTGCAGATCCGCCGGTGACCTGACCCATTTTGTGCCTCCAGTGTTGCCCCCCCCCCCCCCCACTGCCTCTGGCCTGCTCGCAGTGACAATCCGCTGCTACGAGCAGCCACACATGGGGCCTGACAGTTGCCGTGTCCATTCTGAAATTGCGACGCAGCCGCAGTGTCTGAGTACACTGTACATGCAGCGCACCTGGCGACTTCCAGGTCCACTGTGTGGCTGCTCGTAGCGGCGGATTGCCATTGCGAACAGGCCAGGGGCGGGTCGATGCGGGGGAAGGGGGGTGGCAACAGCTGGAGGTACAAAATGGGTCGGGTCACTGGCGGATGCGCAGCAGTGGAATACTTTGGTGCTAGGATGTAAGTGTTAGGAAATTAATATCAATAAATAAATGAATAAACCTTAAGTTCATTTTTTTGATGTTTTACAAAAAACACACTGCAAAAATACAAGAATAAATCCAGCCTAAACCTGAGGCTGCACTGCGTCTTTGTAGTCAGACTTTGCCATTTTAACTAGTGGCAGTCCACAGAAGGGCACACAGTTCCATGCACTGCAGCTCTAGCCTGACAGATACCATTAGAACATAGCATTGCAAAAAGATGCAGCAGAGTTCTAGTCTTCCAAGAGATCTATCAAAACTGTCTAAAAGAAAAACTGTCTTTGTTGTTCATAGAGCTCGACTTTGATTTCATCAGATCTGTAGATCTGAAATGAAAGCTGTGCTGACTTTGGGTGCCATGGGCAACAAAGACAGTTTTAAGCAGTTTTCATAACTGTATCCCTAATATTTAGAACAGGGATTCAAGCTTACTGCTGAATGGTGCAACATAATCTATCATTCCATTTCCCCATGATTTACAGACAAAGCAGTATTCAGATAAACCAATAGCCTAGTTACAGGGGTAATTTGGCTTTCAGGGGCTGAGTGCTAGGGTTCCTTTTTCCTGCATACATACAGTCCACTCCATTTTAGTCTATGGGAGATATAAAATCATTGTATCAGGCTGTGCAGGGCATTGCATTGGCAGAATTAGGCCAGGTTCACATTACGCTTTGTGCCTTTGAAGCATGAATATGTCGCCAGGATCGCAAAATAAGCCGCCAATGTATCTATGCTCAGATCGGCACAGGCTTAGTTCACTTCAATTACCTGAGCATAGTCACCTAGTCTGAGACAAGATTCAGATACAGTCGATAGATGACTCAAGCGTAGTCACTAGGAGACTATGCTTGGGTCATTGCACCGAATGGGGCTCATGCCGATCCGAGCACCGATTTTGAAATCAGTGCCTTAGAGGCACAAATCGTAACATGAACCTAACCTTAGATACTTGTATTTTCCTGACAACTTTTGCATGACAACAGTGAAATTCCCAGCAGGGTTCAGTAAAGGAGGATGTTCTGATGGGTTTATAATGTAGGGAATAGCCAATAATGCCGTTTCCTAGCATCATAAATAGGTGAAACAATACTACCGGCTGGATAGTGGAAAGAAAAAATAAATTTGCTGCTTACTGCATCACATACAGGTGAGTTTTTGGTAGAAGATATGAGACTAGACCACTAATGAGTGAAAAAGTGGCACAAGTACCATTGGTAATTGGTGCTTGAAAACAGTGATGCCCAAGCCCTCCAACTCCTATGAGTGTCAAAGTGTTCTTAGGCAAGGACTCCAGCATTAATTCTGGGAAGCACAAGCACTTCACAACAACACATCTGAATAGTTCAACCCACATAACATGTGATCAGCTGCCAAGCCAACAAAGACACAGACCTTGATTAACTCTTTCTCTGCTGTGAGGACATAGAACAGTATCTGCAGAACATTCTGCAGAACCTATATTGCTTACACCCTCACATGGATGGCCACCTTGAGCCTCAGGCTTACTGGTCTTTAGTGCAGCTGGTCTTTACCCAGACCCATATTTCTCCAGTTTGAGCCAAAAAGCTTTGTGCAATGTGTCCATTCTTTGCATTCCAATCCTAGTTTGAGGCAGTTGCTTTGCGTTCTTTAGATTAAAAAAAAGGTAAAAAATGATTTGATGATTCATTAATAGGGAAAAAAATGGTAGGAGGATTGACATTAGCAGAAGCATTTACTGATAAAATCTTGAGATTTGATAAAGATGAGTAATCTCATCAGACATGAAATAAAAAGCCTATTTATACTGACATAATAATTTTTTTAGCTCGACACTGTAACCATGGCAATAGTGATGAATACCAAAATTTAGATTTACACTGCTATGACAAAATAAATGTGAAGAGAAGGAAATACTGATAGAGCTATACTCTTTGCCACAGACTCCACACATGTAAAATAAATAATTTCAATAGGAGTCAGTGAAGACAGTGCATCTCTTGGGGCCACCAAGTACATACAACCACACACATATTCTCTCTCTCACACACACACATACAAACAGCAGTCAACATGTTGTAGCTCTCACCCCTTACCATACATTGGTTATGAGCATATCTGAACACAACCATATAGATACAGTGTGGTAGTCCTTGTGTCATGTCCCTGTCCCATTTGCAGGCATCAATGATTGTCAGTGCAGATCATGGAGCAGAAATGTCTTTGTACAGAAGTCTAGGGGATGCTATGTGGTGGTTGTGCTGCTGCTGCACATTTCAGTAGCAGGGTAAATTTCATCATATGGAGGGGGTTGTTCATTGGGTAGGGGGTAACAGTAAGGGTAAGATGGATTTAAATCAGGGTCCATTGGGGAGTAACCAGGCAGCTCCAGAGAGGGGTGGCCACCACAATGTACCTCCACCCCTGCTTCATCAAATAAGTGGAACACCCCAACATTGATGTAGGATACAGTCTGGAAAGGGAAATCCCCAGGGGAAAAATCATGCTCTTCATTAGAAAAAATGGAACCCCTGTTCTGCCTCTGGAAGCGTCTTCCTGCACATCTCCTTCGCCTCCTGCGGCGCTGCTGGGAAGATTTGTAGTTTTTTACTAGCAACAAGTTGATGAGCCCCAGCAGACACTCAAGGGAGTTGAATATGGTGGAAATGACCAAACCCCGCTGGTAATCCTTTAGCTTCTGGCACTTGGTGGTACTGCTGCTTGCTCCAGGTGTTGGCTGTTGCAGACAAAAGTGAGAGTACTTCCTCTCCACAAGTGACACAGTATCCCCATCTATCACTGCCCCAGCAAAGGCGCTCAACAGTCCCAACATGAAAACCAGCACGCCTAGGAGGAGGAAGTTCTGGCTGCCGGGTTTACTCTCTCCTGATGCATCCTCTCGGCAGCAAAGCAAGGCAGAACCCAACAGAGAAAGGCCGGCTGAGAGCAGTAACCCAGAGTAAAAGGCGCCAGCGGCTGTACCTAGACGGAATGGCTCACCCTTAAGCTCAGATCCCAAAGAGAAGCACTTGAGGCCCACAGCGGCAGCACTCAGGGCACAGGCAAGCAAGAAGCAGCTGGACAGCGCAGCGCAGGCTCCCCGGACACCCCACTTCATCCTCCGCGCCAGCCTCTCTTCCTCCAGCACCCCCTCCTCTCCTTCTCCTCTTCCTCCTCCTCCTGTGCTCCGGCCGGCTCTCTCTCCTCATCCTCCCGTGTCCTCCTCCCCAGCTGCCCTTTCCAGGAAGGAGGTGGTGGGGTCTGGGGAGGACATGCTTTAGGGAGAGTGCTTGTAGAGCTGCATGCACCAAGCCTCAACCCGAGGATCCTGGGTTGCCGAGTCCAGCCAGCAGCAACAGCAGTTGTAGTATCATGCAGCAGCACGGATCTCTCTCACTGCACCTTCCCTGCCTCTGCACATTGCATTATCTCATTGCTCTTAGAAGAGAATTAAATATTGATGCGAGAGAGGGGGGAATACAGGCAATGTGCAGAGGAATAGACAAGAAAGCCTGTCAGACTTTACACCAGCCAGCTCTGCTGCACGCCAGTCCGCTTTAGACTAAGAGAAAAAAAAAACAATCACTTAGCAGTTGATGTCATGAAGCCCACACAGAGCTGATTCCCTCCCCCAGAAATGCTATCTTTAACCTGCATATCGTCAAAGCAGGGAAGGGGTTAATGGTGCAAGAGGCTAGTTGTATAAAGAGAAGCTGGTTCATTGTGTAAATGCTGCATTGTGACAAAAAGAAAAAAAATACGGAACCTGAGCGTCTCAATGCTGATCTCAAATCACAGCCCGTCACTGCAAGAATTCATGAGTTAATTGATATTTTCCCCCATTGACTATATGTAGTTTACAATTACATGCAGTGCTGCAACACATACAGATAGACATTCTATTTATCCTTCAATTGCCATGCTAACATGTTTGCATAGTACTATGAGCTGCGGTGTAATTAATTGTTGGGTAAAACACTGAATTATATACTGTTTATTCTACTCTTTAGAGTTTTGTATTGTAAGTCAGTACCCAAAAGTAATAATCTGTTTTACAGAGACAGCATGCTAAGTTTATAGGCCCAAGGCACATACTGTACTAGACAATGGTGTTTGCAGAATAACTGGATTGTAATGAGGATTTCTGTGTGAAACAATGGGTCTGCTTTTGGTGATAAACTCTGAAATACAAGATAACACAATTCAGCAAATTTATTGTATAATGTGAATGCATTATAAGCACATATATCATAATAAATCGTTGTACTTTTGATCTAACGTCTATGAGGCTTAAAGGGGTACTCTGCCCCTAGACATGTTATCCCCTATCCAAAGGATCGCAATCTGTGGCGCAGCACCCCGTAATCCAATGCACGGAGCGAACTCCGCTCAGTGACGAATGACGGCCGCCCACATGCTTCCTCCATTCATGTCTATGGGAGGGTGCGTGATGGCTCTGTGTGACCGGTCATGCCCCCTCCCATAGAGGAGCTGGCACAAATATGTTTCTTTGGGATGAAAGGTAGACCATGTATAAGGCAATGAAAGGATAGACGTTGGGTGGGTTCATATGGACCTCCTGAGAGACTGCCACTTCAATGTTTTGTCCCTGTATTAGTTAGAAGTCCTAGTTACCTATAGACACCTATTCTAAAAGCATAGTATGGTCCTACCAACCTCCTAATAGTTTTCTATTATAATAACTATTTAATTTGTTTCCTTGTGTTAGGTTTGAGTTATACTACTCACATTAACCAGATCCAAAAAACTTTACCAGCTAAGTGAAATCAATGGGAATAAAGTAAATCATTTATGTAGAGTATAATAATTATGGGTTCACATGTAGTATTTTGGTCAGTATTTGGCCAGTATATTAGCTTAAATCAGGAGTCAGAACACAGTTGAAGGTGCAAATCTTTCCATTAAAGTTTACTTGTTGGTTTCACTCTTGGTTTTCAGAAAAATACTGATCCAAATACTAGGAGAGTACTCAGCCTTACTAATGGATACAATGGACGTAAATGTACATCATGGTGAGGTGGTACTTAACACGCCATGACGTACATTTACGCTCCGCCATGACCGCTTGCACTGGACCGGTGCTTGCGTCATGCGCGCAGGTCCCGGCTGCTATCAGAAGCCAGGTACCCGCCAGTAAAGGCAGACATCCGCAATCGCGGCACTACGGTACTTTAAATGGATGATCGGATCGCCCACGGCACTGCCACAGGGATCTGGTCATCAAGCATGGCGGACGGTGCTCCCTTCACCTGCCTCCGGCCATCTCCTAGGGTCTCCTGCTCTGGTCTGAGATCGAGCAGACCAGAGCAGAAGATCATCGATAACACTGATCAGTGCTATGCCCTTTGCATAGCACTAAACAGCATTTGCAATAAACTGATTGCTATAAATAGTCCTCTATGGGGACTATTAAAGTGTAAAAAAGTAAAAAAAATGCAAACATAAATAAAAGGAAAACATTTTAAAAATTCCCTCCCCCAATAAAAATGTAAATCATTAGTTTTTCTCATTTCACCCCCAAAAAAGTGTAAAAGAAAAATTAATAAACATATTTGGTATCGCCTTGTGTGTAAAAGTGTGAAATATCAAAATATATTGTTAATTATCCTGTACGGTGAATGGCGTAAAAGTAAAAAAAAAAAAACAATAAATAAGTTAAAAATTGCTGCTTTTTTGTCACATTTTATTCCCCAAAAAAATTTTCAAAAATTTATAAAAAGTAGAATATAAGCAAATGTGGTACCGATAAAAACTACAGGGCGCAAAAAAAATTAGCCTTCATACCGCCCCGTATACGGAAAAATGTGAAAGTTTAGGTGGTCAAAATAGGGCAATTTCAAACATACTAATTTTGTTAAAATAGTTTAAGATTTTTTTTTTTAAAGAAGTATAATTATAAAAAGACATATAACATGGGTATCATTTTAATTGTATTGACCCACAGAATAAAGAAAACATGTCATTTTTACCATAAAGTGTACAGAACAAAACAAAACCTTCAAAAATTTGCTAAATTGCGGTTTTGTTGGATAGAAATATAAAAGAGTTAAGATTTTTTTGAAGGCGAGGAGGAAGAAACTAAAATGCAAAAATAAAATTGGCCTGGTGCTTAAGGCCAAAATGGGCCTGGTCCTTAAGGGGTAAAAGAGATAACCTGGAGGGAAAAAAACGTAAATCCATTTTTGACAGAAAATTATACAGATTTATTAATTACTTTTTTTTAAATAAAATTTTAACTTTTCAAGTACTTATCAGCTGCTGTATACTCCAGAGGAAGTTGTGCAGTTCTTTTCAGTCTGACCACAGTGCTGCTGACACCTCTGTCCGTGTCAGAAACTGTCCGGGGTAGAAGCAAATCCCCATAGCAAACTTCTGCTCTGGACAGTTCCTGACATAGACAGAGGTGTCAGCAGAGAGCACTGTGTTAAGACTGGAAAGAACTAAATGACTTTCTTTGACGATCACATAGTAGATGATGGAAAGAGAAACCCTGGAGGACGGTTCACTGGAGAGAGGAGAGCAATATATTAATATTAGACAGTCTGCAGAGAGAATCATACTGCATACTGCTGTCCAAACAAAAGGAAGCAACATTTTAATAAAGACTTATTGAGAAAGTTATTTCTGCACCATAATAAGTACAAAACAAGAAAAAAAAAAAGAAATGCTTTTCAAATGTGTCCATAGCCTTTACAGGCATTCATCAGGATTGCACTTTATTTCTCCTGTTTAATCTGGCAATAGAACCTTTATCTTGGCTGCTCAACTAAACATTTAGAAATGAAGGAAGTTTTCAGTAGTCATAAAACATTTTGCAAAGACTACAAGTATGTTATAAAAGAAAAAACCTTTACCACCGATGCTGCTTCAGTGTCTACTGCGAGAAGCATTGTGATGACACATACATTGTTCACATGGCACTGCACTTAATAATTCACCATAGTGGTCCCTATCTCCGTGTAGGCCAATATTTGGGGGTCATGGTAAGATCTGATTATTGCCATTTGCAGATGACTTCTTGATATTTGTTGATGATATTGGTTACAAGTAGGGCAGGTCCTAAACACATTGAATGATTTTGCTTAATGTTTTGGTTATAACATCAAAGACAATTTATATTTTCAATGCCAATGAATGGAGAAGTTAGGAAACCAAACTACAGCAGTATAGAATATTTAAATCTATAAGTATTGGTAGCAGAAGATTTATAAGCTTCCTTTCTGTCTTGTCAGCATACTCCTAGCCTTTACTTATTAAAGTGGTCAGTCACACTAGAGCACTGCTCTTGTAGACTGTTCTATAGTAGCATTTCATGCATGCAATGGGGGTAAATGGGACTTTAAGTCTTAAAATGTTTATTTTAGATTTCATATGTATGAGGACAAATGTCTTCAGAGCACCCTGGGTTATGTTTATTGTCTGTGATTTATAGATTTGTCTAAGAGAAACAGAAGAAACAGGAGTAGTCCACATGTGCTTGGATACAGCTTCAGCTTGTAATAAACTAGATTCAGTGAGGTAGAAGACAAGACCCCAGAAGTGGAGAATCCAACACTCAATAAAAACAGGATACACAGGATGCTACAATAAAAGAGGAATTTTACCTGCCTTCCTGGTGCTGGATACATTTCTATATTGCTTTTCGCTCGGAAGGGCACGCCACCGCCTCCAAAACAGCGTAAATGTAAGCAAGTCTGGAGCTGGCTTACAAAACTTGCTTTGGAGAGCTGACTTTATATTTCCAGCTGGGAGCCGAGACCACAGCTCCTGCGGGAAATATGAAATCACAGCTGTACAAAGGAGCCCAGGCATCTGCTCATCTCATATCTCCCCTCCCACCGCCCCCCTAAAAATCACATATCTCCCCCATAATCTTAACCCGCCGCGGCCGCTCATCTCTCCCCCTCCGCCGCTCATCTCCCCCTCACCGCCCATCTCCTCTCCGTCGCTCATATCCCCATCTCCCCCCGCCTCCTTTCTTCCCCCTGTGCTGCTGCCGCCCTTCTTGCCCCAGCGCCGCTGCTCATTTCGCACCCACACTACCTGTTGCAAGACTACAACTCCCAGCATGCCCTTACAGTGAGGACATGCTGGGAGTTGTAGCTGCAACTCTCGGGCGGGTGGTTGATGTGAGGCAGCGGAGCCAGCTCCCAGAAATAAGAAACTACACTGTAATTTCATATTTCCCAGGCGGTGCTGTGATTGGCTAGCTGGTCTCGGCCAATCACGGCATCGCTCAGGAGAAATGAAATAACAGTGTAGTTTCTTATTTCTGGGAGCCAGCTCAGTTGCCCTGGCCCCTCATCTCATCTCATCTTCCCCTCCCAGCGTAATCTTAACCCGCCGCCGCTCTTCTACCCCCAGCCCACCGCTTATCTCCTCCCAGCCGCCGGTCACCTTCTCCCAGCCGCCGCTCATCTCTCCCCGCTGCTTATCTCCTCCCAGCCTCCGCTCATCTCTCCCGGCCTCCGCTCATCTCTCCCGGCCACCGCTTATCTTCTCCCCACGGTGGCTGGGAGGAGATGAGCGGCGGCTGGGGGGAGATGAGTGGCAGGGAAATTAACAGCGGTGGGGGAGAAATGAGCGGGGGCTGGGGGAAGATGTGGGGCCGAGGCAGCGGAGCCGGCTCCCAGAAATATGAAACTACACTGTTATTTCATATCTCCCGCGCAATGCCGTGATTGGCCGAGACCAGCCAGCCAATCAAAACACCGCCCGGGAAATATGAACACAGTGTGGTTTCATATTTCTGGGAGCCGGCCTATATCAATCAACCGCCCAAGAGTTGCAACTACAACTCCCAACATGTCCTCACTGTAAGGGCATGCTGGGAGTTGTAGTCTAGCAACAGCTAGTGGGCTGGTGGTAGATGTGGCTGGCATTTTAACACCAGGGTGCCTCCAGCTGTTTCTAAACTACAACTTCCTTCCTGGGAGTTGTAGTTTAGAAACGGGGTGCCTCCAGCTGTTTCTAAACTACAACTCCCATCCTGGAAGTTGTATTTTAGAAACAGGGTGCCTCCAGCTGTTTATAAACTAAAACTCCTGTCATGGAAGTTGTAGTTTGGAAACAGGGTGCCTCCAGCTGTTGCTTAACTACAACTTCTGTCCTAGAAGATGTAGTTTAGAAACGGGGTGCCTACAGCTGTTTCTAAACTACAACTCCCATGATGGGAGTTGTAGTTTAGCAACAACAAGACTTCAGATGTTGCTAAACTGGAGGCTCACTGTTGCTAAATTAAACCACCCATCATTCTCTGACAGCCAAAGGCTGTCTGGAAATTATGGCGGTTGTAGTTTAGCAACAGCTGGAGGCTCCCTGTTTGGAAACACTGCTTTATGGGCGTTCTCCCCAGGGGAGAGCCCTATAAATGTACTAACATATTTTTGTGGGTTTTTTTCTTCTCATTTCAGCTCCGTTTATGCAGAGGACTACTTTGGATTCGGAAGACTACAATGATGACCCACGTTTTTTTTCCGCTTTTTATTTTTAATACTAATAAAATGGTTAACGAGGGCTTGTGGGGGAGTGTTTTTTGGAATACATTTTTTATAAACGAGTTGTGTTTTTTAATTTTTAATTTATTTACTTTACAGACTTAGTAGTGGAGGCTGTCTTATAGACGGAATCCATTACTAAGCCAGGGCTTAGAGTTAGCCTCAGAAACACCTTGCGCTAACCCCCAATTATTACCCTGGTACCCACCGCCACAGGGGTTCCGGGAAGAGCCGGTACCAACAGAACCAGGAGCGTCCAATATGGCGCTCCTGGGCCTAGGCGGTAACAGGCTGGCCCACCCTGGTAACGTCAGGCTGTTGCTGCTTGGTTGGTATCTGGCTGAGAATAAAAATACAGGGAACATTATGCATTTCATTCCATTCCATTTTTGACGCCCCAGGCCTGTTGATACCGGCTCTTCCCAGCACCCCTGTGGTGGTGGATACCGGGGTAATAATTGGGGGTTAGCGTTAGCTGGTTTTGGGGCTAACGATAAGCCCTGGATTAGTAATGGATTTTGTCTATAAGACAACTTCCACTACTAAGCCTGAAAAGTAAAAAAAACCACAACAAGTTTAACAAACTTTTATTTAAAATATCACTCCCGCCACAAGCCCTTGTTAACCATTTTATTAATATTAAACAAAAAAAAAAAGCTGGACACCCTACTCCACCAAATCTAAAGTAGTCCATAGGATATACGGATCTAAAAGGAGAAGAAAAAAAACAAACAAAGAAAAATGTGTTAGTACATTTGGGGGGGGGGGGGGGGAGTGGTAAATTTAATGAAATAAACATGCATATATATATATATATCAGACTTTTTTTTCACAGCTGCGACTAGAGGTGGGATTACAAATTGGTGTTTTGAAGTAATTTATTGGTTTTTGCTTATGTGTGCTAAAAAAAATGGTATTTAAAAGTGATTTATTGGTTTTTGCTTATGTAAGCCAAATTTATCAACCCCCTGTGATAGTTTAATAAATGTGTCACACATAAGCAAAACCAAAAGCAAGAAAAAAATGCCTACAGAACTCGCTTACCAAAGCAATGATGATAAATCTCCCCGATAGAGATACAATTTGGTATACCTAGATAGTATTACTATATATATTGCAACAATGTAACATGCAAAGTAAAAATGGCATACTGTATATGATAAAATATCAAAAATATATCAACACTTCCCTAATGTGTACGTCTCTCACTCAACAAGTGAGGGATTAGTATAGCAGAAGTGTTTCCCAGATAAAGATAAAAGACAAAAAAAATATAAGATACAAAAATAAAAATTCTATATTGCACTAGAATAGAGACCTACAAGTCTCATAAAGCCCGGTAATAATCAGCAAAGTCTCTCCATTTAGTTTAGATGGTAAATGCAAATAGAGTTACCAGGCAGGAAAAATATTAGTGTGCATGAAATGGAGTCCCATAATGACCTTTTGGTAGTCAACAAAATCCCTCCGTTTGATTGATATAACAGGTGAATGTGTAACTGTAAGCCAAAGGTGAGAGGTTATGAGTGCACGTTAGCTTGCTGCTGCTTTTGTGAAATAACATATCACAAGAATATGTGCTGTAAGTCCCGTAGTGTTGGTTGGTGTGGATATTAGCTTACTGTGTGCTCTGCCCCCAAAAAACACAAAAACGGCCGTGTGTAATTTTTCCATGGTAAAAACGCTGCGGCCAGATGTTAGCAGGGATTCAATGGAAAATGCCAAACCCACTTTGCGTTTTTGTGTTTGGCCTTTTTTCCCCTGGCGTTTTGCTGCGATTTGGCAGTTTTTCCAAATTGCAGCATACTGAGACTATGGTGTTTTTTTTTAAGCAAAAATGTCATAGTTTCAGCATCCTCAGTGCGAAGAAGTGATGCATAGCATCCCTACTTCCTTCTACAGCCATACAGCATTTTCCAGTGCAGCATGCTGCGCTGGAAAATGTCCCGGCATAGATCGGGACTTCAACTGTGCTCGCGGCTACAGAGCCGGGAGAACAGCTGATGCAGAGCAGTAGTTATACATCGTATATCTACTGCCGAGCAAGAACTTACAGTGAGCCTGCAATGTGTATACAGTATACACATTGCTGACCCACTTCACCCCCTGCTGAGCTGAGCACTATGCGCCAGCCCAGCATGGAAAGAGTTAACTTACACTGCTGGACAGTGTAGGTTAATCATTTGAGCGGTATACAATATATACAGCTATCTACAGATAGCTGTATATAGTGTATACAGAACACATACCTTCCTCTCTCCTGTCTCGGCCAGGTTAGTGTAACTCCACCCCCTAGTCATGACGTCATTGGGGGCAAAGCTACAGACGGGAGGCAGAGTGGTAAGTGTGAGCCATTGTACAGGGGTGTGGAAATTTTATAAAAAACTACTTGTCCACGGGACTAAAATGGAGCAAAATCTACTTGTCCCTCATGACGATCCACTTGTCCGGCCAATTTTCGCTTTTACACTCTCGTTTTTTCCTCCTCGCCCTATAATAGCCATAACTACCTACTATAATGACACCTTTTAATTTTTCAATAACATATTCTCCGAACCAAAAAAATAAAAAAAATAAAAAAAATATATATATATATATATATATATTTGGGGAAGTGAAATTGAAATAGTAAAAGATAATTTAGCAGATTTGGTGATTTTTCTTTTCTGTGCCATTTACCTTGTGGTCAGATAACATGTTAGTTTTATACTTTAGGCGCCCGATTACAGCGATACCAGATTTGTATCGTTTACGTAATGTTTTACTAATTCTGGACTTTTTCAAATTTTTTTAATTGCCATTTTTTAACCCCTGTAGCTTTATTTTTTTTTCACATACCAGGCTGTATGAGGGCTCATGTTTTGCGCCATAATCTGTTTTTTGTATCGGTACCATCTTGGTATTGATCTGACTTTTTAATCGCTTTTTTACTTTTTTTTCTGGGATATTATAAAAATTGCAAATCTGTGGTTTGGTATTTTTTTTACATTTACCGTACGGGATACATAATGTTATATTTTCATAGGTTGTACAATTACGCACGAAGCGATACCAAATATGTTTATTTTTATTATGTTTACATGTTTTTATATAGGAAAAGGGGGTGATTTGAACTTTTAACATGGAATGGGTTAATGCAGCGGTCTTCAAACTGTGGCCCTCCAGATGTTGCAAAACTACAACTCCCAGCATGCCCGGACAGCCAACGGCTGTCCTGGCATGCTGGGAATTGTAGTTTTGTAACATCTGGAGGGGCACAATTTGAAGACCACTAGGTTAATGTGTGTCTTTCAAACTTTTATTAAAACTTTTTTATTTTATTTTATTTATTTATTTTTTTACACTTTATTACATTTATAGGAGGAATCATTAGATTCCTCAGGCAGATTAATAGAGTTCTATTGAACTCTATTAATCTGTGAGCTCTGTGATCCATTGATAGAGCCTGGTCCAGCCAGGCTCTATCAATGACAGAGCCGGGACAGGAGGAAGCAGAGGTAAGTCCTCCGGCTACCTCCATAGTGGATCGCCCCCCCTGCGATCGCGCTGCGGGGGGGGGGGGGGGCGATCCACCCCACTAGCCCACCAGGGAGCATTCACATCTCCCTTTAGACGCCGCTGTCAGCTTTGACAGCGGGGATCTAAAGGGTTAATAGCCAGCCGCGGCGATCGCCGCATGCTGGCTATTAGCGGCGGCCCCCGGCTACTGTGAACAGCCGGGGGCTGTAGAGTATGGAGCGGGCAGGAATCCTGAGCCCGCTCCATACATACTACAGAGCGCCGCATGCAGTCTCCCCCTGCAGACGTGCGGGGAGTGAAGGCAGAGGACGCAGTTCTGCACGGGGAGAAAGAAGCCACGCCCCCTCATCTCCCCCCGCACGTCTGCAGAGCAGGGGAGAGAAGACATACACAGCTTCTCATCTCCCCTGCTCTGCTTCCGAGGACACAGGCTGCAGCGTATGGAGCGGGCAGGAGTCGGGATCCCGCTCCATACAAACTGCAGATCGCCACCGCACTTGTCAGGTCCGGCCCTGCTTGCCCGAAGCCGGGCTAAGGGCCGGACAAATTCACCTGCCCGGTGCCCAAAACTGCTAGTCCCGGGCGTCGGGCAATAGAAATTCCACATCCCTGCATTGTATGTTTTGTATAATGTAAACAGACCCTTCTGGCAGTGTCTTCCCAGACAGGTGGACTCCAGCTGTTGCTAAACTACAACTCCCAGCATGCCCAGACAGCCAAAGGCTGTCTGGACATGCTGGGGGTTGTAGCTTTGCAACAATTGGTGGCTTTCTGTTTGGGAAGACATTTCATTATGAGTGCTCTCCCCAACGGAGAGCACCAAAAATGTCCTACCCCATTTTTTAAAAATGTTTTAAATTCTTGTTTCAGATCCGTGTATGCAGAGGATTACGGTGGATTCGGTGGACTATGGCGGATGAACAGTTTTTTTTTCCTTTTTAGTAAAATGGCTAGCGAGGGCTGTGTGGGAGTGTTTTTTAAAATAAAATAATAAAAGAATCCATTACTAAGCCGGGGCTTAGTGTTAGCCCCAAAAAATAATCCACAAATATTACCCCGCCAGAGGGGTTTCGGGAAGAGCCAGAGCATCAATGGTGCTCCTGGGCCTAGGTGGTAACAGGCTGACATTATTTAGGCTGTTCTCGCCCACCCTGGTAACATCAGGCTGTTGCTGCTTGTTTTTTTTTTTTTTTTCATAAATAAATAAAAAATTTTAAATGCATAGGGTTCCCCGTATTTTTATTCTCAGCCAGATGGATTGGGCGTTCAGCATCCGACCCACAGAGTGGTACCCAGAGTCTAAGTTTCTACTTGTTTTTTGTCCTGCGTTTTTTGGGTTGAAAAAATGCCTAAAAAAAACGCCAGTGCAATTTCCTGCATCTGGCGTTTTTCTGGTATTTTTTTCTGGTGTTTTTTCTGGCATTTATTCATTTGTGATGAAATTGCATTTTTTGCACCTTTTGGCGTTGCTTTTTGGTACCCAAAATCTGTTGGGTTCCAAAAAAATAAAAAATAAAAAGGATGCAGTAGTGATGGAAAAAAATGTATTTAACGAAATATCATTTTTTTTTATAACTAATTGTTTTTTAGGTAGTACTACTACTCCCATCATGGAACAGACTGTTCCATGATGGTAGTAGTAGTACATGTACTAATAGACATATCGCCCCAGGTGTCAGTCGTGACACCCGATGCGATCATCCATAATATAGCAGAGATGTGGAGCGGCTCTTTATTGCGCTCGCATCTCTGCACTATACTCTGGCAGGTGATGTGAATAGAACATCACTCATTCATATTTTCCGCCCAGAGTGGTGACTGGCCGGATGGTTGCAGCCAATCACAGCTCTGAGGGAAATATGAATGAGTGAGTGGCCGGCCAGAGTATAGTGCAGAGATGCAAGTGCAGGAGAAAGCCGCTCCACATCTCTGCTATAGACAGGCCGATCGCAGCGGGTGTCAGCAGTGAGACCCGCTGTGATCTGTTCTTACCTGCAGGTACTACTACTCCCAACATAGAGCACACTCTGCTCTATGATGGGAGCTGTAGTACCTGCATTAATAGACAGATTGCAGCGAGTGTAACTTCTGACACCTGTTGCGATCTGTCTATTAATGCAGGTACTACAGCTCCCAGCCTGGAGCAGAGTGTGCTCCATGTTGGGAGTAGTAGTACCTGCAGTTAAGGAAAGATCACAGTGGATGTCACTCCTCCTGACACCCGCTGTGATTCTCCTGTATAATGTATAGATGCGGTCAGCCGCTCTTCTATGGTCCCCTGCAATGACGTATATATACACATATTCCTATTTCCCACAGAGAGCTGGGATTGGCTAGAACCATCTGGCCAATCACAGCTCTCTGCAGGAAATATGAATAGGTATATATATATATATATATATATATATATATATATATATATATACATATATACGGCAGTGCAGGGCTGGCCGCATCTATACATTATACAGAAGGATCGCAACAGGCGATCTGTCAATTAGTACAGGTACTACTACTCCCATCATGAAACAGTGTGTTCCATGCTGGGAGTAGTAGTACTACCTAAAAAAAAGGGAAAAAAAGTGAAAAACACACACACACTACATTTTTATTATTGTCGGCTACATTTTTAGGTCCCCGCCTACCCACATAAATTGATCCCTGTTGAAAAATGTATAAAAATTTTGTTATATAAAAGTCACATTTCGTTAGATACAATTTTTCCTTCACTACTGTATCTTTTTTATTTTATTTTTTTAATGGTACCCTACAAAATTTTATTAAAAAAGGTATCTCCATCACTTTTTTGGTTTGCATAAGTCCAAAAAAGAATAAAAACCGCCAGCAAAAACGCCAAAGTTAAAACCCACATATTGTAGACTTCTAGGGGAGAAAAACGCTACGGTTTTGACAAAAAAATCGCCAGTGGCTCAACATGCTGCGATTTTGGAAAACTGCCAAGGAGCTGAAAAACGCCAAAAAAGACTGAAAAAACGCCAAAAGGATTAAAAAAACGCCAAAGTGAAAAACGCCAAGTGGAATATGAATTTAGCGATTTCTCATTGATTTACAGCTAACATCTGACCGTAGCATTTTTTGGAAGAATTGGCGTTTTTCTTGGCGTTTTAAGTAGAAACTTAGCCTGAAGGAAGTGAAAAACTGCCACAGGGTACAAAATTGGCTGTTTCCACACACCAGAAAAAACGCCAGAAAAACTGCCAAAACACAGGAAAAAGCTGTGGCAGTTTTTCTGACGTTTTTTTTTTTCTTAGGTGTAAAAAAAAGTGGAAACTTAGCCTAAGGCTGCATTCACATCTCGTTTTTACATTAGGGGTGCTGAATCCAGCTGGGAGAGGGCAAACCAGGCTCTCTCGTACCCCAGCCGGACCAGCGTTGAACACCATTTACTTTAATGAGCCAACTGGCATCAAACGGTGACTCCGGTCGGCTCATTTTTGACCGGTATCCGGTTTTGTGATCGGACCTAAAACCGTAGTATACTTCAGTATTTTAGGCAGCTTTGAGAGAAAGCTCATGTTAAAGTCTCTGTGCTTTAACCAGGATGACAAAAACAGCTGTTTTCTCCCAGAGGGGGAGCACCACTCTGCAGCTCAGTTTCATTAAAGTGAATGGAGCTAAGTTGTAATACCATACACAACCTGAGGACATGTATGGCACTATCTTTGAAAGAAAGCAGCTACGTTTTTCTAATCCTAAATAATGTGAAATGTATGGCTCCATAATCCCTGCAAGCTGCCTTTTTGATAACAATTCTGATTTATTCAGAAATATTGCAGGGCTTCTGAAAAAATAACATTGAGCTGTATGAAGTGTCCGAGAAGAAGTTTCCCAATTCTCCCCACTAAGGATTGACAGGTCTATGCTTATTTATGTGTAAAGAGAGATCTATCAATCAAACCAAGCCAGACAGGGAGAAGCTAGGAAGACCACCTCTCAGACATTTCACTTGGTGGCACAGCTTAGTATTAAATTATTTTATTTTGTAAAGTGTATTGTAAAACATTATTGTTAGTAACAAAGGAGTTTGTCCGGATCTTATGCTTAGGCAGCATAAATCTCCTTACAGACTCCCTTCAACAATAAAAGGATAAAGGTTTACAGTTGTTAATAAAAAAAAATAATAATAATTAATCAAATATTTCTTTTGTAGTAAAATGATAAAAAAAAAAAAATCTGAAAAAATACTTAGCACATGCCACCCAAAAATCTTTAACTCCCCCAGAATAAAATGATTCTCCCATGCTGGAAGTGCTTGGACATAATTCGACTTTAGGCAGGTGATTCTTCTTCTCCCTGATATTGAACAGATCAGTGATGAGTGGCAGATGTCTGCAATAAAACATTTCATCCAACCAGTTAAAATGTAAAATAGGATTCATTCTCTGCTTCCGTGTCATTGTCTGTTCTCGCTTCAGCATGGAAAAGAAAGGACAAGCCTGATAACTTAAAAAGCCAGGCACAATTGCAGCAAAGCACAGAAAAACCTTAAGGGATAATCCTTCAAAAACCTTATCTAGCAACTGTTTTTATGAGGTTTATGGTATTATAGCTACCTTTCTTGGATATGTGAATAAGATAAAACTTGATCACAGAATAAAAAGCATCCTTCCCTTACATCCCTGTCCAGAAGCAGAACATATGGGGTATAGCTCCATCCTATGAGCCGATAGGACAGGAAGAATTTTAATGGATGAAGCCTGAATCTATTTAATGAGCTCCACCCTGCCTTTCCTGCAGTTTTTTTTTTTTTTTTAGGACAGGTGGTGTTTGTTTCGGTTTTATTGCAGAGAAATGCCTGTTCCATTTTAAGGACCAAAGTTATGATTTACTAAGATTGTTATTTTTTATTAGTGTGGATGTCAGGGACCGACCAGGGGACAGGGAAAGTGAGCACTAAACTGACCCAAAAACTGCTCTCCCTGCCTACTTGTCCATCCACCCTAAACAGTGGATAGACAACTGGGCGCCGGTCCCTCCCTGAACTAAAGTGCAGGGGCCTAATAAAACCACATACTAATAAATAGTTGGTAACAAACCAGAAACACAACAGGAACATAGAACTCTATAGTAGTTAAGTTCAGAGGACACAGATAAGTGAGCAGCACAGAGGACACTATATCAGCGGACATGAAAAAAGGACTCAGTGGTTGTGAACAGAACTCCAAAGATCTGAATAAAGAACTAATAAACATATAGAGTTCAAAACACCAGACAGGAAAACAGATGAGTCTAAAAAGACTTCGGGAACAGACAGGAGTATAGCATAATCCCCTAGAAAAACCTCTGGTAGACACAGGAATAACAATACCCTCTGAGTCCCCACGGACAGGTAAACGGGATCTATCGCTAAACAGGAATTATTGCAATACCTCCGAACACCTCTAGTAGACACGGAGTCCCCATGTAACAGGGATGCCAAGTTACAACTCAGAAAAACAGATACAACATGATGTATTTATTAGGGATCGACCGATATTGTTTTTTTAGGGCCGATACCGATAATCGATGGAGGTTAGGGCCGATAGCCGATAACTTATACCGATATTCCGGTATAAGTTAGCGGCTATTTATCCCCCCTCGACACCACTGCAGGTCATTGATTTAAAGCGTGTGCTTTAAATCAATGCACTGCAGTGGCTTTTGCGGTGCCATAGGCCGCCGCCGCCGCCACCACCCGCTTCTCTCCCCTACCTGTCAATGTGGTCCGGGCCATCCATTCTTCCTTCCTGTAGTGTCCGACGGCATTCCGGGTGGAGGGTGAACCGGTCCGGGCTGTCCTTCTTCTCCGGCGTTCATCTTCTCCACTCCGGGCAGGCTCCGGCCTAGCACGCTGCATAGATGCCGCTGCGCAGTGACGCCCGTGCGCAGCGACGCACCTGACGTCACGGCGTAGCGGCGTCTATGCAGCGTACTAGGCCGGAGCCTGCCCGGAGTGGAGAAGAGCACCCCCGGAGAAGGACAGCCCGGACCGGTTCACCCTCCACCCGGAATGCCGTCGGACACTACAGGAAGGAAGGATGGATGGCCCGGACCACCCCCATTACAGGTACGTTTATTTTATTTAAATGTTTTTTTATTGACTCGGAGGGTGGGGGAGGGGCCCGACCGGTATGGGCAAAAATCCATACCGGTATACCGCCCAGCACTATGGTGGGGGGTGCGACGCGTGGGTCGGGGGGGCGGTCGCGGTGCGGCGGGTCGGGGGGGGCAGTTGCGGTACGGTGGGGCGGTCGCGGTGCAGGGGGCGGGGCATTATCGGCAAGGTAATTGCCAATACCGATAATGCCCAAAATCGGGATTATTGGCCGATAGTATCGGCCATGCCGATAATCGGTCGATCCCTAGTATTTATAGAACACTGTTCACACTGAACACAAGACAGGAATAGCAATCCCTCCGAACACCTCCAGTAGACAAGGAGTCCCCATGGAGCGGTAACAGGGATCTAACAAAGGACACTGTTCACACTGGACACACAAACTGGACACTCCACTAATGAAGTAGTCATTAATAATAAATCCAAATAGACTACTGGCCAGCGGCACACTCCACAGTGTGGTCAGAAGCTGACCCAGTAGGAAGACAGAAATATAAAACACAGAACTTCATAAGAATGGATACAGTGTGAACAGACACATAGCAGAAAAGATATACATATCCTAAAACCGACTATACAAACACAGATTAAAATCTACTATAAGAATGCCACCTAACCATGGCTAAAACCAGAAAATACAAAGTGCATGCTAAGACAGAGATAGTAGATAAAAGCTCAAATAAAGTGTTTCACCAAGAGCTCCAAAGCAGCATGTCCAACATGTTAGCAAGTCAGGATATAATGATCTCAATCACCAGCCCAGAGGCTAGACTGGGCTGACATTAAAGGGGTTGTGCGCTGCCCTGCCTTTCCGAGATCCGCTCACAGCGTCCGGAAGTTCATTACTCCGAACGCTGTGTGCGGGCTTCCGTGTTCGTGGCCGCGGGGCGTGATGTCACGGCCGGTCCCTTCGTGACGTCTCGCCCGCCCCCTCGTGACGTCTCACCCCCCCCCCTCAACGAAAGTCTACCATAGACTTTGGTAGAGGGGGCGGGCGTGACGTCACGAGGGGGCGGGTGAGACGTCACGAAGGGGCCGGGCGTGACGTCACGCCCGGCGGCCGCGAACACGGAAGCCCGCACACAGCGTTCGGAGTAATGAACTTCCGGACACTGTGAGCCGAGCTCCGAAAGGCAGGACAGCGCACAACCCATTTAAATAGACACACTCTAGGAGCTATTGACTAGCAAGCAAAAGGCTATTAACTATTCCGTGACCAGGGAACATAAAACTGTTCACACACAACCAAACCAATAGCTGTGTGTGCATTTATAGGTTTATTTTGGTGCATTGTGCACAACAGAATTTGTAGCACACAACCTGACAGGTCAGGTTCACAATAGTAAATAAGGTCCAATACTTAATGTCAATTTTGTGGCATCTTCTCGCCACAGATGCACGGAAGCTAAGCTGGAGAACCCATCTGGATTCTGACTAGTCTGACTGCAAGGCAGTCTCTGACATGTTGGCCACATCTCCTAACGAGATATCTCTTGACAATTATGTCTTTTCTGTCTGACCACAGTGCTCTCTGCTGACATTTCTGTCTGTGTCAGGAACTGTCCCGAGCAGGATAGGTTTGCTATGGGGATTTGCTTCTACTATGGACCGTTTCTGACATGGACAGAGGTGTCAGCAGAGAGCACTGTGGTCAGACGAAAAAGAAATTCAAAAAGAAAAGAAATTCCTGTGGAGCTTAGAGCAGAACTGTACGTCCTGGTGCGCGAAGTACCTCCGCACCAGGACTTACATTTACGTCCGTGGTCGTTAAGGGGTTAAAAAAATATGAAAGCTAGTTCACCTGTAACTACCAGAAGCTCCTCGGCTCCTGGTAGATTTACCCTTTACATATAGGGAGTTTGTGTGGATTATTCATCCCATCAGCTTCCTGGCAACACAATCACCAGAGCCATTTCTGTGGGTTTCTATGGCAGCCGGGGGCCTTGTGGAGGGTCCCAGGACTAGTGTTGCTCGCGAATATTCGCAATTCGAATATTATTCGCGAATATCGCATATTCGCGAATTTCGCGAATATAGCGCTATATATTCGTAATTACGAATATTCGTTTTTTTTTTTTTTTTTTTTTCTTCACAGTACACATCACAGTGATCACCCCTCTCTGCTTCCAGCTTGTGTGGTGTAAAGAAGGCTGTAATACTACTGTGTGAGACTGGCGTGCGAAAATTCGCATATGCGAAAATTCGCATATGCTAATTTTCGCATATGTGAATTTCCAAATATGCTAATTTTCGCATGCGCGTATTTTCGCATACGCGAAAATAAAACGAGAATATAACGAATATGCGAATATTCGCGAATATATGACGAATATTCGTCCATATATTCGCGAATATTCGCGAATTCGAATATGGCCTATGCCGCTCAACACTACCCAGGACTACCATGTGTGTCTGGGTACTAGTGTTGCTCACGAATATTCGCAATTCGAATATTATTCGCGAATATCGCATATTCGCGAATTCGCGAATTTCGCGAATATAGCCCTATATATTCGTAATTACGAATATTCGTTTTTTTTTTTCACAGTACACATCACAGTGATCACCCCTCTCTGCTTCCAGCTTGTGTGGTGTAAAGAAGGCTGTAATACTACTGTGTGAGACTGGCGTGCGAAAATTCGCATACGCGATTTTTTCATATATGCTAATTTTCGCATATGCGAATATTCACATATGTTAATTTTCGCATACGCGAAATTTCGCATATGCGAAAATAAAACAAGAATATAACGAATATGCGAATATTCGCGAAGATATGACGAATATTCGTCCATATATTCGCGAATATTCGCGAATTCGAATATGGCCTATGCCGCTCAACACTACTGGGTACCTGGTGTTCTGATGACAGGCAGTTGTGCAGTGTATTATATCAGCAGAGGTTACAGGTGAAAGCCCCCTTGTGTGGATGAAATGAAATAAATAATGTAATAATAAAAGTTATTTTAACTTCAACCAAACCCCCCAAAATACATTCTCTCATTGCACATTGGCCGGGTTTACCCATAGGAAAATTTGCCAACATACTTTATGCACAGATTATTGACTTTATACTGCAAAAAAAACAGCCCCAATTTTTTTTTGTTCTTGATTTTTTGCAGATCTTGGACAAAAATCCACATGTAAAACTAAATATGTCAGTGTATTTTCCTGAGCAGTGATGAGCAGGGACCAGGAGGGTTGGCTGGAATTGTGATACTAAGTTGCTGTTTGGGTGGGGATGACACATTTTTTCTACAACAGATGACACTTATTCCTTATACAGGGAACAAAAGAAAGGGCAATTAAAGGGGTACTCCGGTGGAATTATTATTTTTTTTTCAATCTTTTCAATCTTTAAATCAACTGGTGCAAGAAAGTTAAACAGATTTGTAAATTACTTCTATATAAAAATATTAATCCTTTCAGTACTTCTCAGCTGCTGTATGATTCACAGGAGGTTCTTTTCTTTTTTAATTTATTTTCTGTCAGACCACAGTGCTGTCTGCTGACACCTCTGTCCATTTTAGGAACTGTCCAGAGCAGGAGAAAATCCCCATAGCAAACATATCCTGCTCTGGACAGTTCCTGGCATGGACAGAGGTGTCAGCAGAGAGCCCTGTGGTCAGACAGAAAATAAATTCATAAAGAAAATAACTTCCTCTGTAGTATACAACAGCTGATAAGTACTGGAAGGATTAAGGTTTTTTATATAGAAGTCATTTACAAATCTGTTTAACTTTGGGGCACCAGTTGATTTAAAAAATATATATAATTCCACCCAAGTACCCCTTTAATAATACATTAACTGTGATTGGTCTGTATGATGGGGTTTATATTTTTAGAGCTTAGAGCCAGCAAATTGGCTGGTTGCTCATATATGAGAGGGCCAGAGTTAGCCACGCCTCCTGAGGAAGCTCAGCATTGAGCGAAACATATGTTGGGGCTTATGCAGACGGTGCTAGGGCATGTTTCTATGGTATTTTGGTGGGACTTTTCTGTGTTAGGGTATGTTCACACTGAGGAATTTGAGAGGAATTTCCACGAGTAATTCTGCTCCCTTTTTCCTCTCCAAATCATTCAGCAGTGAAAACCCCATAGAGTTGTACAGAATTTCTGCCCCTCAGTTCACACTCAGAATTTCCTCAAGCAGAATTCTGACGAGGAAGTCTGTTCCGCTTGAAGAAAGAACATGTTCTTTCTTTCAGGCGGAATCAGCGTCGTTCTCCCATGTTATTTTTTTTTTTCAGTCAGAAGCATCTCCACGCAGAATCCGCGTGGAATTTCCGCACTCTTGATACTCCTCCTCTTCTCCTCCTCCGCATGAAACCTGAATTTCTGCGTGGAATTCCGTGCGAATTCTGCACGATTTCCGCGCAAAATCGCTGCTAATTCTGAGCGGAAAAAAACCTGTATTTTGGGGTGGAAATCTTCAGCGTGATTTCCGCCCCAATTCCTCAGTGTGAACATACCCTTATGCTCTGTCTCCTTTCTAAGTTTGCCTTTCCTTGACTGCCCTATGCACTTTATTGATGAAATTGCATACCATATATACCCGAGTATAAGACGAGTTTTCAGCTCAATTTTTTGTGCTGAAAACACCCCCCTCGGCTTATACTCGAGTGAACTCTCCACCCTCAGTGGTCTTCAACCTGCGGACCTCCAGATGTTTCAAAACTACAACTCCCAGCAAGCCCGGGCAGCCATCGGCTGTCCGGGCTTGCTGGGAGTTGTAGTTTTGAAACCTCTGGAGGTCCGCAGGTTGAAGACCACTGCGGCCTTCGACATCATCCAGACCCCCCACCCCCTTTAGTTCTGTACTCACCTCCGCTGGGCGCTGGTCCGGTGCTGCAGGACTGTCCGGTGGGGAGGTTGTACGGTGGGATAGTGGTTCCGGGCTGCCATCTTCACTGGGGGACCTCTTCTCCGCGCTTCGGGTCCGGCCCCGGAATAGTCACATTGCCTTGACGACGACGCAGAGGGACGTTCATTAGCAACGTCCCTCTGCGTCGTCGTCAAGGCAACGCCTCTATTCCGGGCCTGAAGCGCGGAGAAGAGGCCCCCCGGTGAAGATGGACAGCCCGGAACCACTATACCACCGGACGACCTCCCCACCGGACAGTCCTGCAGCACAGATGGCTCGGACCAGCGCACCCTAGCGTCCCGCCGAGCGGAGGTGAGTACAGAACTAAAGGGGGTGAGAGGGGGGGGGCTGGATGATGTCGAAGGCCGCAGTGGTCTTCAACCTGCGGACCTCCAGATGTTTCAAAAATACAACTCCCAGCAAGCCCGGACAGCCGATGGCTGCCCGGGCTTGCTGGGAGTTGTAGTTTTGAAACACCTGGAGGTCCGCAGGTTGAAGACCACTGTATCAGACATTGACAAGTGGTGATGATGAAGGGGGGGGGGCTGATGACATGTGGTGATGATGACAAGGGGATGATGAAGGGGGGGCTGATGACATGTAGTGATGATGACAAGGGGATGATGAAGGGGGGGTCTGGGATGATGACAAGGGGATGATGAAGGGGGGGGGGTGGGATGATGACAAGGGGATGATGAAGGGGGGTGTGGGATGATGACAAGTGGATGATGAAGGGGGGAGGGGATGATGACAAGGGGATGATGAAGGGGGGAGGGGATGATGACAAGGGGATGATGAAGGGGGGATGATGACAGGGTGATGATGATGAGGGCGTTAATGATGGGGGTCTGGATGATGACTGGGGGGATGATGTATTTCCCACCCTAGGCTTATACTCGAGTCAATAACTTTTCCTGGGATTTTGGGGGGAAATTAGGGGCCTCGGCTTATATTCGGGTCGGCTTATACTCGAGTATATACGGTATATATGAATTGAAACTAAGCTATTATTTATGATTATGTGATTTACTCTGCCTTCCTCTGCTCTGTTTTCATGTATTAACTAATTTTTGGTGCCTATTTATGGCTATTAAATATTTTTAATATATGGTTATTTTCAATTAACATTTATGTGATTAATTTATATCTGGTGATAGTGTTATATTGGGGTGGTTTGGTTACTTCACATATTTGTGTTGGTTATTTAAGAATTATTGCCTGTTTCTTTTGTTGGAGGCAGACTTTCTTTGAGCACAATATTACATTAAACATATGGCATAGCAAATCTTTATTGGTCCAAAGATACATAAAAGCATTACTTAAATTAACACAAAATTTAGATCTGGTTCAGAGATGAACTGGTACAGAAAATGAGGTGAAGGCAAAATATACATTTTGCGGCTGCCTCGTCAGGGGGCATGTCTTAGGAACAGGTAGGTATAAATAGGGACCCATATCCAATCGGCATGACTTCCTAAAGGCTAGGTTTCCACTTGTTTTTTTTTTTGTTGCAAAAACGCCAATAAAAACGCCCATTTTTTTGGTGAAAAAACACTGTGGCCAGATGTTAGCTACAAGTTAATAGGGAACTGCAAAATGCCAGATCCACTTGGTGTTTTTTAGTTTGCCGTTTTTTTTAATCCTTTTGGAGTTTTTCTGCAATTTTGGGCTCCTTGGCAGTTTTTCAAAAACAACCTCTTGTTGAGACTTTGGCATTTTGTCGGGAAAATCTTGGCGTTTTACTCCCATAGAAGTCTACGGGAGTGAAAACACGCCAAGAAAAACGGCTTGTGGGTTTTAACTTTGGTGTTTTTGCAGGTGTTTTTTTATTCTTTTTTGGACTTTAATGATCCAAAAAAGTGATGGAGATACCTTTTTTTACAAAAAATTCGTAGGGTACCATTAACATTTTTTTTATAAAAAAAGATACAATAGTGATGGAAAAATTTTTATTTAACGAAATGTATATTTTTTATAACAAAATATTTATTCATTTTTAAACAGGGATCAATCTATAAGTGCGGGTAGGGCACTAAAAATGTAGCCGACAATAATAAAAATTTAGTGTGTGTGTGCTTTTAACTTTTTTTATTTATTTTTTAAGTAGTACTACTACTCCCAGCATGGAACACACTGTTCAATGATGGGAGTAGTAGTACCTGTACAAATTGACAGATCGCCCCGGGTCCATTGTGATAAGCCTGTATAATGTATAGATGCGGCTGTACGCTCTTCTATGGTCCCCTGCACTGCCGTATTAATACACCTATTCATATTTCCTGCAGATAGCTGTGATTGGCCAGATGGCTCCAGCCAATCACAACTCTGTGGGAAATATGAATAGGTGTATATATACGTCAGTGCAGGGGACCATCGGGTGTCAGGAGTGACACTCGCTGCGATCTGGTCATATATCTACTGCCCAGCAAGAACTTACAGTGAGTCTGCAATGTGTATACAGTATACACATTGCTGGCTTACTTAACCCCTTGCTGTGTTGTGTGCTATGCACCAGCCCAGCAAGGAAACAGTTAACTTACCCCGCTGGACAATGTAGGTTAACAGCTGTATATAGTGTATACAGAAGACAAAGTCCGCTTACCTCCCTCCAGTCCCGGCTGGGTCCATGTAGCTCCGCCCCCTAGTGATGACATAATTAGGGGCGGAGCTTCAGATGGGAGCTGGTAAGGGTGTGAGGCTCTGTTCACATTGTACGTTTTGTAAAATATGAACAGACCAATCTGGCAGTGTCTTCCCAGACAGGGAGACTCCAGCCTGCAGCTAAACTACAACTCCCAGCATGCTCAGGCAGCCGAAGGCTTTCTGGGCATGCTGGGAGTTGTAGTTTTGCAACAATTGGAGGCTCCCTGTTTGGGAAGACACTGCATTATGGGCGCTCTCCCCAGCGGAGACCACCAAAAATGTACTATCCAATTTTTTGTGTTTTTTTTTTCTTCTTGTTTTAGATCCGTGTATGCAGAGGATAACAGTGGATTCTGAGGACTGCTGCGGATGAACTGGATTTTTTTTCTTTTAATAAAATGGCTAACGAGGGCTGTAGGGGAGTGTTTTTTTAAATGAAATAATTTTTCCAATGTGTCTTTTATTTTTTTTATTACATTTTCAGGCTTAATAGTGGAAGCTGTCTAATAGACGGAATCCATTACTAAGCAGGGGCTTAGCCCCAAAAACAGCTAGTGCTAACCCCAAGCTATTGCCCCGGGAAGAGCTGCTACCAACAAACAGGCCTGGAGCCTCAAAAATGGCGCTATAAAAATATGGGGAACCCGTATTTTTATTCTCAGCCAGATACCAACCAGGTAGCAACAGTCTGACGTTACCAGGATGGCCGAGGACCATTGTTACTGGCCCTTCCCAGCCTAAATAACAGCCTGTTGCCGCCTAGGCCCAGGAGTGCCATGTTTGATGCTCCAGGCCTGCTAGTACCAGCATTTCCCGGCACCCCTGTGGCGGCGGGTACTAGGGTAATAATTGGGGGTTAGTGCTTGCTGTTTTGGGGCTAACGCTAAGCCCCGACTAAGTAATGGATTCCGTCTATTAGACAGCTTACACTACTAAGTCTGAAAATTCAATTAAAAAAAAAAAAAAAAACACATTGGAAATTTTTTTTTATTTTAAAAAAACACTCCCCCATAGCCCTCGTTAACCATTTTATTAAAAGGAAAAAAATCCAGTTCATCCGCAGTAGTCCTCCGAATCCGCCGTAATCCTCTGCATACACGGACCTGAAACGAGAAGAAAAAGAAACACAAAAAATTAGTTAGGACATTTTTGGCACTCTCTGCTGGGGAGAGCGCCCATAATGCAATGTCTTCCCAAATAGCGAGCCTACAATTGTTGCAAAACAACAACTCACAGCATACCCAGACAGCCTTTGGCAGGGGTGCAGGGAAATGCTGGTACTAACATGCCCGGAGTATCAAAAATGGCACTCCTGGGCCTAGGCGGCAACAGGCTGTTATTTAGGCTGGGGAGGGCCATTTTGGCTGTCTGGGCATGCTGGGCGTTGTAGTTTAGCAACGGCTGGGGTCTCCCTGTCTGCGAGGACACTGCCAGAAGGTTCTGTTCACATTAAACAAAACGTATAATGTAAACAGAGCCTCACACCCTTACCAGCCTGGCTCCTGTCTGTAGCTCTGCCCCTAATGATGTCATCACTAGGGGGAGGGGCTACACGGACCCGGCGGGGACAGGGAGCGAGGTAGGTGAGCGGACTTCATCTTCTGTACACACTATATACAGCTATCTATAGATAGCTGTATATCCTATATAACGCCCAAAGGGACTATAGGAGCAGGGAGTCCTGTCAGTCTGGTGACGGGACTCCCGGCTCCTGTATAGTATACACGGGTACACTATGCACCCCTGTATACTATACGGCCAGGGGAAATGAGTAGTGATGATGTACATCACTCCTTATCTCCTTACACACTAAAGGCCCGGGCGCTCAGCATCCGACCCACAGAGTGGTACCCTAAAGACAGTGAAAAAAATGGGTACAAAACTGTACACACACCAGGAAAAATGCCAGAAAAACTGTCAGAAAAACTGCCAAAACACGGAAAAAAGCTGTGGCAGTTTTTTGGGCGTTTTTTTAGGTGTAAAAAAAAAAAAAAACAAGTGGTAACCTAGCCCAAGATTGACATAAAAAAAAATCTCCATATACATGGTAAATATGCCCACCAAGTACAACTGTAGGACCTTACCTATAAACAAGGTCCGGACTGTGCACACCATCACAGAGGCGTGTGACGTCACTAAATGCACGGCGTCAGCACATGGCGGAGACACAGCCATAGCGGAGGTAAAAAATGCATGACTTCGCCTATGGCTCCACCGACCTGTGTGGCCAACCAATGGAATCGTAGTAAGCCTACTGCTAAAAAGACACTAACAAAAGCACACTTAATTTTCTGTACCAATTAATCTCTGTGCCAGATCTCAATCTTGTGTTATTTTAATTGATGTTTTTATGTATCTTTGTACCAATAAAGATTTGCTATGCTTATGTAGATGATAGAGCGACTGGTGTTTCTGTATTTGGTGATTGATGTGTGAACCCAGTCTAAACTGCAATGTAGTACTGCTGAAATTGCACAGAAATCAATGGATTTTGCTGACTGTGGTATCATGGTTATTTGCAGATGCAGTAACAATATACCAAATGACAAGTATTGGTTTTCCACATTTACAGTTAGGCTCTGTTCACATCTGTGTTGTCATTTCCATTTCTCATTTATGAGCAAGAAAACTAAAATAATGGAATGCTGAATCTGACAACAACAA
The DNA here is from genome assembly GCF_029499605.1 of Hyla sarda. Taxonomy (NCBI): domain Eukaryota; kingdom Metazoa; phylum Chordata; class Amphibia; order Anura; family Hylidae; genus Hyla; species Hyla sarda. Next base: position 308,229,267 of record NC_079189.1, read on the forward strand.
TGTCTCATGGGCCCATCTCTTATTTTCAGTTTTCCCTGAGCTAGTGGGTAATGCCTACCTTCTATGATGTCTCCCATACACTGCACACACTGAAGAGGTGATCCTGCTCACCTCTTCAGAAGCAGCAGCAGCATGAAGGAGATTATATAGAAGTAATAAGTAGTGCTGTGTTAATTACCGTAATCCTATGGTGCGATTTTAAACTTGCTAGAAGCTGCAGCCCTGTCTCTACCTCTGTCTTTGCCTTTGTCTTCAGCCACTCCCCCCTCCTTCCTCTACCTTCCCCATAGACTGCTGTTAGACGAACTCTCATTCAGATTCCTGTGCACTGATTTATTAGTGAACTGTGAGTGATAGACAGGGGCGTAGCTAGAAACCATAGGGTCCCAATGTGCCCTGGGCCCAACTACCCCCCTGCGCACGGGCCTGACTGGAACCAAAAATAGCCCCACCATTTTAAAATAAGCAGCTTATTTTTTTGGTGGTGGTCCAACTGCTGGGACCCCCACTGATCACCCCGGATCAAGTGGCTCTCCAGTTATTGCTAAGCTACAATTCCCATCAAATCTGCAGTCTCAGGCATTATGGCCTAGATTTATCAAAACCTCTCCAGAGGAAAAGTTGCAGAAAAGTTGTAGAAACCAATCAGATCGCTTCGTTAATTTTTCAGAGGCCTTGTTAAAAACAAAAGAAGTGATCTGATTGGTTGCTATGGGCAACTTTTCCTCTGGACAGGATTTGATAAATATTTCCCTATAGGAGTTGTAGTTTTGCAACAGTTGGAGAGCCTCAGAGGCACCAGGACTTCTTCCAGCTATATCTACTCTTTGCAGAATCTGACACTCAGACATCATTGGTTTCTTACTTTATCGGCACATCCTCATCCTCTATATCAAAACAATAATCTTTATAATGCTGCCAAATACTATACCCCCTGAATGTAATACTGCCACATACTGGACCCCCTGAATAAAATACTGCCACACACTGTACCCTGTGAATATAATACTGCCACATACTGGACCCCCTGAATAAAATACTGCCACACACTATACCCTATGAATATAATAATACTGCTACACACTGTGCCCCATTTATACTGCCAGACACTGTACCCTCTAAATATAATACTGCCACACACTGTACCCTCTAAAAATAATACTGCTGCACACTGTACCCTCTAAATATAATACTGCCACACACTGTACCCTCTAAATATAATCCTTCCACACACTGTACCCTCTAAATATAATCCTGCCACACACTGTACCCTCTAAATATAACCCTGCCACACACTGTACCCTCTAAATATAACCCTGTCACACACTGTACCCTCTAAATATAATACTGCCACACACTGTACCCTCTAAATATAACCCTGCCACACACTGTTCCCTCTAAATCTAACCCTGCCAAACAATCAGACACTGCGGTTGGTCCAGTTCAGTGATTACATTTTTTTATATATTGCAAAATGTTTTCGTAACTCACACCAATTAGTAATAGTTATTGTCACGATTCGGCTGGCTGGAGGTGGATCCTCTGTACCAGAGAGGGATTGGCGTGGACCGTTTCGGTGGACCGGTTCTAAGTTGCTACTGGTATTCACCAGAGCCCGCCGCAAAGCGGGATGGTCTTGCAGCGGCGGTAGCAACCAGGTCGTATCCACCGGCAACGGCTCAACCTCTCTGACTGCTGAGATAAGCGCGGTACAAGGGAGTAGACAAGAGCAAGGTCGGACGTAGCAGAAGGTCAGGGCAGGCAGCAAGGATCGTAGTCAGGGGCAACGGCAGGAGGTCTGGAACACAGGCTAGGAACACACAAGGAAACGCTTTCACTGGCACAATGGCAACAAGATCCAGCGAGGGAGTGCAGGGGAAGTGAGGTATAAGTAGGGAAGTGCACAGGTGAAGGTACTGATTAAAACCTGATGCGCCAATCAGTGGCGCACCGGCCCTTTAAATCGCAAAGACCCGGCGCGCGCGCGCCCTAAGGAGCGGGGCCGCGCGCGCCGGGACAGCACAGACGGGGAACGGGTCTGGTAAGGGAATCGAGATGCGCATCGCCGGAGCGCTCGGCGTAACAGTTATGATTTCTCACATATAAGCATATCAAAATAATGATGGGGCAGTGTAAACAAGGCTTACATGCATCTGTCACATAACTTCACCCTATAAAATCGCCCTTGTAGCCCAACAGGGGTTAGTTTCCCCATGCTAACCATACCTTTTTTATGCAATGTTGTGGCTTTATTCTGTAAAAAATAAGGTTTTTACAGCATTGCATGGTATCAGAGAGGCGCAGACAGTAATCCTCTGTGCAGTGATCCTGTCAAACTCACTGCCTGTACACCGTAATCCTCATTGGCGGCACTTACCCATGCTAGGCTGTGAGGGCGGTTTTATAGAGTTAAGTTATGTGGCAAATGCACTTTAAGGGCCTATTCACATGGCAGAATTTCGCTAGTGGAATTCAGCCTCAAATGAAAGTCCATACACTTGTATGGGATTCTGCACTCCTGTTGACATTTCCATCATGTGAATAGGCACTTAGAGTTTTCCCAATCTGACATGGAGCACGGAGGGATGAGACAGCCCCATTCACTCTTACTCAGCAGAAGTGAGGTGGCACGTCATTGATCGGTCGGAACGATCGGGACGGCGATTGGAGCTGAGATCGGCGCCGGCGGGGGTCTCCTACCTTGCCCTGGTCCGGTGGGGGTCCCCTCAGGATCGGTGGCGGCAACAGGAGCAGCAGGATCGGTCCCGG